>NC_084670.1:35599882-35918954 GCF_028389875.1 Rhea pennata
AGCCTCTTTTGATATCAACACAGCAAATTCAAACTCAGGATACTTTAATCAGTAAAGACAGTAGTTAATACCCTCTGTAATACAAATTCCCTTGATTGAGAAAGCATAATGTTTGTGAAAGTATCACTAAGGACTGTTTAAAAACTAAGAGAGCTTTCCTTTGTTCATAGTATTGAGGTTCAGGATATAATTTTCGATAGCCTTGGGCTGCAGTATTAGCAGCATAGAATGAAAGCTCTAGATGCCCCATTCACTGTTT
Organism: Rhea pennata; assembly: GCF_028389875.1. NCBI lineage: Eukaryota > Metazoa > Chordata > Aves > Rheiformes > Rheidae > Rhea > Rhea pennata. Next base: position 35,600,142 of record NC_084670.1, read on the forward strand.
AGCAAGGACTTTCTTTCCTGCTCTGTTTTTACTAGACATACCTTTCATAGGCAAACTAGTAAAATACAGAGAGATAAAAATATCATGACAGCTTATCTGAAAGGTAGGCAGCAAGCCTGATTACAAATTACTGATTACAAAGTATATTCACACCCACAACATAACCCACTTTGATAGTAAGTCTGCTAAAGTTGATGGAAGGATTCTCAAAAGGCTAAAAATAAACCAAAAACGGTATCTTCAAATGTGTACAGGATCAGTTCATGCAAACTATTGAAATTCTTTTATTCTAGTATTCCTACTGTATCCATTACTATTCCAAAGTGTTTGAAAGAGCAGCAGAACACTTCTCAGTCTGCTAAGCAACCTATTGACCAAAATGCAGCACTATAACACGAGGAGATCAGTTGAGAACGCCTTAGTCCTCTTTTTTGAGGAAAGGAGTAGAAATGTCGATTGTATGGGTGAGGAATACTGACCTTAGTGTTTTGTGCTCATAGAAAGTTGCTAAAGGCATATCTTTTTCCTTGTCATTGTACTCTATCCACGCTAGGGGAACTCAGCTTCGCCTTAACTCTGTCCAAAAGAGATCTATGTGCACAACTGTTCCTCTTCTGCCATGCACTATGGAGGACTTCATCATTATCAAAAGAAAACATGGGTTAATAGGCCAGAAAAGGGATCCCCTTCATCTCTTCCCCAAGATATGACCAATTGAAAAACTAGAAGTGAAGATGCAACTGACCTACACTTTACATCTTTGAGGCAGAAGGACATCTTTTTTTTCTTATAGCAGAACACACAGACACCAGCATCATGCCAATCTTCCCTGAGAAATGAATGCCACATCTCTGAGAGCGGATCTGACATTTAGCACCAATTCTAGATGGATTAAGATCCTGGGATACTATCCTGACTAGGCAGCAGTCTCTGCAGAAGTATATTTCCACAAATTAGAATTTAGTCATATTCAGCGCTCTGTCAGTCAGACAGATCATTTGTCTGTGACTAATTAAGTGGTGTAGTCACATGTGTGTAATGATATACCTAATCAGGATACCTAATATCTCGAATAATTGGTTATTCGAGACATACATTCAGTTCTTTTGTTTTCTTCAGAGATGGAAATTGGTTCCAAAAAAATATAATGCAAAGTATTTATCCTCAAACACCTCTACTTATGCTAAACAAAGCTCATCAACTCACTCGTTCAGTAAATGTAAAGCATTGCATAGTTAGTACGCATGTGTCACGCTAGATGGGCTGGTGCTAATGTGCAGTCTTCAAAGATATTTCCCATAGTCACATCTCAAAACCGGTTACATAGGAGCATATATTTTTCCTAAACAAAAGAGATGTAGCAGTTGCAAATGGGCATAACAGTTAATTTAAAAAGAAATGTTTTCATGTATTAGAAACTAATACTTTCAAACTGATAGTTTTCAAGGAAATTTATACTTCTTTTTTCTTCCTTGCCTTCATTTCTTTTTAAATATGCACCTAATCTGCTGGCAGTGCTAGCACTACAGTTACAGCTACAGTAAGCATAGCTAATATAATGTGCTAAAACTGATGTTCTGTAGTTTTTCATTTTCAATTTATTTATCTGACAATAGACTTTATGGAGAGCCAAATCTAAAAAGGAAGAGCCAGACAGAATTGAAATCCATATGTGTCCAGTACATGCTTTGATTTGGCAAATCACTTAAACACTTGTTTTCTGGGAGGAACTGCTATATTGAATAAGGGCATGAATAAATGAAAAGCTTTGTGTTTTCCTTACTGAAAATTGTCAACAACTACAGCACTCTGGATTATAAGTTAGACACTACATAGATACTGTCAAAATGAAGTATTAGTGAAAATTTAGGAGTAATAAACCACCTGCTTTTAATCCTTGTGCCATTCTTTGATGCAGAATTTAAGTTTAAATCTTTGATCAATCACCTGCCATTGATTTAGAGTTGTGGTTCCCCCCTCCAAACTACCTCTTTGGTGAAGCACTATGGATGCCCACCTAATGATTTTCCAGAGAAGAAAGCAAAAGTGTATTTGTGTATACCTATATATATATGTATATTGTGTGTGTGTGTGTGTATACATATATACATACAAATTAACAAAGTAAATGACTTAATAAAAGACTTGCAGGAGACAAAGGTCTTCTCTATCTCACTTTTTCCATTCACTTCCTTGAACATCATATATTTAACAGAAGTTACAGATCTGATATATTTATTTTGTTAACAACAGGGGAATGACAGATCTGATATATTTATTTTGTTAACATTAGGGGAAAAAAAAAGGAAGGCAAATGTTGCATGTTACTGAGAATAGATCCCACACAAGCCTCTTTCTCTAGTTCTGTAGTGGACCTGGCTTCCAAATATTTATGAAGATGACTAGCTCTGGCATATGAGAAGGTTCATTAAAATGCATTCTGCCACTCAAAATCTACCACTCAAAAGCGTAAGCTTAAGCAGTCTTTAAGATGGCATAGGAAAATGTATGAATAATGAACATTTTTTAGTGCTCTAGGTGTTCCCATCAGAGAAACTAGAAACGTAATAGGTAGTGAAATGCCTGGTAAACTTGATGTTGATGATTTACTAAAGATATGCAATATCTCAAATATTATTTATCTTGTTTATGGGGAAAGTGGTTCAGTTAATAAGAAACAATGAGTTTGAGGGAAATGTTAAATAGCCATTTTGACCTGTTTATATGGTTGATCTCAGAGAAGCAGCAGTTCAAGGAGAAATGAACAAACAGAAAATGTCCAAGGAAAATTTGGGATTAATAGTAATTATTAGCAAATTGTTAAAAAAGGAGAGGAAATTGGAGTATCAGCTACCTAGCCATTGATAATCAGGTACTAAAAAATTATGTGATTATGTGAATCACATTATGTGAAATATCAGGGGATATTGCTAGAGATTTTCCCCCAGTTAAGGGGAAAAAATAAAATATGAACACTTAAGACCCAAATTAATACTTTGAAGTGGCAATTTGAAGTTTTTTTTTTCTAAAGTAAATTTGAACTAAAGGTCCTTTTACTGGTTTCTAAGATGCTCAGACTCAAACTTTCCAATTCAGATTTCTATAACCAACATGAATGAGTTACACATATTTTAATAAGTCTTCTGGGAGAAAAATGAAAGATAGCCACATACTCTTAAAATTTACCTAACCCACTTCATACACTACTGCCAAAACTGGTTACTCAAATCTTGAAAAATTATTGGAAAAAAGTTGGTAAGCTTCTGTGTATAGACATTGTAGAGACAGTGAAAAGCATATTCAATAGTATGTTGTCTGAATTAGGAAACCCAGACTCCATCAACATGCAAGAAGTTGAATTTGAGAAACAGAAAACTTAAGTTTCTTTTTACTTGCAAAATTCAAAGATAATCACTTTGTGATTGTTTTTGCACCAAACTTCCACTTCAGTAGAAGTTTATCAGATTCAGATCAGATATTACTAAATTATTATTATTTAATTTCACTTGATAGTTTTATTTGGCATCATCCACAAAGAAATGGTATAAAGGTGTTTGTTTTTATCATCTTTAGTTCAGGAAAGACTCTTTTTCTCTTTTATTCTTTTTTGAGTGGTCTAATTCTAAGGGTAGGGCAACTACATTCTATTTAAAGTCATATTTTTCACTTTTCTTTCCTTGATGTATGAAATGTTGTACATTTAATCCATCTCATGAGAATGTTATCCTAAAGAGAAGGTAATTTTCTTCTGACAAGAGGGTCAGAGATAAGAAAACAAAGCAGCAGAACGTGCCCCCTGCTAAGCTCTGTTTTCTTAAGAGAGTTTGCTCATAAAGCCCTGTTTTATTTGTTTTCGTTTTTTTTTTTTTTTTTTTTTGTTATGTTAGCCAACTTTATTTTGAAAGTGTCCTACTTGAAAATTCACACTTGCACACTTGCAGGTATATCTTTACCCATAGTTTAAGTGTACTGATAATACTTGACTTAAAAATAATGCATTTAAGCATTTACCTAGAACTGCTTTGTCTGTGAAAAAAAAAATCCAATGTTCATATATAATTTTTATTTCTGAAATGTTGCTCATCATATCAAGAAGTTGGCATCTGCCCTCATTTCCCATTGTTCAGTTTGTTTTCTACACAATTCCTTAAGTCAAAAAATGTTATCATATTTTGTTTTAAGAGTTCAAATCACATTTTCCAAATAAATATAATCGATCTTTTTGTTAAATGAGTAAATAATTCTTTAATTATACACATTTACTTATCTAAGAAGGCTAACTCGTTGATAAATGACTCAGAGAAAATTCTATATTCAGTTGTTACCATAAAAGAAAAATGAATTCTAAAATGCAACTGTAAAGTAAACTCTCAGAAAGCTCTCTTCATTCAAGCTGTAAGAGTGAATGAACCAAAGATATACACTGAAAATCTCATCTACTGAAATTCCTGTTCAAAGCCCTTATGTTCTGAAGCTGGTGTTAGCAGCCTGATTTAGAGAACTATAAATCCTTCTCTCTTCTCAGAGATTATTTTTCTAGCACTTGATTTCGAGTGTTTTGCAGAACATGATAATTATAATCTCCAACTCCTACTTTTTGTTAGTCATTTGCCAAGATCACTCTATCATCATCCTTAACACTCACAGCCTGAGCTTTTCTGGCTGGGGAGCATATGGTAAGTCGTCTTTCCATAGCAATGACACCAAATATTTGTGTATGATTAGACATAGCAAAAGTATACCTGTGTTAAAAAAAATATACTGGTCTTAATCATTTATTTATACCACTGGGAAGAGCCTAGGGGTTTGTCTGTGCTAGCTTTTCAGTTTTATCAAAGGTTTACAAAATATTCAAAAGTTGTAACTACAGATATCTGAGAACAGTACTGAACCAATAATAAACTAATAATATGGGGCCATTTTTTGATACCACATGCAAAAATTGGGCATCCTCTGAAGAGATTTACACAGCATGATAAACTTTAGAAAAAAGACTGAGAGGTCTGGAGTTGAATGATTACTGTACTAGTAGAATTGTGTCTCATAACTTAAGATATCTGAAGCACAGTACAAGCATATAAGGAATGTATTATATATGTTCCTGCGCCTGAGAAGTTCATGCATTAATGAACTGAATTAAGCAAACCTTGCTAAAATGATTCAATACCAACTTTCTTCCATGTCATGGGTTTGCATTGGCAAAGAGATATGAAATAAAATGTTCTTATTATCTGCTTTATTATATAATCACATTATGTAATGTTATGGGTAAAATTAATATGAGCTCTGGTTCCTAGTGAAAATATATATATTCCTTTTCTGACATGCCAAATTCAATTTGTTAAAACTGAAACTTTTAGTACCAGTAGAACTACTTAGGACTTTATTTTGAGAATAGTTTCTTCTTTCTTCTCGTCTCGTCTCGTCTCGTCTCGTCTCGTCTCGTCTCGTCTCGTCTCTTCTCTTCTCTTCTCTTCTCTTCTCTTCTCTTCTCTTCTCTTCTCTTCATTTTTCTCTTTACTTCCTTTCATGCCTAGAATAGTTCAAAATGAAGTGAATCTGACATATCCCAGAAAAGTCAGTGATCTGAGTACTCAGCTAAGGTTTTGAGTTAAAGAAAAAGAGAGCTGAAATTTGAACCTGTGTTTCCCATACCAGATTAGTGCCACTGTCACTGAGGTTTTGTGGACAACATGTTCTGTTTCATCCTAGTGCACATAGACTCACTCCTGAAACAGTGAAAATTTCACAAGCAGAAAAATTTTATTTCCACCACCGTACTGTTCTCAGTGAAATGCCAGTAGAATGTAAAAGATACGTTATTTCTCTGCACAAGGTTGAATTTCACACTCTAAAAAGCTCTTCTTTGCCCCATGTACTATTTTTCTCTGCTTCATTGACATTATCTACATGATTAATACTCAGCAATGTAAGAAGTGAATAGAAGTGTTCTACGAATTTATAGTTACAATCGTATTGTCAAGAAGTATAAAATTAATGAGGCTTTTTGCGCTCTTGCATGTACGCTGCAGTAGCTTCTATCTCTGCACCTTTCTGTAATTATATTTGCACCTTTGCATGCACAGCATAATGTCTGAATGACACCTAAATGAAGTTAACCTGGCACCTGTAAGTTCCTCATGACTGTTTACAGATTTTGGTGATAAGTACATACTCTACTTTTAATGGACGAGTGTGTCTATTCATGAATGAACTAGAGGAGAGCACTCTCATTTCTAAAATGAGCATCTAAAAATAGAGTTAATATGATTAGCCATGCAAAAATGAAATCAAACCTTATATTAATACATTAGTCATAAATGTTAACTGTATTTATAAAAATACGTGTAAACTGATATATTTAAATTAATGTATTATGTATTATTTTATATAATATCATTAAAAGTATACAAGCATATGACTTTAATACAATATTATAATTATTGTATGCTATTATACTATATTATTATATATAATAATAATAATATGTATATCAAGTTTGTTTTGTTCATAATACAGTAAGGAGAAGCGTGCTTTCTAAGAGTACTTTCTTTCTCTATTTCTGGTGTGCAAAAGAGAGTTTATTCACTTCTTTACTGGTGCATTTGCATAGAAGTATTTGTATGCATATATAGCATAAGAGATTCCTTGGACTCCTCTTTATGGGACTATATATAACTGAAGATGCTATTAGCACTTGGTCTTTTTCCTGCTCACTTGCTGCTTATGATGTGAAAAGACACTATAAAGCTTTGCTTCAGCTTATTGTGTGGTATCTGTCCCCTGCTGTCATTCTTAAGTGGTCTTAGGATCAAATACGAAAAGGTATTTGAGCACTTGCATTAGCTACAATATCAGTTCATTTTCTTAGGTTGTGCTGAGTTGGAATTTGTTGAAAGTTCTCAAGAACTGAAATAGCTTTTTGCTAATAAATGTAAAAAAAAAAAAAAAAAAGAGAGATTCTATATGCTTCACGTCCCCTTATAAATATTACTTACTGGGAAAGTAGTATTCCTTTTATTATTGTGATTCATCACAAGCTATGCAATAGGAAAGTTCTGCTTTGTTAAATGTTAATTAAAATTTAACATTTTGCTTTGACTACTAATTCCCTAGTATTGATGTTCTTCAATTTGTACATTATTCATTCTAGCTAATACCAATTTAGCTGCTTGGTTTAATTACATTTACACTAACACACTCAGAAACCCTCTGTTGCTGCTGTCTGAAGAAAACTCTGACATTAAAGGACTTGTCTGTGAGATATTTCTTTTATGTTTTAACACAAAGTCAGATTTCTAAAATTCATTGACAAAAGCTGATTTCCCATTTAGAACTTTGAATTTTGGAGTTAATAATGACCTTCTGATAAGGGAACTCATTAGCGTGTTGCATTCTGAACATAGGCTGGGTGGTCAAGATGGGAACCCTGGGAAAAATAAATTAGAAAAGAGAAGATTTAAGGAAGCAGTAATTCTCTATTAGTGCAGTTACTGTAATCAATTAATAGCATTAATATGAATTTGTACCAGTTCTGTAAGATCTTTCTTGAATGCAAAACCATTTGCTTTTCTTACATGTAATGGTTATATTAAAATGGAATGGGAAAAAAAGAAGAATCCCTCTGCATAGAATCTCACTCACTTTCTTTTAAAGTCTACCACTAATTGTGGGCTGAAAGTCCTTTTGTTTGATGGAATGATACCCAAAGAATAAATGAACTTCACTCAGCTTTCCGTTATCTAGGATCACTGAAGACTAATAACTAACACAAATAAAATCATGGATGGTACAAATGCAACTTTCGTTAGGTTATAAAAACAGAGAGTAACAGATGGAGAAAAGTAAGTCACTTTGCTCCAAAAGCATAGAATAATGGAGGTAGATTTTATCAAAATTCAGTAGTTCACGCTGCAGAGAACAGTACAAATGTGACCAAACTGCTTCCAAACTGAATGAGTGCAAGATAAACCAGAAAAGATGTCTACATTATCACTGCAAATAAAATCATCTGCAGATAACTGGGAATTCATTGGACTTGTATTGGACAAGTGTCTGAACCTCAGATACTTGGCATTCAGATATAGTTAGGATAAAACTTTGTTTGGGGCTTATCTGAACTCATGATTGTCCAGTTCTGAAAAAAAAAATGATCTCCCAAGAACTGCATCAAAGATTTGGTACATGCACAAACCTATTAGTAACAGGTTATATACTTTTTATAAGTTTTATTACTTCTTTAATGGGGCCATCAAACACTAAAACATGTACAGGGATCTCATGCATGTGCTTGGCTTCTGAAGCTGAATGAGGGCTGTTCTAGGTGATGGGTATTTTAGTATTTCAACAACAGTTAAGGACATGCTGAATTAGATCTTATAATCAGGATAAGCTTTCTTTGAAAAGGTGCCTTAGAGGAAAGACCCTGCAGTAGAACTGCAATTAAGCCCAGGTCTCCTTATGACTGTGGAGAAGGACCAACAGACTATTAACACCAACTCAAACTAACAGCAGCTGTTCTATTTTTACCTGCCAAATAACCCTCACATTTCCATTTTCAGCTTTTCCTGTTCTTCTCATCTCTAGCCAATATACGGCTTTGATTCCTGCTGGTGGCCTTATTTTAGTATCAGTTATGCTTCACATGTTAGTTTTTCATTCCCTTCTAAAGAAATATACCAAAATTTAGAAATATTCCAGTTTAGAGTTTAATGCTCTCAAATATAACTTTAAGATACATTTAAATTTTCTAGTATAATGAGTAATAATACACATAGTATGTACTTTCTTTCATTATATTTTTCCCTTTCTATTTCAAATCCTTCATAACAGAAAAAGAGTTATATTAAGGAGAAATGTGAAATAACGCTGTGCATAGGAATGAATCAATCAATCAAGTTTTTTTTTTTTTTTTTTTTTTTAGATAAAAATGTATGCATTGGAGTTCTTTGGGGAATCAGAAAGTCAGATGTATTTAACTTCTCTTGGAGCAAACTGCAGACTTTAAATTCATTCTCCTTCCCCTCCTGTCTTGGGACTACAGAAAGGTTTATTTTACAGAGCCTCTGCTAGCATAGCTGCAGTGGCAAAGCCTGAGGTGGAGAAATGCCATGGCTCTTCACAGTTGAATTACTTCCCTAGAGAGTACAAACTAAGCCATGCTCTGCTTGGTAGAGCTGAGTCAGTTTTAGGAGTGGAGAGGTTTGTAGGAGGGGAGATTTTCTCTGATTCATGTGCACACAAGAGTGTCTGTGCAACACAGCTCATCTGACCAGACTTTGCAGGGTAGAATAGACCTTTATAAATCTGTGAGATATGATGGATCTATCCATGCACAGGAAATGCTGGTGAGGTCTCTACCCGGCCAGCTGTGGGATCATGCTCAGCTCTCTGTGCCTCAGGGAGCAGCCAGCCCTTGCTGTGTCTTAACAGTTACATCTGAGATATTTTCTCCAATTGACTTAATTTCTAGAAGGAGTAAAAGCCTGGGACAGGCAAAGAGGTGATTAGCTAAGTCCTTGGGTGTCACTGAGAGGTTAACGGACTAATTACCTCTTTGAGAAGGGTCAAAAGGAATTAGTAATAAACATAAGCTAAGCATGTCTGATATTTCTACTCTGAGGCACCAGAATTAGATACCTGCAGATCTACTCTATGTTTAAAAGTTTTGACAGTTCAGACCTACCTATAGAACAATATTGACATTCCAGTGAAAATGCAGTCTATATTGGGGAGAGGAAGTAATCTGGCTGATATAATTTATTTTTATAAGGAAAACAGTAATATTACTAGTAAAAACATTATCTCTAAGTATATACTGAATTGTACGTGGCATATTTGCCAGTATAGATCTATTGGTATAGCTATATAAAACCACAGGTGATGGAAATGCAAATACAGACATTTCACATTGGACAGAACATGGCCTTGAGATTATAGTGATTTTGCACTCAGTGTGCAATACCTATTTTGGGTTAAAAAACATGCATTTAAACACAAAAATTTCTGGGGCTTTGAGACAGCACATTAGAAGATGACACTTTTCCCAATACTCCTACCACGGAGGTGCTCCTGTAGAGCTGGGAGTGCTACTATGGAACAGTAGAAAAGTGCGACAAGAGTACATGGGAGATGTGAATTCCTAGAGCTGAGTAGATACCTCTTTGATCAGCAGGTGGAAAATGTTTTGTCTTATCAAGAAAAAATGATATTCCTGTTTCTACTGACTTTTGTAAAGTAGCTGCTGACAATGAAGGGATATGAAAACTGTCAAAGATCAAATGTCTTGCAACCGTGATATGCATATCTCTTCTTGTAACCATTCCGAAACAGTACTCTTCAAACCAAACACAGCAAGAGTCTTTCTACATAGAGGAACTTAGTCGTCAAAATCAATAGGATGAACTCTGCCTTTCAAGTTTAATGGAAAAAATACTATAATTAATCTTAATCTCATAACGCAAATGAATAGAATTTTACAGGGGAGAACATATAAAAAAAATTGCCTGTCCACAAGTCCCTTGGGGTTTTTATTACTTTTACTGAATGAATTCTTCTCCTATACAATATCTTACCCTAAGGCTTAAAAGATAATTTTAAATTCAATACAATTAAATCGTAATTGCTGCCAAATATAGTTAGGCACATTAAGTTTTCTTGTTTTTAACACAAAATGAATACGTGTTTTAGAATGTTACGAGGCTTACCAACTCATGGCAAATCTGCCTTGCAAATAATTTAATGGTCCAAATCAAGACAGTTTTTATTTGCTGTATACACTTAAGTGTCATGTAATAGCTTTATTTTAATAAGGTTAGTTTTTATTACTACTTAATAATTTGTAGCCACAGTACTGGCAAAATGAAGCATAAGGCTAAATTAAGTGACCACATATTAATAATGCAGCAACCCATCAAAGACAGAACATTTTAACCAAACCATATTAAAATGCATTAATAATCAACATATGATTGTATTGTCCTTTGACATACTTAATTAATGTTATATTCTTCTGTCTTATTATAAAATTAAAAAAAAGTTGGGAAGATATAGCTCAGTGTATTATATTCTATTTGAACTTGGGGTGAATAACTTCTGTAATTCTAGTTTTAGCATAAATACATGCATAGAAATGTATTTACTTATCAAAGCCACTTTCTGCCAGCATTCTCCTTTTCTATTTCAATGAGCATCCCTGATATTTCTCTTGTATAAACAACTAGATAAATAGCATAAATATAGCTATATTGTGCATAATTACTTTTTCAAGCAGATGCTGATTGTCCAATTCTACTTGTCTTTACAGAGATGTGTTTAAACAAGAAATTTGCCCTTGCTAAATTCTCCTTTTTAATGTTATTGTTGAGTTTTCAATTTGTCGCGCTTTGCTATCTTTGATAATTCTATTACAGGAACACACCGTAACACTGAACTGCAGAGTGCTAAAAATCAGAAATAAATGATTTTTGTATTTTTTTCTAACGTATTCTAATTTTAAACTAGTGGAAATTTCTTTCCTGGCCAAAAAACTTCCTCTTTGCCCCTACCCCTGGTCATTGATAAGAAGACCTCTCAGGAAGCATGCCATTTAACTGGCAAGCACAGCTACTTTCTGACCTTGAGAAGTTTTTCTCCTTTTTTTTGCTTCCATTAACTGAACTCAGAGGTCCTCCAACACGAACCTGTAGGCATAGATTAGCTGGAAGAAATAGGGTTGTTTTCTTCCCCCTCAGGGGCCAATATGATCTGATTTGTGTGGGTTGTGGTGCAGTAACATTGTCAGATGTGATGCACAAGAGTCTGAAAGTTCTCTTATAATGATACCAGATCCAAGGGGAAAAAGGACACACAAGACATAATGGCAAATGTCATTGATCTGGCGTCTTTTACTGCTTTGTAAAAAGTGTACAGTTTTTGCAATGATCAGCTTTTTTTTCCTTTTTTTTCCCCCCTATGGAAAATCCAGCCAAAATGGCATTACAAGTTATGCTAGTTCTAGGACTGTGTAAAAGCAAATAACATAGAAGGCATGAGTATGATGTCTAATAACTGAAGCTTAATAAACTTCAGCATATATATATGTATATATGTAAAATAGAAAATAAAAAGTATGAATATAAATATAAAATATATACTATGTAGGTGAAATTATATATGATTATGTATATTTCACATACTAATGATATATAAAACTATATAATAATTGTATCAAATATACTTACATAAATAAAAATAAAGAAAAAAAATAAATCATGAGGAATCATTAGTAACTTGTTAAAAGTAGCTAATACTTACTCTTTTTTTTGAGAGAGAGAGAGAGATGAAGTTATAGTACATTCCATCATTTCTTTACCAGAAATTTTTTCTTTACCCTTAGGAAATACAAGAGAATGGTTGAAGCAGTTCAAGGGAAACAGAGAGATCTAATGATGATCTATACTAATGCATACAGAAGAAAGGGCATGCCAAAAGGGAAAAATTAAAAAAATAATAATAAAAGCGGGCGAAGAGGTTGGAAAGTAGGAGACAGTGATAAGGTCCTACTATCTCCTCTTAACAGTCTGTCAAGATGCAGTTTCTTAAACTTCTGTGGAGTTTCAAAGTTCTACTAAACTATTCTGAATTTGCATTAAATGTCGAACTGGTCTCCTTAAGTGAATTGTAAACCTAAGCTCATCCCCTGCATACATTTCTTCTATATTCCTTTAAAGACAGATAAAAATGGCATCATCTGACTTATTAAACAATAATTTTGTGAGGGGTACTCTGTCTTCCAAGTTACCAGCATTTCTTATCTTTGCCTTAAAGTGTAATATTTCATTCCTTTTCCTAAAGCGCTGTCATTTTCAATATTTATTTTTTGTTCCATCAAAAAAAGTGAATGTAGCACTACAAAAACTATTCAAAGATATTAAACAGATGCCTGTATTGAGGACTGCAGATCAGGACAGGTGCTGGCTCAAAGAATCATAAAATCACAGAATCAGTAAGGTTGGAAGGGACCTCTGCAAATCATCTAGTCCAACCTCCCTGCTCAGCAGGGTCACCTAGAGCATGTTAGACAGGGTTGCATCCAGCTGGGCCTTGAATATCTCCAGAGAAGGAGACTCCACAACTTCTCTGGGCAATCTGTTCCAGTGCTCCATCACTCTCACAGGGAAGAAATTCCTCCTCACATTCAGGCAGGACTTCCAGTGCTTCAGTTTTTGCCCATTGCCTCTTGTCCTGTCGCATGGCACTACTGAAAAGAGTTTGTCCCCATCCCCTTGACACCCTCTCTTCAGGTACTTGTACACATTGATAAGATCCCCCCTTAGTCTTTTCTTCCCCAGGCTGAAGAGGCCCAGCTCTCGCAGCCATTCCTCATAGGGCAGATGCTCCAGCCCTCTGATCATCTTTGTAGCCCTACACTGGCTACTGGACTCTCTCCAGTAGCTCCATGTCTCTCTTGTACTGGGGAGCCCAGAACTGGACACAGGACTCGAGATGAGGCCTCACTAGGGTTGAGTAGAGGGGCAGGATCTTTATCCGCTGGCAACACTCTTCCTAATTCACCCCAGGATACCACTGGCCTTCTTGGCTACAAGGTCACATTGCTGGCTCACGGTCAAGCTGTCATCCACTGGCACTCCCAGGTCCTTCTCTGCAGAGCTGCTCTCCAGATGGTCAGCCCCCAGCTTGTACTCATGCCTAGGGTTAGTTTTCACTAGGTGCAGGAATCTACACTTGCCCTTGTTGAACCTCAGGAGGTTCCTCTCTGCCCAACTCTCCAGCCTGTCCAAGTCTCTCTGAATGGCAGCACAGCCCTCAGGTGGATCAGCCACTCATCCCAGCTTAGGATAATCAGCAAATTTGCTGAGGAGGCATTCTGTCCCCTCATCCAGGTCATTGATGAATAAGTTGAACAGGATGAGACCCAGTACTGAGCCCCGGGGGACACCACTAACCACAGGTCTCCAACTAGACTCCATGCCACTGATGACAACCCTCTGAGCTCTGCCTTTCAGCCAGTTCTCAATCCACCTCACTGTCCACTTGTCTAACCCACACTTCCTGAGCTTATCTAGGGGGATGTTATGGGAGACAGTGTCAAAAGCCTTGCTGAGGCTGCAACGTCCACTGCTCTCCCCTCATCTACACAGCCAGTCATTCCATCACAGAAGGCTATCAGGTTGGTTAAGTAGAATTTCCACTTGGTGAATTCATACTGACTCTCCTGATCACCTTCTTTTCCTTCATATGTCTGGAGATGACATCCAGAAGGAGCTGTTCCACCCCCTTTCCAGGGATGGAGGTGAGGCTGACTGGCCTATTGTTGCCTGGCTCCTCTTTCTTGCCCTTCTTGAAGACTGGAGTGACATTGGCTTTCTTCCAGTCCTCAGGTACCTCTTCAGTTCTACAGGACCTTTCAAAGATGATGGGGACTGGCTTCACAACAACATCTGCCAGCTCCCTCAGTACCCGTGGGTGCATCCCATCTGAGCCCATGGATTTATGGATGTCTAGCGTGCCCAGAAGGTCTCTAATCCTTTCCTCCTCAACAAAGGGAAAGTCTTTGCTTCTCCAGACTTTCTCCCTCACATCAAGGCTGCAGGATTCAGGAGGGCTGCCCTTAGCAGTGAAGACTGAAGCAAAGAAGACATTCAGTAATTCTACCTTCTCTTGTCACCATGGCTCCTGCCCCATTCAGTAGCAGGCCCACATTTTCCCTAGTCCTCCTCTTGCTGCTGATGTATTTGAAGAAGCCCTTTGTGTTGTCCTTAACATTCCTTGCCAGACTCAAGTCCAACTGGGCCTTAGCCTTCCTTGCAGCATCTCTACATACTCTGAGTGCATTCCCATAATTCTGCCAGGCAGTCTGTCTTCCAAATTCCATGAATTTTCTTCTTCTGTCTGAATTTGGCCAGGAGCTCCTTGCTCACCCATGCAGGTCTCCTGCTCCTTTTGGTGCACTTCTCATTCATAGGGATGCACTGCTCTTGAGCTTGGAGGACGTGATGTTTGAACATTAGCCAGCTCTCCTGGACCACACTTCCTTCTAGGGCCTTAACCCATGAGACTCCACCAATCAGGTCTCTGAAAAGCCCAAAGTCTGCTCTCCTGAAGTCCAGGGTTGCAGTCCTGCTTGTTGCCTTAGTTCTTTCCTGCTGGATCCTGACCTCCACCATCTCATGGTCACTGCAGCCAAGGCTGCCCCCAACCTTCACATCTCTAACCAGTCCCTCTCTGTTGGTAAGGACAAGGTCCATCCTTCCTCGTAGGCTCTTCCACCATTTGTGACAAGAAGTTGTCATCAATGAACTGCAGGAGCCTCCTGGACAGTTTGTGCCTTGCTGTGTAGTCCCTCCAGCGGATGTCAGGGTGGTTGAAGTCCCCCATGAGAACCAGGGCATGTGATCATGAGGCTACCTCCAGCTGTCTACAGAAGGCCTCATCAACTTTCTCCTCCTGGTCAGGTGGCCTCTAGTAGACACCCACAACAGTGTCCCCCATGCTAGCCTGCCCTTTGATCTTCACTCAGCTCTTGATATACCAGTGCTCATGCTCATTTGAAAAGAAAGCTGAGAGTAAATCAGAAATAAATGCTCTCCCTTCATTTTACCCTGAAACTATTACTTAGGATTTATTTTCTTGTTATTTTGATATGGTAGTGAAGACCATGGTGGCCACTGATGCTCGAATTTACACTTCAGCCTGTGATGAATATTAAACAGTGTTTTAGGCCATGAAAATCTCCAGAGATTTTTTGTTGTTGCAGACGTGCTAAAGACTCCACTGAGTTCATGTTTTCAAAAGTAACAGTTAGAAAATATGAGATTCATAAATCACACCGAGTCACAACAAATTCCTTGTTTCAGTTGTCATGAAAAATAGATCTTATGCTCCAGAGGTTTAGGAAAATGCATATTTTTGACCTCAGATATGTGTACATAGAGGTGTAAAGATATAATATCACAAGTCTTGCTAGTTATACTGATCCAGTAAATGTACACTTAAAATCCCCAAAGAAAATGAGTTTGTATTTTAGAAATACCAAGACAACTGACTTTCCAAAAATATCAGATTGAAATTCAAAAGTCACCTTATCAAATGAGTGGGGACGAAGGCTTACATGAGGAAGAAGCTTCTCCCTACTGTCCTGGTAAGTAAGAATTTCCTGGGAAATAGTGGCAGATTCCCGGTGGAGTATACATTTTCTAACAGAAAATACACTGTGTATTTCAATCTGTTCTTCATGGTGTCTAGTGTATTATATGGTGGTTCTTTTCTGGGATCCCTTCCTGGAAAGAGTGACCTTATGGTTTCCATGTTCCCTGATCTGTTCCAGGTGTCTGACAGTTTATTCTAGAGCGATTAACAGCAGTCCACTGTCATTCATTCTGTGAAAACAACTTACTCATTTCTCTTTTGTCATGTTCTATGGATTTTTCACTTTGAAAATGTCTTAGCTAAGTCCAGAAAAGTTTTGGATTTTTTTTTAAAAAAAAAAAACTTCTGTAGTTCTTCCATACAGAATCCATGAAGGACAATCTCTTCAGTGGGAGAAAGGGTAATGTTTTCTCTTTATTCTCTAAATAACAGAGAAAAATTTAAAAAAATAAAATTGGTATAGAAAAAGTTCCCAGGAAGGAAGAGAGCAATAACACATTTGTCCTGAGTCTTGGGCAATTGATAGGAATTGATAAGTTCATCACAAAGATTTTGATGTACAACATTTTATTAATATTCCATTCAGAAGGAAATTTTTCAGGACATTCTCTCCCATAGAAAATTACAATTTTCATAGCAAGAGAATGACTCTAATGCCAATCTTCTGAATAGGACTGTAATGGTAATGACACATTCACATCATTAAATGATTGACACCTTTAAGACACTACAGGTAATGACTGAACAAAGAAGCCAAGTAGTAAAAAAATATAATCTGTAACTTCTGTCATCTTACAAAATAATTGAAATGTGTAGTCATTTCATAAATGACTGGTTTTGAATTATGATTGTCACATATACCAGGACAAGTTAAATGTCTTTCTACATGTTCTCACACTGCATGTTAATAACAAGATCATGCTAGTTAAAACAGGAAATTACTACAATAAATTCATCACGTTGCTACAGCTCAGATTTCTGATTAAAATTTAAATGAAGTTTCCACTTTTTTTTCTACAACAGAAGTAAAAAGCACACTTCAAACTTAGCAGTAATATTCATATGCAAGAATATTTTGACTCAACAGCTTTCCAGCTACATATTCTCAAAGCAATGTTACAGCAAATTTCGATTCTTAGAAGTGTAACTCTCAGGCTGAATCCAGAATACTTCAGCAGTGTATCTTATACCTCACAATCCACATATTTGATTTATTCTTTTATTAATAAATCAAATTGCAGAAACAACTCCTGGATTCATCTTCTCCCAGGTAACATGGATTGCTTAATACAAAGGAACAACAGAGAAAAAGAAAAGAAGTTACTTTTTCCCTGTGGTGCTTCTCTCTGGCAGGAGCCACTTTACCCCCTCACTTTTTATTCAATCTTTGTTTTGTCCCTAATCATAAACTTCTCTTGGCTTTTATAAAATGCTATTTTTACCTTTTCAGTGAGTACAATAGGTCACATCAGGCTCAGCCAAGATTGCAATAGGAATGTTATAATAAGAACTTTAACACCATATGGACTTAAAAAAAAGGTAACAAAAATAAAGCTGTCTCCACATTCTGCTACATTTTACCTTCTCAGAAAACCCTGCAAAAGAGTACTCTGATATGTGATGAAGTAATAATTTAAGTTCATAATGAAATGAATATCATTCCTTCTAAAACATATCCAGCTGCCATTTGGATGGCTGTTTTTATTACAATACCACTAAAAGGTTTAAATCTGGTGCAGGTTCTCTGTTTCCTTAAGGTTAGATGCAGTAAGACCAGGAGACATGCTGTAAACTGAAATGCGATCTAAGGTTCAGAGCATCATTGGAGGGGTACAAGACCAACAGGCCAAAAGCAACTTGTTTTGTGTCCTAGATTGTACCTGACGTAAACCAGAGAGTAGCATTTCCAATTTAGAGTTTATCATCTTCAATAATAATCATAATATTGCAATCACCTATAGGATGCTTTTCCATCTGTCACTCTTTTTCAAAAGATAATTGCTAGATTTGTTCCTGTAAAATTGGAGACACTGAGGCATAGAGGTATGACTTGTTTTGAGATGCTTGCCAGGCCGAGAGAACAAGCCAGGACTTGTATTGGCAGAGTTTTAGACATGAAATCAAAGTAACAGAGGCCTAAATACTGGGCTTTTATGCTTTTATCAATTTCTGAGTGAAGAAGAAGGGTATTGACAATGTTAGGAGTTCACCATCTGCTTCTGCAAGTCCTTGGCAGGATTTAGGGATTCAAAGAAATGTCTGTGCCCTTTCAGACATTACTAAGATTTCATGTTTTACTGAGGGAGAGATTAGTGTCATAACTACAGCATGCTTCCTTATCTACCAGCAGCAGAAAAACATTCCCTATGATGATAGGACTCTGTCATTGCCTGGGATGAAATGTATGGGCATCTATATAATCTTTCCTTTCGAGAATTCATTTTAGATAGACCCCATTGTTAAATAATCTTAACTTGTTTATACTATTATGTTATTTAAAAGATATTCAAGATCAAGAGATTATTCCCCCTGAAAGAAAAATTAGGTTAAATCTGTAAAAATTACAAGTAAACAGTAAAAATTTTCACAAAAATTGTGAAAATCATTCCGTCCAGCCTTCTGTCCAGTCCCGTTGCACTCAAAAGAGCACTGAAAATGTTCACAAAGAACAGCTTTAATGGCTCTTTTTTTTCTTTTTTATCTGAATCTTGGAGTAGCTGTAAGAATAAAGGATTTTCTAATTATTTCAATTCTCTTTGGAATGAATGACCTTCTTTCACTGTTTGTACTGAGACTTAATGCCACAAAGACCTCAGAAGCTCTTTTTATCTGTTGGAACCAGGGAACTCTACCAAAGGTAGTTGTTCTTCCCTGCCTTCAAGTAAAAGACTGCATCCTCTTCCTCTCATTTGAATTTTGGCCTGGGGCTTCCCAACCAAGTTTTTATCATGAGGGCAGGAGCCAATAAGCTCCATACCCATGAACACTCACAACCAGTTTGAAAAGTTGGAGACACTGTTGTAGGCAAACACAAGGAGAACTTCTTCTGAACTCTGGTCCAACAATGCATGCTGCCTTTGACAGATTGACAAGCTCTCTGAAAAATGGCCTCACTTGACCAGAGCTTGGGCTCAGAGTCTTATCAAGCTTGATGGCCATGTTAAGGTTTGCAGTGATATGCCCTGCTGTTTACCAGTTTCTTAATGTAGTTGTTTTTCAGAATTTAAAATAAAAAATTGGCACCCTTTAGTCTTTGTAACTTAGATAAAAGCATGGATATCTCAGATAAGTGTATTTTGGGTGAGGAAAGGATTCTAGACTACTGAAAAATTGGCTTTGATAGAATCATCATTCTTTATCTTTTCTTTGCAGAACTAGAAAATTTAATGCAGCCTTAAGTATAATCAGATTCTCCTCCTCCACCTGACTGTATGTTGCTCTGTAACTTCTTCAGAGGTCTCAAAATACATCCATTTAAAGAACTAATAATCTTTGTAGATTTGTGGATCAGATACCTATGTTAAACTTCCAGCAACTGGATTTGTTCTCCCTTTCTCACTCTCTCTCTCCTTTTTTTTAAAAAAATTGTTGTGCTTTCATATATCCCCTTTTTATTTGAAGGGGAGTGGGGAGGGATTTTTCCCCAAAACATTGCATACCAACTGGGATAATAAGTATAATCAAATCTCATCCTTTAGCATATACAATTATTGTTCTTGGCATTAGGAGATGATCCCTATCTACATGCACAGTACTACACAGTCAGGCAGCTCCACTTGTGTAAAGGCACAGTCCATTTTTCCTAGAAGCACAGATAATGGCACTGACCAAAGTTAAGCAGATCGATATTTTGATTCAAGATTTTAGATGTTACTTACCCAGTCTGTAGAGAATATTTATGTCTTTTGAATTTGGTCTAGTTCTGGACTTCTGTTGCTGTTATTTAAAAAATATCTGAAAATATGCCCACATACGTAACAATGAACTGCAGGGACAGTTAGTTCTCCTTACACTTTTACTCTGTCTGCAGCATAACTTCTAGTAGTGTAAAGCTGCCAGTAAAAACTACAGCCTCATAGTTGTGGTCATTTTTCATATGAACATCTTTGTTTTTGCTCCTGTCAAAGAGAGGGCACAGAGTTCAACATACAGAATTGTCCCACTGGACAAATTTCTTGACTTAGACAAGCCAGGATGACAGATTCAACTGAAAGAGTTAAGTATTAAAATTTTATCAAAAGGACAGTAGAATTGACAACAGTAATTCAGTGATAGGCATGAAACTGTTTACAAGGACTCAAGGTTGTAAAATGCGAAAACAAAACAGAATAAGAATGAAGAAAAAATCTAGAAAAAAAATATAAAATAATATGTAAAATCACAAAGCAATTAGATATATTTAAGGCATAAGATAAAATATTTTGGTTCGTATTCATGCTATCTATCCTCAAAATTTCATCACTGCTGTTCATTGTAGATCTGCTATCGTCTTTACAGTTTGTGGAGCTCCACAGTTCTGGTAGCTTTCTGCTTTGCAACAAGGAGTATTTCAACACAGATTTTTAAATAAACACTTCCCAAGAAGTCTTGGTTTCTCACTGTATGCTTCGTTAGCTATGCTGTGATTCTGAAGGTAGGTTAACTTGGCTCTTGCATTTTCTCTATTTCCTTTAAGAAAATATGAGAGAAGAAAAGAAAAGATTCTTAAGGAAAAAGGACAATTTTTAATGCAAAATAAGATGAAATAGGTAGGAAAAAAGGTAAAATATTAATGGTAAAATAAGATACTGTATCCTTAATTAAATTTTGGTGAATCTAGCACTTATTAAATATTACTTCATCAGAGGTTTATATTAAAAGATGCCTGTCCAGGGCATGGAGTGGTGGAAATGAGGACATTTTGTCTTGAGAATTTAAAGGGTAGTCAAAAGATACTTCTATTTACTATAATCATAGAATTTTAAGTCTCAAAACATAAGCTAATTGTAACCTCTCATATTGAAATACATTTTACCAGTTTAAGTACCTACAAAGGAATAGTTCTGTCCTAATAATTTCCTTCTGTGGCCTTTCAGTTTTGTCCTTTACATTTCATTTAGGTTTTATCATGTTAAACAAATAAAAAGATGGCTAATAAGATTTATTCAGTAAGACTATGCAAGATCACACAAATCATGGCTAAATGCTAAGTTAAATGAAAGACAACTAGATGCCCCAGAAATCTGGTTCTTAAATTTTACTGATTTGCTTTATGAAGTAGGCTCTATACACTTTATGTCCGAAATATTATTAAAAGTCAGTGAAACTTCTTTATTCTACCAAGCTCTACTTAGCATTCTGGGGCTCAAGTAAATGTAAATTTTTCAAATTTGCTCTTACAGTGTTTATCTGGAATGAGAATTATCTTTCCAATGTTGAAAGTGGAACTAGATGGAGGAGTGGTGGAATTAAACTAAACTCCCCAAAGAAGTTCAAGATCTACTTTTTACTACATTCTCTAGTTTAATCCAGAGTTACTACAGTGGTGGAAACAGAGACTCAATGAGCCATTTTCCAACAGTTCCATTATTCCTGATCATTCTTCAAAACAGTGGATAAATGGATGACATGAGACCTTAAACATATAGCATTGTTAAAAAACGATTTAGGCATTGCTACAGGCAGTACTAGTAGCCAAACTCATCTATGGCTTGAAAGAAATAGAAAGTAAAACATAATATTTACATATTTCACTTCTGAGACTATAAAAGATAGAATTAAGTGTGCCTCAGGATCAGATCAGAGGGAGGCAAGCTTATAGACAGCCAGATTTTGTCAGGGAAGAGCATCGTCCGTCATCTGTGGAGGAATAATGTGATGCAGTATCACACATTGAGGGCCAACTGGCTGGAGAGCATCTTTGCAGAGTAGGATTTGGGTGTCCTGGCGAGCAACAAATTGACCATGAGTCAGCAATGAACCTCCATTGTAAAGAAGGCCAACTGTTTTCTGGTTTGCATTAGGCAGAGCATTGCCAGCAGGTCAAAAGAGATGATCCTTCCCCTTCACTCAGCCCTGGTGAGGTCACATCTGGAGTAATGCGCCCATTTCTGGGCTCCCCAGTAGAAGAAAGACACAGACCTCTGAGTCCAATGAAAGGGCACAACGATAATGCAAGGACAGGAGCATCTCTCATATGACCTCGCCTATTCCATAATTCTGTTATTCTGTAAATCATAGCTGTTGAGTGTGTACTTAAGAGTAGTTTGGAATGAGAGAGAAGTTATTAAATAATTTTAACCAGTTATGTTGACTTATATGACTCATTAAACTCCATTCTACTAGGGGAGAGGAATCTTTATTTTGCATACATTGCTAGGAATTGGAGTCAGACTATGGACCACAGTGCCCATTCACCTGTGGTGTCAGCAAAGGGAGAGAGGACTGGTGTGTATATCAGTGTGCAGCCACTGGCGAACACTAAGCTGGACCAGCTGACAAGTAGGATAAACGCCTTCAGAGCCAGATACGTCTTTGTGTAAAGGTGAGACCACAGGGGAGCTGTCTACCAGAGGGACGAGGAGAGTCTTGGCCACCTGCCAGAGAGATCTTCTCGACTGATACTGGTTTGTGCATATACGTGTGTGTCTATAGCGGTGAGGCACCTGGAAGACCAAGGAGCCAGGTCCAGTCTGTGGTTGAACTACATGGCCAAGGCCAGCTACTAGACAGATCCTCTGTGTGTGTGTGCGTATGTGAGTGTGTGTGTGTGTGCATGTGAGTGTCTCAGCCCTGATGCTGGAGGGATCCACATTGTACATATGTCCCACATATATATGTCCCACTAATGGACCTTCATCCTGCTCAGCTGCAAAGGGGGACAGACGGAGGCTGTTGGTGCTGTTTGTGTTTATGTGAGTGCTGAATGTTTCTGTCCATGATCTGTGTAGCTGACCATTTACATACCTATATATGTGTTGTATATGTGTGCTTGTGTATGTGCCTACTGAAAATACATGCTCAGTCTCACCACTGGTTGGACCCACAGGTATGGAGCTGTGCCAGCCTCATCTTTATCAGGCTACTGGATTTAGTACCTCTCCTAAAAATAAAAGTTAAGGAATGACTATTATTTTCCAGTATATATATTAGATTAACATTGATAAGAAAACCTACTGCCTGTTACAAAAATAATAGAAACTTCTAAAATGTCATATGTCATGTATATTGTGATATTTTGCCACACCAAACGAGAACAGAAATGTTGACATCATATAAACATCTATAAAAATTTTTAACTTCACTCCAAGATGGTAAAATATGTCAAATTACATAGAAAATTGCTCATACTCAGCTTTTCTATTGAATAAGATGCAATATATAGAGACCGCTTTTAAAGTGTTTCATAGACATATTTTGCTGATGTTTACCTTCAAAATTTTAATATTTAAAAGCAGTAGACAATATAACTTACGCATCAACAAAAGAATGATTTAGTATTTTATTTAGCCCTACCTGCCTCGGTCGTATTCATATTAAGGCTATTCTATGCTATTTTTGCCCAGACATGAGAATAAGATTTAGTTTACAGTAACTTAAATTCACACTGCTGGAAAAGTGTGAGAAAAACATACAATACTCCTAAATATGAATGAGAATCAGGCCTGTAGTTCTTTGCAAGACATCAGTTAACATTTTCATATTATTACTTATATAATTATATAATAATAATGTCACATATGCAAAAATAAATAGTTGCAGAAGTCCTTCATTCCACAGCAGTGTTTGCCAAGAAAATAAAATAATTTTAAATACTCAAAGGTGCTAAGTTTTCCTTTTTGTTCTTTCCTTATAAGCTCTATAAAGCATTCTATTTGTTAATTTAAATACAATTAATACATACTCATGAAAGAAAGAATGCTGGAAATGCTGATTTATGAGATTCAATAAGATTTTAAAAAAAGCAGTTAGTCTGTGCTTTGCATGCAGCCCTTAGTGTAAAAAATAGTGCAGCACATTACATATTTTCATTAATATCTATGCTATAAAGAATCTTATGAAAAAATTAGCCAGGAAATGTTAAAGCAAAGTCATTTATAAAGTGTCATTGATTTGCAGAAAATCCTACTGATGGTAATAATATTTGTTACCATCACACTCTTCCTAAGACATCATTCCCAGGAGGAAACCTTTCCATAACATTTGTTCTGATTGCAGCTGAACTGACAAAAACCTACTACCTATTAGATTTCTTGAGTGTGCAACCACTGGAGCTGATTTATTAGCAGTCATAAAATGCCAGGTGATTTCAGAACATACACAAATTGATCCGATTCACAGAATGTTCTTTTAAAGCTGAAGTATTTTGCAGGACGTATGACAATTTGTTTCACATCGCAGACGTGTTTTCATGGTCCCATTTTCTTTGCTCATTCCATAATAATAATAATAATAAAGTATTTACAGTTCTTGTCTCCTGGCAAGGAAGCCAGGATTTTAATTCTGTGCCAACTGAAAATTTTGTGATTCTCTTTGTGAATTTGCAGAAACGGGATTTTTTATTTATTTGGCACTGTCTTTCTTGTTTGCTGTAATCCAGTTGATGCTCTACATGTATTTTCAATTCAAAGAGCTTTTTACAGTCGAATTTAATTTTACTGGGTAGAATATTTCAACACAGTAACCTCCATCTCATTAAAAAGGAAAGATATTTCCTTTTTCAGCTTTCCTGATTCAAATTGCCTGTTTGAACTGTTGTCTTAAAATTTCAGAGTTATTTCCATACCACATAGTTGGTAAATTACTAGCAATATTCCATCAGCTCAGCATGTGAAAAACTGAAAAAGTTTGTTTTGCACTATTTTGCCTGCACTTTTGAAATATGAACATATTTATAACTTTTTGTATTGTCTATTCGCATATCAGAGCTCAGCAAAGAGTGGAATATGCAGCAGCTGCTTGGAAATGCGGGTCCATCTGCATAGTAAGTCTTTCCAATAGAAATGTTAAATTAGGTTATATCAATTAACTATGGAGGATTCCATAGTTCCATATCTGGAGAATTCCATATTCTCCAGATTCTAGCAGAAAGTCAACTGGTATAAATTATTATAACTTCACTGGACTTATAACAAGCAAGTGGAAGATAATATATGCATACACCAGTGGAGGATTTAATGTAGGCAGCAGCGATTGCCTTGTGATCTTTTACATTTGGAGGGGGGGGGAAGTTTAGTACATTTAAGTTATAAGTTAAAGTTCTGCTGAACAGCTTTGTGCACATTGTTATATCTAAGAAATGTCACAAAATTCTGCATATGCCTCAGAAGTCAGGCCAAGATTGCCTGAGCTGAAAACTAGCTCAAACACAAAGTTCTTGGTCACATCCATTTACTGCCCTTAAAAGAGCAACACTTCATAGGACAGGGGAAATGTGACAGGTTATTGAATAAAGATTTCCTATCTAGCACCTCTCATTTTGTTCAGGACCAGAACACTCAGTAAGATCTTTTCATTGTCTATAATGGAATGTGGAGCAAGTTTCAAGATGCAACTAAAACTCAAAGCCTAAAATTAAATATTCTTTATTTTAAAACTTTTAATTAATTAATTATCTAGCAATTGAAATTGTTGTTTTTGTCCATGTTACTACTTCATTTTAATCTTAAAGAGTTTATACTGCTCCCTTTCACTCCATACTATCCTTATACATCATATCAGTTTATTTAGTTTATCTGTATCGAATTAATTTATTCATATCATTCTCCTTACTGCTATCAACAAGGAAAAATTTAAAAAAGTTTTAGGAACATTATTATAATAATTATGATAAATATTATTATTAATGGAGGCATTTCCTCCATTATGACACCATGAATTAAATTTAGGATTATGAATTTGCTGAGATTATTCAATAAATATTCCTTGTTGTATTCCCTGAATACTAACAAATGACAAAAATGAATAATATAGATAGAAAAGACCTTCTATAAAGTTAATAAACCATCAACAAATCTTGATAGTATAGCTACAGTCCACATATGTGACTTACACATCATGCTTGAAATGCTCTATAGAGAATTATAATTCATAAACCAACTAATTTCTCTTTTACTGATAAAGTTTAAAAAAAATAATTCCAGATTTCGGGAAAAGTGTTATTAGCTGAAAGATACTATGTTATAAAGCAACGGCTCCCTTCTGTAGGTTAAAAAAAATTGAAGTGGCTTTATGACATTTGAAATATATGATCATATTTTAATAAAAGTCCAAGATACTTGCAAAATTTATATTTTTCTATGAATTACATACTTGCTGCATGTTATTCATCTCTATATACTATTTTGCTACCTCTTTAAGGGAGGTATTTGTGGTTCATGAGAGAAATTATATCAGAAATACAAGCCACGTAAAATTGGCCATGACCCTTTAGGAAGGAGTCACAATCTTCCTATTCAGAAAGGTGTCATATGAATCATGCCAGTTTGAATTTTGCACATTACTAATTAGCGCTCCTAAAAATATACATCCAAAAGCTTTTTTTTTTTTCTGAAAATGAGTTTGAGATGGTTTAAATCACTCTATGTTGAATGCAGTTATCTCTTAAACTAGAAGTAAAGTACTACTTCTCTCTTAGGGAGAGTAACTCTGGACTAACTGATAAGACATGATAGTAAGGAACTGCCATGCACATCTGAATAGATATGATTATATACTAAAAGCATTCCACTAATGTGGGCTGTTTTAGTCAGTGAGATTTTGTACAGGAAAGGAGTCAGTCCTGACCAACAACCTGTACTTCCATGGAGGTTAGTTTTAACAACATTAGGCTAGCCTTTTCTGATAGGATATCAAAAATTACTTCAAAAGCCATAACTACTATGAAGATTATGCATTTTGTAAGAGGTTTCCTGAAAAGTTTTAAATAGTTTTGTTTCCTAATTGGAAGAATAGTTATGTACATATATGCGTAATTTTCAACATATACAAGTATATAAAGAGCTATGGGATCTGACTTGAGCATGTTCTGCATAGAAACACAACAGAAATTACTAATTTCAAATCAATGCCTGTGGAAATGCTTAAACTTTTATTGTAATGTGAAATGAAATCACTGTTTTTGCCATATTTGGAGAGGATCCTATCATTCCATATTATTTAATTAGATTCTATGCAGTATAGATTCTTGACTGAAATCCGGATCTGAATGCTGAAATGTAAATTGGAAAATGGTAGTTGCTGTTGGATTGGGATTTTTTTGTTTTGTTTGTTTTTAAAGACTAGTTTTTAATTACTTCACCTGTGATACAAATACACCCCACGGTTTTTTGGAGATTCATAGATGCAAATGAAATAATTCAGTATAATACGGTGCTTTTTATTTTTTTTCCCCCTTGTAGTCTCCTAAAGAAGTAGTGTGTTCAGGGAATCATTCTTTGGACAAAAGGCAACAAAAAGAAGACATCCAAAATAAAAGTGAGGGCGGAAAGAGAGAGACCCTGCAGAATTATCAGATGTCACATGAGTAAAGCGCATCTGGAGACTTTGAAAGGGAGAATGTATATGAAAAGCTCAGAAAAGGACCTTTATATGAAAATAAGCTGATTTATATAATAATTGACAGTAACAAGAGAAAAGAAATCATTTTCTTCATCTCCCTCTGATCCCTGAAATACCTCAAAACACATTATTTTAAAGGATTCTCATTTGGCGCCAGAAGACAAGATGGTACCAAAGTGGAAGTCCAAGCATGTAACCTCTGCCCTACTCCACTTTAGAACAGTGACTTTAACAGAGCTCCAAACATACACTGCTATAACTTCCACTGCATGTAACATGAAATGCTGGGTTTCTTTGACTCTTTTTGGCCATAGTGAAACCTGTAGTAGTTCAACAGTTGTCAAGATCACCCATGAAGAGATCATTTAAAAATTCAGTCCTTGGGGAAAAAAAGATTATTCTATTAACTGCTACAAACAGGGCAATGTGGATTTTCAGGGACATTTTTCTATAGCTAAAAATAATTAAGTGGCATTAGAGTAAAATAAATTTACTAAGGCTAGGGATCCTCTTCAACAACATGAGATGTAGTGCTATTTTTGGATCAAAACAGAAGTGCCTAGATCCATAGGCAGGGGATGTATGGGAGTGGATCCCAGGCGAGACTACTCAGGGCTAGTGCGCTCAGAGTCCATCAGGATCAACTCAAGTTGTTCATTAATATCTCAGGTTGTTCATTAAGAACAACCTTAATGAATAGGATAGAAAAATACTTCACAACCTGCTTCTCTGGTACTGATATACATTCAAGATTTTAAAAAACTAATGATAATCCTAACAGAATCTTTCACAGTGTCAAAGTAAGAATAGCTAAGAGTACAGCACTCTAATTTCTGTAGTAATAATTTCTCATGAGAGAAAGCATACAGAGAGGATAAGAACTCTTAGAAAAACAATTAATTGAAAGATGATCATGACTTATTTTTGTGCATATTTTGCAATTGAAAATGTTTTTGAAATGTCATACCTTGAAAAAAAAAATCTCCCATTTCTAAAACTAACAGTATTATAGGCAAAATTTACTCTAAAACTTTGGAAATTATATTTTAAATTTTCCTTGATGACAAAAAATATTGGTTTACAGAGTTACTTACCAAAGTACATGCAGAAATCATCAAAGCCACTATGAAAAGATAAATGACAAATATATTTCTGTGAAAATAAATGTAAGTATTTGCACTCAGTCTGACAAAAAACTTACCTGAAGGAATTAGAAATCGACTTCACTGAACATGAAATTAGATTTTTTGCTATTTTTATTTTTATTTTTTATCTGGAAGCTACATCAGCATTATAAAGAGAAGTCAGATTTACTAGCATTTACTGAACTTCTCAGTTTTCAATGAAAATTCCTTTTTGCTTGTTTTAAAAATATTCCAGAAATTTAGTTAGACACATATGTCCAATATGTCATGCCTGATGATAATTTCTGAACATCTATTAATCAAAGAGTAATTCTGATCAAAGTGAGGTACATTCCAGCTGTTTTATGAAAATATTGTAAAGGATGATGCTTACCATATCAGAGTCAGTAGCTTTAAACTGTATAAAACCTTATCATCAGAACATTTTTGCCAACAGTTACAGCGCTATTGTACATTAGATTCTTGATTATTGGTGTGGTGTGCCATGATGCAGGAAGATAATAAAATTTATTAACTATATACTGAAGCACAGAAATCCAAGATCAATGAAGTGGAATGTATGGTAGAAGAATATGAAATTCTTATTTTCATTTGTACTTAGAGAAATGGCATCCGTAAATAATGTGCAGCATACTTTTGTTTATGCTGAGAGTAGTTCAACAATAAAAATGACCAGTTCTCCTGCCTGATATTAGATTTTGGGCTTGGTTTGTTATTCCTAATGTGACTTTTCCACATTTCAATGGCTTCTAAGCTGTTGCAAAGGTGAGACATTCTATTATTGAAAGTACTTACCCTGATCATAAGCCATTGCATTCCTTCAGTCTCATATCTTTGTATCTCAATCAAACACCCTGGTAAGTGATTTACTGGTCCAAACTACTTTGTATATGGCTCTTTTCTTGTATCTGAGTAAAGGGTGATTATCTGTGGTTCAGCAGAGGTCTATTAGACTGATTAGCTTGTAAAAGCAACTGTACATACAGAATAGAGTGAATTTGTTTTTGTCATGGTTCTTGCTATGTGTTGCGACTACTTCAGATTTCTTTACATAACATTGTATGCATCTGCGCAGAGATTTCAAACTTCCCAAAATTACATCTGACAATCTCTCAAAATCATACCGTTTCTATTTTATGTCATTTTATCTTTTGCCTCAGTAGAATCTGCTAGAATATAAAAAGTCAATGATGTTCATGTCTCTCAGGTTTCTGATACATTGGGGTTGGTGAAGAAGGACACACAGAAAGAAGCCTTAAATACATGTTTACAAAGTAGAGATCTGATAGATCATGATAGAACTAAGTACAAGACAGAACTGGTAAAGCCAATGAGAACAGTTAGTAATATTAAAAAGGAAATAATCTCATTTGATGCAGCTATTTATTTCCTATTATAAAATAATGATCCCAGTTTCCAGCCAGTAGTGCAAATATGCTCAGTTGTGATTTTCAGTCTTGATGCAATGATTTGCAGAGATGCTTTGCCCAGGAACCAGTGTACCACAGTGCTGTACAGTGTTTTCAGAGGTTCTTTAGGAAAATTGCTAGCTGGTGATTCATGCTACAGGATATAACATTTTATTTATGCTGAAACATGATATAGCCTTAGAGCAGACAAAGGAGGTTAATCAAAAATTGATCTCTGGCTTTTCGTTCAATGAAAGAGTTCAGCTTTCAGGATAACATCAAATGTCTTTTACTCAGAAAACTTTTCAAATGGCACAGATCTTATAGGTCCAAGCGGACACATGCTTCCTGTGACAGATTCTCCAATGTTATTATCTTACTAGAGTTGAGAGTAATGTTCAAGTGCTAAATTATAGCTTTTTCATTGTTATTCTCGATATGGAAGAGTTCTGTAGATTGTTATATGACTCTTGGTCTTTATTTCTCCATCCTAATCTTGATTTGGAGAAAATACAACTGAAGGAGGTGATCATTACTATGATCTGCATGGCAAAGTAGCTGATGTAAGTGGTAATATGTTCTGGTGTGCATATTGCATCTTCAGATGTTCAACAGCAGAGACTAAGGTTCCTATATCTGTTATTCCATTCACATTGCATGGTAGGCAGAGGTAATACGTTCTCATCGGCTCTGCCACAGACACAGTTTATCTTCTGTTGTCTCTGATTTGAAATTACATTTATCTAGAATTAGAAATACTTTGTCTTTTTTCTTCCTTAGTCATGAGAATTTATATATACTACTTTGCTGAGAAATTTCCCAGCCTTCTATTTGTCTTTTAGCTTATAATGAGACTTGTCTTGACAATATTTACATCAACAGACATATTGTCAAACAGTTCTTTCACCACAAGTATCCTGTGGAGCAATTTTGTTGTTCAATGAATGATTTTGGATAACCTAGTGGGGTACAAACATTAGTCTAATAAATTGCTATTTCTATTCACAAAGGTACTTTGAAATAGTTAAAAAATCTTCAATCTCTCAAATGCTTATTTATTTGAAGGAAACTATTTGTGATAATTAATATATGAATGTTTTGAACTGCTACTGGTAAGAAAGTATTTTCACTGTCCTCTGCCTCCCACACAGGACTCAGAGCTGAGAAGTAAACTTCTAACCTTTCTCCACCTGAAAATAATTGCAGCCCTTCAAAAGATGACAGTATTTGAATTGTGCTTTATTAGAAGGTTTATTCTGAGGTCAGAAAATGCAGCTGAAATACTTTTGCATTTTGCCTGCTTGTCTCTAGTCACTTGCCTTCATATAAATATTTGCTTGTATTGTTCTGATTTATTCAGAAGCCAGTTTCAGTAGTTCTCTCTTAATTGAGACAATCTGTATTTAGATCAGTACAAGTGAGAATAACAGTAACAGCACATTTCTATAGCCCTGTCTTCAATCTGAGGTCCTCAGCTGAACTGTCTGAGTTTGAAGTGAAGGCTCCATAAAGCCAGGGGAGAGGGCTTGGCCTCTAGGAAGCAAATTAGAAGTTTAAAGTAAGTTGTGTGACTTATTCCTTGCTTACTCCAGACCAAGTAATTGCTAGACATCTATAGCCTTAAAATTAAATGAAGGTTTGAGGTGTTTATCCTTCATATCATTAAAAATATGCCTGTGCACTCTGGATACCAAGGAATTTGGTAGGAAATGTAGAGCAATTTGTATAAATTCAGTATCCTAAGAATATGTATGAGCTTTTCTGTTGTAATTTATTACCCAAGACTGAATACATATATTTAGTTTTAACTGCACTTAAATGTGCAGATAATCCTTTGTGACCCATGGAAATTTCTTGATAATAGGCAAATGAATTGACATTGTTGGAGGATTGACTTCTTCATGAGTCCCTAGAGGCTGCAAATGGTTTACAGCTGTCTAATCTCATTCAAGGTCAAAAATGAGTGCTCTCAGGACAAATTAATTAAGTAAATATCTGAGAGGAGTTATTAATGTGCACTGGGCACGTAGAACTAAGGGAGGAAATTGTCGAGTCCCTAGATCTGCTGCCTCCAATGTAAATTGAAGACATATGGATGTGAATGAGGATTTGTATCTTTAAGCATTGAGGTCTATATAGAAAATTAGTTCCTTGGATGACTTCAGCAGTCAGGGGAAGAGGTTTTCTTATGAAGAATATTAATGATACTAACTGCATGCTAGAGTATAGTCATGGACCTGACAGTGTTTCAGATTAGAGGAGTTCGCAGATGTCTGAAACCTGCATGAGGTACTGGTGATGGTTTCAGCCCAGGGCCATCAAATGCTGGCCACAGGCAGCAGTTAGTGAGGTGTTCACTAATGAGAAGGGGAAAGTGGGCTCTATCCCCACGTGTGCCTCATGGTGTGTGCCAGTTTGCTCAGAAAGGGGGTCCCCCATATGCTCCCCATAGAGTCATAGCATACTGTGCCACAGCACATCCTTGTCTCAAAGCTTAAGCCATGTCTAAGTGCACACAGATGGTACCGTGAAGCAGAAAAGATGGAACAAGATGAGACTGAAGAAAATATTCTCACTACTTCTTATTTATATATGCCAGATAATTTTACATATGGAGCAGAAACAGTTTTGTAAGTGGTTTTGTTATGGAAAGAACAAAGGACTTGAAAAGCCATGCAAGATGCCAAGCTTCTTGCTTGATAAGGCTCTGAGGTAGTGAGGTTGGTTTCTTGGTGATATCAGTAACTTCACAAGAATCCAGAGTTGTCCTTGGGAAAGACAAGTTAGAAGACAGCAACAAGCTTTTTCATCAGAAGCTGAAAAATTAGTAGTCAAGAAAGGGAAGAACCGATTAAAGTTTGAAAGTTGAACTAGATCAGGGCAGAACATAGGCTATATTATATGACTCATTTCTATGAAATTCCTATGCAAGGACCTGGTATTAAGAGCACATATTCATGATCTGGCCACCAGATTTTTGTAACTGTGAAAAATATCCTATACAAGAGGAAAGTAAAACAGATGCTTGTTCATTGTACCATCTATTTGTTCTCCAGCAATAATGTAGCCTTCTCTTCCTAAGACAGAGTTAAATCATTTTACTGTTAGCTAATCATTACTGTTAGTGCATCTTTCTGTCTCATTTCCTCAACTAGAAATATATGTCACAGACTGGTAATAATTTCTCCTGTATGTTGCAATTTAGTTCACTTTTAAAAGTCACAGTATGAGAGGGAGCCTTTCTGGATCTTCTTGTGTATGATGTGATAGGTACATTGCATAATGGAAATTAATATTTGTCTCCGAAGGACTGAATCAATGTTTTCCCACAGGTAAAACCTATTTGTTTATAAAACAAATTAGGGAAAAACAGCTATTTTTTTTTAGAGTACAACCAAGCAAAACCTGGTTTTTTTTTTCTTTTTTTTTTTTTTCTTTTCCTATCTGAAAGTTGGGGCTGGTACCCTGCAAAGAATTAATTTTAATTTTGGTCTTAGGGATTTGGTTGTAGGATAGTCTCATTTGAGTTTTCCTCAACAAATACCATCCAATATACATTGTTTAAACAGATGCTGACTAAGCAAAGAACACTATTGCTAGAGGTACAATATAGGAAATGTTGTTCTTGCTGAAAATAATAAATATTTATGTCAGTATTATGCATCAAGAAGAAAGTCTGAGAATATTGAATTGAATATTCCTGCTGGCTGAGGCTTGCATTTAGAGTACAGCACTATGTCTGAGGAGTCTATTAGATTCTGAATTGTTCTGACATTGCTCAATTTATGAAACTTAGGCAAATTTTTTGAGTTTTTTTGTCTCCCTTCTTCTTTAGATATTAAGGTCTTCAGGAAAGAATGATGTCACATGAATGTGCAATTTCTAGTAGGGTGATGTCTCGTTCCTCAATATTCAGTAATATGGTTTAAATATCCAGTGTGAGAACTATTAAATAATGATGCAGATAAAATATTTACTAGAATTCCTCAGGTTGTTCAGTATCTGAAGAAATGTCAGTACTTTTCCCATCACATGCTCCTCCATCTCTGTTGTTCAGTAGGCCATGGACCATACTTAATCTAGAGGCAATTTGATTTTATTAATTTATATCTAGTACAATCTGCATGTTACAGAGTGCAGACGGGCTACACTGTGGACTGTGGTTAAGTGCCATAGTGTAACTTCTTCTAGAATAACGTTTACACCCTTAAAGCAGTAACTCATAACACTCTCATACTTGTTCTTACTTTCATTATACACCTTGATAAATGTAATTTTTTTATAATACAAGTTTTGAGTACTTCTGTGATGACCATTTTGTCTTTAGCTCATATAATCTGAACACACCATTGGTTCTAACCTGCTAGTCTACATAAATTAGATCATGTACCACACAGTATATTGTTGGTTAAACTACTATGTTTTCTTAGTCATCCTATCAAAAGTGTTTCATGTACTTTTCTATTTGCATACAAACCTCTCTCACACAAGTAGAGAGAATTCCACTTTGGCAACAATACAATAAATTGAATAGCTCTGCTGAAAATCTATTTAATTTAAATTGTTTTTAAAAAGTGTAATAGATTATATGTAATTTTTAACAAGAAGAACCATTAACATTTTTAACACGAAGGGCATTGTACTTTCCTCTGTTACTTGATCATTTTTGTATTGGCTGCCCATACAAAGCCAAAATACAGCATCTGTCCTCCATGTGTTGTTGTTTTCTGCCTTCATTTTCTTATGTGTGCAGAAGCTCTGTCTTTGGCTATATTTTCTACTTCTAATTACTGTATTGTCTGTATTACAGTTTTGCTCCATGTACCTATTAAAAATAGATCTTTGTTGGATTCCATGTTTAGATTATTGGATGCACAGTAATATAAAGTGTTCATCTCCATCCATTCTCTCTTCTATTCCTTATGCACTCATTCACAGTCTCGAGAGTTTATTACTCATAATTACATTCTCCTTTAAGTTTGTTTTGCTCTGAAGCATAATGATTCTGTATTTCTTTTTCTCAGCTGCGATCTTGACAAACCAAGCCCCATGCCTTGTTGAATCCAATGATTATCTGTGCAGCTCCCCATTCATTAAACTACAGTCAGACCAGCAAGATACGTGAGCATCAGCCCTCTTCATACCACTTATATGAGGGCAACTATAATATAAAAAAAAATGAAAGATCTAAATTCATCTTTTGATAAGGATCTAAGACAGTGAGGTTGGTTTCTTAATGATATCAGTGACTTCACAAGAATCCAGAGTTGTGGCAATTCTAAGACCTGTCTTATTAAAGTTAAGATTAACGCAAATCATCCTTCATTTCAATACACTTAGATTGACTTTATGGGCAAGTAGTGCCAGCCAGTTTCTCAGGACTGACTACAGCTCTTGTGTTTTAGCAATGGCTCTTAAATATGGTAGAGTAAAACTTCAATTAAATAAAGGGAAATTTTCCCCCTTTCAGACAAGAACAACTAGATTGATGCAGAAAAAGAAAAAAATCATGAAACTTTTTTTAGTATAAAGAAAATGAAATTTTCTGTTCATTTCATATGAATGCTCTTGTTAATGTCATTTTACCCAGAGGACTGAATACAATTATGACTTTTAATGCATATACAATATGCATTATCTAGAACATTCTAGTGAATCATTTTACTGTATCTGCAATAGAAATTTTCAGTCACATCTATTCAATAAAGACATGTGCCATGTGAACTAAAAATAACCTCCAGAGGTGGACATTTTAATGTAAAACACAAAAAAAATATTTTGCTAACAATAATTTGTTGTAATTTTTTTGATAAATCTGAACTACAAATAAACTGTCATATTTGTGGTAAACTTGAAAACAGAACATGTCAAATTATTTCCTATGACTTATTATATCAGCTTGCCTTTAACAGTTTGGATTGATTTTTTGATGCATGCTGATTCAAATAAACCACCAGAAACAAACCGTGTCATTCACACTAGTTGTTAGGAAGGGGACACGGCTATAATTTTTATCTGTGCACTCACTAAGGTCTGGAACAGGTTCAAATGGGCACAGTAAATATCTAATTTTGCTATCATTAATGAAATCCAAGGGGACAGGGAAAAGCTCTTTGTAGGATGACAGAATCAAATTCAGCCTTTCAGCATGATTGTTTTCCTTTTTCTTCCCGATTGCCTCAGGGGAGGATCTTTTTTTTTTAATTATTATTATTATTGTGTGTGTGTGTGTGTGGAAATAGCTTTGTAAATTATATAAGTAGTAATTGTAAGGAGAAGCTCTGAGAATTTTCTAACATAAGCCCAGCATTTTTATATGTTAGTTTTGAAACATTACACGTGACCTATGAAGACTGATGATTTAGCATGTGTGCAAAGGAGCACACGTTAAATTATCAAATACAAAACAATAAAAAGTCTTTCATGATGCTTAGTAAAAGAATTCTAGATGGCACCATATTTATTTTTTTCAACATTTTTTCACCAATCTATTTTTCCATAACAGATCAAAGGAAAGCTGTGAAATTTTGTGAAGTAATTCAAAATAAAACATTTTTGAAGGTCACTAAGACTTAGATGTGATTTGCTGTGCTACAGGCACTACTTAGTTTTCAGATTACTTTCATGATTACCCATCATGCCAGCTGGCTATATATCTTACATGAATCTCTTATATATTGATAAT
Source organism: Rhea pennata (assembly GCF_028389875.1). Lineage (NCBI taxonomy): Eukaryota > Metazoa > Chordata > Aves > Rheiformes > Rheidae > Rhea > Rhea pennata. The sequence goes on from NC_084670.1 coordinate 35,637,068, forward strand.
ATTATATCTATATATTTTTATTTTTATTTTATATTTTTATTTTATAAATATATATAAATATATGATCACTAGATACTTTTCACTAGCTTAACTGTTTTTATTTCTAATTTTAATTGAGATCTTTTCAGCTGATATCATAGTAAAATAATTATACAAAAAAAGTAAAGCATGTGTAATTATCGCTTTGATTTCATGTGTTCATTAGCTCTATGCATGGGCTGGGGGGACACAGTGGAGGGATTAGGCAAGTTATGAGTAATGAAGCAAGACTGGAAAGTGAGATGATACAAGACTGAAGAGTGTGTTGAGAAGTGAGCAAGGTACAGAGCCAGGATGGAGGAAGCAATCACGTTCAGAGTTACCTTCTAAATGTGACATAAGAATATAACATTATAAATGAAGGCAAGGAGGCACTGCATTTAGGAAAATAATTCCAATCATACTGTTTCTTATTCAGTTTTTCAGATTTACCCAAACCTTCAGAACGGTACACACACACACACACACACACACACACACACACACATATATATGTACATATATATATATAAATATACATGCCTTTTTGATACCCAGCTCATGCAGTTCACATATCCTGTGTTGCCGGCTGCTTTACTGATAATTAACCTGAAAGTCATATCTCAGCTGTACTGAAAATTCATTGCTAAGGATATGGTTTGAACTGCTTCCTGGGTTATTCATACTACATTGCCTTCCTGGAGGCACTTTAATTTCATGGCTTATCAGCAAAGTTATATCTCTTTACATGTAGTGGTCTCTTACCACAACCTTGTTAAGGAGTGCTGCTGAGGCCAAGTGAACCAGCCTGACTACAGCAAAGGAGTGGTGGGAGTGAAGTGATTCAAGCAACAGGAGAGTCTCCACACCTCTTCTTTACTTTCTACTCATCAATATCTCCTAGGAAAGTCCCCAGAAACACAACAGGACAAATCTTCAGACATGCAGCAGGATCCTGAGCACACTCTTATGAGAATGTGCGGGAGGGGGGTTCTCTCTTCTAGCTGATTGACCCAAGTGTTTCCATCCTACAATATCTGATACTAATTTATGGTGATCCAGTATTAACTTCGAGCAGGCTCCATAGGAATTTAGACATAGTTTCTATGGCCCTGATGAATGAGTCTCACATCTCTTGCTCTCCAGAGGTGGGGAGCTCTGGATGCCCCTTCAACCCCCATCTCCCATGATGATACCCTTCAACACAGAGAGCCACTACTGTTATCTTTAGGACTCAATTATGACACTTAAAATGTAACCTGACCCAACTCATGTAGTGCTGTCTTTCTTTAAGGGCAGAATTTGTAAGGATCCCTAGGAGAATCGTAGCACTTTAAAAGTTGTCTATAGTCCCTTGGGTCAGAATCTTTAGGAAAGCATCCACAGAAGCACTTTGCACCACTGACAATGATACTGACTAACCTTGAGTTGCCCTGTCCAGCCATCTCTTGTTTGCATGATTTTATGTGTTTGTTCCTAATAACAGGAACCATGAGAAATTTAAATTTCAATTTAACATTACTTACAGAGTTTTGTTGTTTAGAAGAGTTAAAGTAGGCATACAGAAGAATAACTATGAGGGAATTAAATGGATCAAACCAAGCAGCACAAGGTAGGATTGAAATTTGTACCCTTTGTGCCTCCTCATAGTTCATAGATTTTCTCTGTGATACTCAGGCATTCTGCTGTATAGCAGACTGTAAGGTTTAAATTACGCTCTAAGCTGAAGCTATCATTCTGCAATTGTGTACTTTCTTTTTGTAATTGATTTTTCTCAACTTTGAAAGTTTTATTTGTAGGGAGCTCAGCCTTATCCTGATTCTCCCCAGTTTCCTCCTGCTCTGTAGCCAATATAGTTTGTTGATTTAATCATTTAAAGTGATCTATGACTTAGAGGAGATCTTGCACATATTCTTGTGTCTATTTTCCTCACACAAGATACAAATCCCGTTCACTAGTAAACCTCTTCAAAACTCATAGTATTCTCATAGTATTCTTCTTATGCTCTGTCAATATGTTTTCAATCCATTTTTGATCAAATTGTCACCCAAATTTCCTGAGGCAGATCCCATTCAGCCCCCATAATGCTCTAAAAATTTTATTATAAATTTTAGTGCAGTAGGCATATTTGCAGAAAGATTAGGCTCTGTCATTTAAAGAACGTGTACCCATCATGTCAGGAGTACTCATAACTTGATTTGGTTTGGCCAACTACATCAGATGCTAGGAGATGTGGTAAGCAGCCGCTGCCTCTGGTGGTGTCTGAGACTTAGGGATCCATACATCCTGGCTGCTGGAGCCCAGCCTGATGTGCCTGGATACCCCAGTTGCTGGCACTGGATTAACTTGACTCTAGTCTCTGAAGTTGCTGACACTTAGATCACACATGGGATCTACCGCATGAGTGAAAGATAGTTAAGAAAAGACTTAATAAGAAGATAGGATAGGCTACCGTGATCAGTCTCAGGGCTTAGTTGGACAAGCATAGTGGCTGGGAGCCGCTTCCATACAACCAGCCCTTTTCAAACTGTCTTCTCTCTATTTTCTCACACTTGTTCCTCTCTGATCCCCCCTTTCCCCACCTTTAGCCCTTCCCCTAAGCTTCTCATAAGTTTTCTGGTCTTCCTTATTGTCTTTATTATCTCCTGCTCGTCATGTTTTTGTATCTCTGTGTTTAATTTATTACTTTCCCTCCTTGTTTTTGCTACTTCTGTTATACTGAGTAGTCCTTAACCGGACAACTCAATAAACCAGATGCTATCATATTCTGCATGCTTATAAACCTGATCAGATGTTATGCGCACAGACCTAATAATAAGAGTGTGTGAATGACCCAGGCTATGTGTCTTCTTTGTAACATAGTTTAAATATGCATGGTCATCCCTCCTCTATCTGTAGTAAAGCTGATTTTAATACTTCTCTGATTACTGCCAGACCACAGAGTAACAAAATACCCTGAGTAGTTGTATGATATTGGATCTACAAATTATCAGCAGCAAAGATCAATGAAAAATGTGGAAAAAATAATCATATTTGATTCCTGAAATTGTCCTTCCTGTGGACACATTCAAGGTGACTTACCCTGCAAAGCGATCACATGGCACCAGAGGGGTCCGTCTGCATATATCTGGAATATAGTATTGATTCTAATAGAGTAATGAGGATCAAACTGGGGAATGAGGCAAAGACTGCAGAAATAAAACTCCCCAGGGTGATCTTGTTTTGCATCAGGCTTTTCTACAGATTCTGCATCACACAATACTGCTAATAAACTGTGCCCTCAGTGGAGTCTTTATGCTTTTCCATCAGTTACACACCTCAAAAAAGAAAAAACAAAACAAAACAAAATACCACTCAAAAAACAAAGCAGTGTTTCCCATTAGTATTAGTTATCCAAGTGTAAGTAGTGTCTTAAATGACAGTAGAGCTTGTAAGTACCTTTATGATGATGATTTATCCTTTCATGTTTTCTTTGCTGCTGACACATTTATGATCAGTGCATAGTTTGTGCTTTGTTAACAGAGGGCACAAGCTTTCCATGGTTTGCCTTTGAGCATTGCCCTGGGAAAGATGCAGATAATCATTCCCTTGTTAATCATAGGCTCATTAATTAACACATAATGACAAGGGTGCTATAACTTTCTGAAATGAGAAGTACATGAACAGCAAAATCTACAGGTTGTAGAAAATACATTTTCCTCCAGAAAATAGGAGTTTTCTTCTCTTCTGCACTGATTTCCATATAGACACTGCAACTAGAACAGATTCATTCTTAAATCAAGGTATATCCAGGATAATTTCACTGAAAGAACATTTCATGTGTCCTCACCATATGATTTTTAGTTTATCAAAGCATTGTGAGAATTTAGGATATTGAAACATGGTCAGACACTGAACAGTGATCAAAAGCTGTCAGGAACGACATAGGGATTTCAGAGAGTGCAATTCTTCTATCTTTTTCAACATTTCTTGCTCCTATTCTACAGCAGGATTGCTAATGAATCAGAAGCAGTCTCTTAAAATTTCTGTGCGTATCTAGAGTGCTTGAGAAACTATGGATATCAAATAACTGCTGCTCAGTATGCAAATATCCTGCATTAAAAAACACACCCTTTTCTGAAGAGACCATATGACTAAACTCCAAAGTGAAATTCCAAGGGGAAAAAGCATCTACAAAACTGATCTGAGAAAGGTGGTACAAGTTGCTAACACCACCTACTAAGTAATACGAATTGTAACCTGCCTAGTTAAGGAAAGAGGAGCAACTAAAGGAAACCAGACATATTCTATTTCTCATATATAGAAGTGATGAGGCAACAGATGTAGTTAAGGAGTAGATGCCAATTTTGAAAGTGCTTACCGAGAGCAAGAGGTTCACTATTAGCAGTCAGACAAATCATCAGGCACATACTGACCCTGCTGCATCCTCTTATTCCTGATGTGAGAAAAGTGTGAGCAGTAAAGAGAGATATTTCTTCTCTAGATCTTCCTGCAGTCACTGCTGTTTTCCTCAACTTTTCATCACATCAGGAAGCTCTGATGCTTTCCCCTATCCTCAAGAAAGACAGATGAGAAAGAGGACACCTCGCTGTGGTGAGAGAGGACAAGGTTACAGATGAGTTGTCATCCTTTGTGTCAATTCAAACACTTAGACGTTGACTGCAGCAAGTCTTAACTTTCTTCCTCATTGGGTCTCCTAGAAAGTATTTCTTGAGCAGAGAGGAAAATGGATCTCTTCTACAGAATTTGTAACTCAGGTCTTATTATTTTTTGACCTAATGTCTTTCTTTCTGCTCTCTAGTGATCAAAGTCCTGGTGTTCTGACTCTTAGAAGAGAAAAACTATTGATACCTGGTCATCTTTCCTTGAAACTGTTGAATACCTTTATAAATTATATAAGCCTCTCAACGCTCTCCAAGGTAGCTGATATTACTATCAGAAATGGCAATTTTGTGACTTCCTTCAGCACAGTCTAGCAGAATAATGAATAGTGTGCAATAAATGAAGCTGAATCAGTACTTTTATCACTTATGTGCTTATTGGGTGAGCAGGCCTAACACCTTCCAATATATCTCAAACAAACGTGGCATACACTGTGCGACACTTGACTAGTTTGCCACGCATCTTCATTTAGCAGCTGAAGTATCAATTAAACTTAATGATTTCTACTCCATGTTACAAGCATAACTACTTAATAAAATGGCTACTACTGTACTGATAGTTTCTGAATATGAGTGATTTTTCACTTCCTGAGGCTCTGCCAAAATCCATGTAACATTTTGCATTTTTTTTAATCAAGAGCTTCTGTCATTTTCTATACCATGGCAGCAGCTTTTAATCCTTCACTTTTATAGAACTCTGATTTAGTATTCATTGTAGTTCTTGGATGTGTCTATTTTTTAAAATTTCAGATGTAGGAAGATCTTTTGTATCTATTTGCTCCTTAGCAGTATGTCTGTTTCCCATAAATTCTATCTTTTGAATCATCTGAAGGGAATACTTTGTTCTTAATTCGAGTGGAAGAGAGGAAGAAAAACCTGGAAGGGAAATAGCTCAGCAAAATAAATTTAGCATCTAGCAGACCTCTTCAGCACACTATACATGACAACTTTCAAACATATATTTTATAAAGTCCTGTATGCATAGCTGTAAGCAGCAGACCCATAAATCATCTAACTAAGACATAACTGACCTGAGAACAGGATGTTTTAGGAGTTTTTGTTTAGCCCGTGCTTTCTGCATGTAGCTAGGCAGGATTCATTTGCAGGGTACACCTTGCCAACATGTATGAATTTCTTGGTTCACTTTGATTTCAAGGCTAATGGATTCCCTCCTCCCATGCCTAGCTGGCAGGCAGCCCTTTAATTTATTTAGAGGCCTGCCTGTTAGGTAATCTGAGAGCAGCTCCCTGAGGAGAGACATTGGCATGCCATATCAGACTCTCAAGTCACTTGATCTCTGATTCTGATCAAGAAAGCAAAGTCAAGTGCAATGCTCTGCTGTTTACCAGGCTTTCCAATTACTTAATTGGATGCTTTTTAAAAATGTGAAACCAGTTTCACAGCAAAATTGTAAGTGAGGCTTGAGATAAATTTGCCAGAATTCTAGAAAATCCAAGTAATTTCCATGGATAAGGCTCTGGGTTCCTTTACTTTTTTGCTCTGTTTTTTAACTTGCATTATACTATAAGCTAAGAAGAACCCATTATTTTCTATGAAAGTATTTTGATCAGATTTATTAAAGAGGGAGATACTCATCTTAATTTTGATATATTGTTTCCCTTGCACTATTTTTTCATTAATCTTCATGGATTTCTTAAGAACTGGAAATGATGAAACTTTATTGATCACTATGAGACTATATTAAATGGCTAATTTAAATGACTAGTTTAAGAACACTACAGGTAAATAAGGTTTGAAGATTTGTATTCAAATCTGGTTTGTTGAAAATTCTCTTAGTTTTGAATGCCTGCTTAACAGTTTTCCCCTCAAAGTCTGCAAAAACTGATTTGGGAACAATCTGAGAATATCTTGCTTTTAGAATAAAAAATATAGCTTGCTATAATGCTGGCTGAAGTGCTGGAGTATAATAAAAATATAACATATATCCAAATCTTTTGAAATAGCTGAAAATATACTTTCCTCCAGTTGGGAAGGAAATTTTTATTTCAGAATTAATGTGTGCTCTCTTAATGATAGATTTACTGTTCAATATTTACTTGATGACATATATTTTATCAAAGGAATTGTAAAAAAGGATACTACAGATTACTGGAAATGTTCTGTAAATAACATACTGTTCAGAATCAAAATTTAAAAAGTAGAATAATGAGTGTTTAGAGATAAGCATAAACAAGCAAGTATTTCTTTTGCAATATATTTTCATCTGAGATTTGAAATGTAGTAGACTTCTAAAATGTAGATTTGCTTAAAATTATTCTAAACAGATAGATGTTTTGAAAACTAATACTCCTATAACTACTTTAATGGACACTGCTCTACAAAAATCAAGAGCAAAATACTTTTTATTACAAAAGCATGGAGCAACTCAAGTCTCATACTAACAACTATTCATACAAGTAGTAAAGCAGATTATCCCTCAGAGAGTTTTCTTCAAGGTAGACAGGACATGCAACAAATAGTACTAGGAAAGATTATTATTTGCAAATGGGGAGCTAAGGGTAAGGACATTAAATGACATGTCCAAGATTGCATACATTCTGCAAAGGTGACCTAACATACTTCGGTAGTATCCTATCAGACTTGGCATCCTAGGTAGAGCATGAGTGTCTGAGCTTACTGGAAGTCCAACTGATTATGTTAAATATAACAGGCATGTTGATAACTGAATTCTTAAATACTCTAGTTACTTTATTTTCCTATTTTCCGGGGGAGGGGGGAAGAGTATTTTCATTATCAAGATATAAAGCTCTCATTTATTTTCCCTTTTCCTGTAGCATCTTGGGTGCCCAGTTTCATCTCTAAATTCATTTTATTAATTCTAATTAAATCTGTTCAACCTCTTGATCTTGAGAAATCTTAGACAGATCCACATTATAGATCTCTAACTGCAAAATAAGCCAAAGAGCTCTTTTTAAAACACGTGATTCAAGTTCTGGCATAAGTCTAGTAGTAGGAACAGTGTTTGGACTGCCTAATAAGGTCATAGAAAAAGTGCAAAGAGAGGATATTCTGAATACAGTCCTGCTGCAGCCAACAGAGACATTGATGAGCTTATTTACTGCTATGACTACAGTTATTTTTGCATTAACAACATGATAAGTCAGTCTGCATAATTCAGACTTGCCTTCAGCCACTTCACACCTTCTTTCTATTCAATCATGGAAATTTAGGAACATCAGGAAAAAATAGCCTCTTTTCCCATCCTGAGATCCTGAGAAAACATGGGAAAATTCCCATTTCTTGGGATTATCTCCTTCATTCAGTCTACTGCTTCTACTATGCCTTTTCATCAGATATGGTGCGGGGTTTTCTATAATGAAGATTTAAGACATTTTAAAGAATACATTTTGGAAATTATGCTGATAAATCAGCACAAAGCTTTGCTATCCAAGGTAGATGGCATGGTATACACATTAGTCTATTTAGGTAAAATTGTCCAGATAACTAATATAGAACTGGCATAGTACTGATTTAGAATTTTGAATATTCTGTGTCAGTCTCAGTTTAAAGTAGAATTAACACTTCCACTGCAATAAGCTTCAAACACCTGAACCCAAGACTGACTGCTATCATTATGAGTGCCTAGAAAACCAGCTACAAAGTGGTTATGATTAAATACTGGCCTAGTATAGCTCATAATCTTCTGTGCTCTGTGGTACAGTGTCAGCAGGAATAGAGCATGCACGTATACATATATACTTCAGCTACTCATTACAGGTGCTGAGGGATCTCGTGGATGTCAGAGATTTTATACTGTGAAGGAGAAATGAACTTGAGTCTCCTCTCCTACAGCATGCTATCAATTATCTGAAAAATAGCCACTGTTGAAGTATTGGAACACATTCCTGTTAATGTGTTTTTTAGGACTGCTTTGAAACTTTAAGAGATTTCTTTGGAAGAAAGACTCCTTCTGAACTATAGATGGATCTTGATTACAGAAGTAGGTATGTGTCCAGAGATTCATGATAGTTCAGGAGCATGCACAGAAGCACCTCTAGAATTCGAATGCAGAAGGGAAGCATGAAGGCAGCACGGCTTCCTAGGTTAAATAAGTAGTTCAGTAAAATCAAGTCAGGGAACTAAGTAGCAATTTTTAAATCAGGTTGACTTTCAGAGGACCTAAATCTTAACTTTCCCACTGATTTGCAGCTCTCCCTTGAGATGTCAGCCTACCTTAAATTTACAAATATGACCTTATTTGTATATCCCACTCATCTTTAATTTATAAAGTTGGGGTTTTCAGGGTTTTATTTTTGTTTCTGCATTTTTTTATGAAAAATGCTTGCTATGATGAGTATGGTTTTAGATTCTAGTTTACAGCACATGGCTTTTTAAAGACCTGTATTGCTCCTCTTCAGGCCTCCTGAAGTAGACGAAATGGAAATCTTATCAGAGAAATCTGAGTTTAAAAAAATGCTTTAAAAATCAGAGTACCTCAGAAAGATTATCCAAAAATGTTCTACACTTAAAATATTCCTCCTCAAGGAAAGGAGGCAGTTATGGGACAGGAAACACAGAAAGATGGATGAGAGAGCCCAAATGTCCCTCTCTAGGGAAATAACTCTGTCCTCTCAGGATCTGCACCCAGTAACCTTTGCCCATCAAAACAAGGATGTCCATGTCCTTTTTCCCAGAGATTTAAGTAGGGTTCTATTTTTTCCTCTTTAGAATATGATGTCTTGAAGGCTTAGTATAGGAAGCACAAGTTATTTCATTTACTGTTTTAGTTTTGGATTGTTAGCTTTTTCACCCCAGTCTGGGAAAGTGGACATCGAATTTTCTGTGCTTCCTTAGAGCTTCACTCCATCATGGAATTTCAAATCTTTCTTAGTGTCCTGCAAGGATCTCATAATGGTCTATTATAAGTCTTTCTCATTTCTTTCTCTATATGGTGGCCTGCAGTGAAGGATTGCAAATAGCCCCTGCGCTCTCTAAAACAGGAATTAAAAGATGTAATTTTGAAGTCCTTCAAAAGACTTGAAGCTGTGGGCTCAATAATACCAACATTCTGCATACTTCAAAATTATACGTATAGGAGACCATCATGTTTCTCTTCCAATATTTTTAAAATGGAGCATTGGCAACGAGGGATTTAAGCCTTCCTGTCTGTGATGAGAATGCTATAGAAAGAAACAGATTAAGAAATTCACTGGTTTTAGAACAAGATTTGTATAGTTTCCATGTTCTTCTCAGATTTACCTACTAAAAAGATACTGAAATATCTAATTCTGTCATTCTTTTCTCATCCCAACTTGTACAGAGCACCATAAATTGCAACACAAACTGCTTTGATGCTACTTCAGGCTTAAGTGACAGCAGAGAGTTTTCTGTTCTTGTTTTGAGTTTTTTTAGTTTTTTATTTTGTTTTGTTTTTCCCAGAGATATGAGGAAATGAACTGGTTGCTAAGTGGCAAGATATGGACTTGCGATATAACAGTCTACATGAGAACCCTTCCCTTCTCTTATTTATGGATCAGGTTACACTGATTTTTATCAAGGCGTAAGAGTTTAGATATTAATTGTATTGTAATTACTACAAGTTCACACACTTCAAATTGTCTTGCAATAATTTATTTTTACGTTCATTTCATTTAGGAGCTCTATATGTCTAGTAGTAAACCAAGTTTTCTTCTGGATCAAGATTTTTGCCTTTTCCTTGGCAATAATCCTATCTAAATGTATGGGACTTCACTTATGTGAAAAAAATAAGTTGCACAGAAAAAAAATATGTCTCCAAAGCAAGCTCGAAAAGCTATCAATCAGGTTCTTTTGCTTTTTTTTTTTTTTTTTTTTTTTTTTTTTGTAACTACTCATATTAGTGAAACATAGCAGACTGAAACTCAAGAACAAAATAAAACAGACTTCCTCTATAGTGTCTAACAGTCTACGCCACCTTGGAAAGACACAAGTTCATCACTTCATTAAAAACTTCTAGTTTTACCAGAGATTCCAGTTAAGATAAGACAATAAACAAGATATAGCTCAAATTAAATTCTGTTCAGCCAACCTTAGCTGACTGGTCACGAGACAACAAAAATAACCTCTACATGAAAAATGTTCATGATGTATTCAGCCAAAAAACTAGATGGAACTTTTCAGTTCCAAGCAAATGCCTGAAAATTGTCTTTGACTCTTTCCTTTTCTTTTCCTTTCTTGTTTTTTTCAATACAGATAGTCTTCTTGGAAATTAATTTTCAGTTAATTAAGGCAAATAAAAATTCACATGGATACATGTTCAGACATTATTACTTTGTAAACTTCTAAAATAAATACTTTTTAAAATAAAGCCAAAATAGCAGGCATTCAATCTAGATTTAGAAAGATACATTTGGTGAGCTTGGGGAAAAGCAATGATTGTGCTTCACTAAGTAAATACCGGTATCTCACTGAACTTACCTTTAGTATTAGTAATTAGATTTTGGAAGTAATACGATTGCCATCTTAGTGCTTGGTACCTTCTCTGAACTTCTGTAATGCCACAATGAAGGAGTACATATTTTTTTAAAGAGTACGTATAGAAAGGTACTCATATACCACAGGAGCAAAATGTCTGTCTAAGTCATAACCAAATGGATGCTACCTAATGCAGCTAAGTAAAATTGCAGAAGACACCCATGGGACTGTTAGGAAGGGGCTGAAACATGGTACTTCCATCTTCTTCATTTTCTAAGTTTATTTCTTGCAAAGCTCAACATGCACATAACTGAATTTTCAGCTGGGCATTAGAATAGAAGGATCATTTTCCATAACATTATAAATAATTCTAGTTGAAGTCAAATACGTGGAGGGGATTTTGTCCCACATACCAGTTTTTTCATGAATTTTAGAGCCACTGAAGACCCTCTGCTGTATCCCAAAAGCACACAGGAAAGGGCAGGTTGTGACTGGCCAGTGGTTCTGTGTAGAAACCACATATGATCCTTACAAGTCACAGATTTTGGAGAGACTTCCTCTTTATGAGAGCAAGGATGAAGACTGAGCAGTCTGACAGAAGGCAAAGACGGCTTCTTGTCTATGGTACAGAATGTATGAGACTGATTTACAGCAAATGACTGCTAAGTGAATGTGTTTTTGCACACAGGTGCCTCTGCCATTTAAAAAGTAGCACTGATGTGTATTTATGCTAGTACATTAGACTTTCTTGTGTAATTAAGAGTACTATCTTGCGTAGCATAAAGGCTTGAGAGTCATTAAGCTGAGTAGCTCAGTTACCCAAGGCACTTGCAAGGTTCCATTCTTCATTAAACAAGTGAAGCATATGGACCTCAATTTATATTTTATAAATGGATTTTATTAGAGAGACATTCATAGCAGGAGAGGAAAGGAGAAGGAAGAATAGAAAGAATCTCTTTTTCTTGTCTTATTTCTCTTAATATTTTCACATACCTTCAGTCTAAAAGTCGAATTTTATAAGATCTTTTTTTTAATTATTTTTTGAGTAAGTCTTAAAATGATTAAATATGTTTTTACACATTAAAAATATCTGGCATAAAAAGAAATCAAAGACTTAACATTACTGTAGTGTAGCATTTTAGCTACTTCCTTTCAATTACTTGTTAGAAACAAGAACATGCTCAGACCTACAGCTTTATTAAAAGGGGAAAGGGAGCACATGAAGACCTACCTATATCGGTTGCGTACCTATAACTGCTGTGGATGTTGAGGTTGAATTGGAAATCTTCTGTGAAGTGCTAAGCCAGAAGATAAATTCAGCACGCTCTGAAAATTTGTTCAACTAAACCGGGGAACTAGCTGGTCAGAAAAACTGAGTGTTCCTACTGAGGTATGTTCTAACTAGAAGTTAGTCCATTTTTTTGATCCAAGAACACAGCCTTTTCCCTTCTTTGAAATATAAGGTGCCTGTTAGGAAAAAAGGAAAGTAAACAAGAAGCACACATTTAATATTGGAAGTCAACAGAAGTAACCATCATTTCTTTGGCTGGACCTAGGAAAGGATGAAATGCAGCTATGCACAGTATGCATGGCTCCACAGTGTGTAGCTTTCTATTCAAACTGCTTTATAGGCTTAGTTTCATTAGCTCTGTAGTACAGCTGGTGTTTTAAAAACAAAAAGCAATACAACACAATAAAGGGTAAAAAATATGCAAGTGAAATGGGAAAAATAATAAAGGCAAAATGCAATGAAGGATTTAAGCGTCTATCAGTTGCAGAGGACATCTTTGCAGTGAAATCCAGTCCCCTACGCTGAATGGGGAAGATACACACTTGTGGGGACCCCAGGATGGAAAGCAGACCAGGACCAGTTCTGAGTGGGGACAGATTTAGCCAGGAAGAGGTGCTGATCACAGAGGTGCCTATGCAAATCTGAGGAAGACAGCAAATTAAGAGGTGTGCTCTAATCTTTGTTTATATTATGTCCTGAAAGCCTTTGTAATGACGAATTGAGTGCTTTTATTTTAAAGCAAATGTTTAAAAATGCTTGCTTTTGCCCTGCCCCCAACATTTTATGTAATTGTTAAATAGTAAAGATTGTTAAAAAAAATAAAGAAAAAGAAAAGAAAAAGTGCACTTAATTTATATTCATTTTCTGCTGGAAGAAGATCAGACTGTAGCCCAGAAAATGTAATTTTTTCTTTTTCTAAGTAAAGGTCATAGACTGCATTGGCTAGAAAATGCAGGATATGAGGCTTTCTCTAGTCTCGTCTTGGCCTGAGCTAGTTCTAACTTATTTTTTTTTTTTTTTTAACAGCTGTTTAGTGTTCTGGTGACTATTACCTCTGTGAACACCATGTGCATTAGAAATCTGTCAAACCAAGGAAGGCCGTGTGTAATAGACAGTAAATTTGAGTGTTATCTGCAGCTGGGGGAAGCTATTACGCAACTTTTGAATTTTAGCTGGGCACCACTGTGAAAAATATAAAAATAGCATCAAAATGTGTGTTTCCTTTTACCAACAAGAGGACTAACAAAGCCTGAGATCTTTGCAGAATGCCTTCATCTTCTGCAACCTGCCTTATCTTTTATGTCCTTAACAGACTGAAATATGAGAAAATTGACATACAATTCCCTATTAACCTGGAACCATTCACATGTAACCATAGATGTCTGATGAATACTAACAAAATGGAGTAAAGCACCTGTCGTGTTTAGACATCTCTAGTATTAGGCAGAAATATTTAGAAATAGTGTTAAATATGAGCAGCTAAATTCCATCAAAGTCCTGCTTTAACTCACATGTTCCTTATTGCCTTTTGCCCAAAGTGATTACTCAGACTAAGATTTGGCCAGAAACTAAAGTCAACAATCACAGGAAATATCCTTCCAGAAAAATATGCTGTAATTCCACAAGGTTAAGTGGAATAAGTGGAACTTACCTAGTTTTGGCAGGTATATTGCTAGCTACACAAAATCTGCTTGGTGGACACTTACTTAGGTAACCACAAACCCTAATATGTCTATGAGAGCTGCCAGAATTGACCAAAAAGTTTATATGACATTTTGTGCATACTTCTATTGCAACCCAGAGTACTAGAGTTCTTGTAGATTAATTTAGCTTTTGTGAACTGTAGATAATAAACACAAATTATAACCCAAATAATTACACAAGTACTTTTTAAATTGTGATTTTTTCTTTGTCAGTCAGTAAACTCCTTTGGAACTGCCTATCAAACTGCTGTTAGGAGAATTCCCCAGAGGTTGCTTGGATACCAGTCTGGCTTGAATTTGGTAGCATGAATAACTGAGACAACCTCCAAAGTATGCTGTTGATCTGTAACTTTTGTTTTTTTTTTTTTTTTTTTATTATTATTATTATCCCATGTAAATGCCTTTTTCTCTTTTAAGAAAATTTGGAGCAATACATTTCACCTGACATTATTTGTGCCAATTTCCTGATAACATCATCCAAATACATTTGCTCTACCTGCAGGTTTTAATGAGGAAGGATTTTGTTCACAGCTGCTAACACAGCACATCAGTCCAAGAAACTGAATTTGGCACGGTGAGGTTTTTCTTTTTTAAATATAAATGATAGAAAACTTTAACTACTTATTTGTGGCTCTACTGTTCATTTTTATAAAGCAAAGTACTCTCTGCACTTCAAGTGAGTTCTTCTGCCTGAATACCAACTAAAACTATCTTAATACAAGAGTGTGAAGGCACTCCAATCCATCTCTTTGCTAGCTACATAATGCTTATGACTTAAGAAGTCCTTGCTCATGGACTTTAGAATATTTATATTATTCAATTCATAAACAAGTGTATCTAGTTAGGAGGAAAAATATTAGTCAAACAAGTAAAAAGTCTGATCCATAAAGCTTCATATACTGAATATATGGTTTGTTTTAATTAGTACCAGACTGCCTTACTATTCACTTGCGTTGCATGATGCATATAGATCTTACCTGAGACGAGCCCTCACATTGCCATAAGTATAATTCATGACTGAAAGTCTCTGACTTCAGGAGTTTACATGGTAAGCTGAGGTAGAAGACAAAGACTGGAAGATACACAAGCCTTTTTGCACAACAGGAATAGCTGGAGTACACGTGGTTCATGTAACTTGACAATGAGAAAAAGTCTGCAGCAAAACTTGAAGTTAGCCTTAAGCTTCCTTCAACACTTGAACTTCAAGCAATGACCTTTATCAAGGTGCTCATTACACGCTTACCTCCCAGCTCCCCCACATGACCCTAGAGCTCAAAGCATATTCCTGAAAAAAGGCTCTGGAAACTACTAATAACAATAGCCTACTCTACACCCTTAGTTGGGACTGGCCAGGCTTTAAGCTCACACAAAACTTCTGCTCTAGTAAGGGGGCATTACAACTCCTACTTGTGTATTCAGCTAATCATTCTGCTTATCCAAATATTTGCTCTTTTCTTATACAGTTCTCATAAAATATGAATTACCCTTCTGTCACTGATAAAGACTTATGTCTATGTATTCATTGCCAAACAGCATTAATTTCCTTAAAAGAAGAAAAACATAATAATATATGATAATAGCATCATATTAGTCCAGTGCTACTTGAAAACTGTACTCATTCTGGTTTGCTATGTTCATAAAGCTAAAGGAACTTTATGGGCAAGAAACTACAAATAGATTTGGACAAATCTGTCTATTGTTCATTCTAGTTATTTCAACATGCTTAAGTGAAAGATAGATTTGTCACAGCTTGCTTAGAAGATACTATTTCCTTAATGGCAAAAGCCTTTCACTGCAGTTCCATTTATCTACATTCAGGATTTCTTTTCCAAATTGTGCTAAAGAGAGTTTTCTCGGAAAATAGAAAATGATAACTGTAAAGAATCTAATAGCCTCCCAAGACTCAAATCTAAACTTTTTTCTCCTGGCATTATAAAGTTTGCCTTTTTGTCGCTAGAATGTAATTATTCCAAGCTGTCTATCTGAGCGCATTAAAAGCTGTAGGTAGAAAGGATAATTTTAGTGTAAATTAGTTGATAAATTATAATTGTAATCTTATTGAACCTTCTGTGTAAATCCCATAAAAATCAATTTTTATAACTATGAGCTTTACATGCATGCATGTTTGTTTTTTAAAAAAAAATGATTAATTTTTCTTCCTTGTACATTAGCTAATTTATTTTGGGTCACAGAGGACCAGATTTTGAAAGGTATTCCAGGAGCTGAAAGATAGCCAAGTGCAAAGTGGTTATAGACATTAATGGATTGTGCATAAGTAAACTAGATGTGTAACTGACTGAAATGCTAAGTTGACAATACCTGGGCATGTCTAAAAAAACTATGGTGTTTTCGCCTGCATTTTCAAAGACTTAAATACTTTTGCAGATCAACTCTAATGCGTACTTACTAGTTTGTTGCATTAGTACATTTCTTGTGGTTTCCAGAGAATAAAGTGACATCTCGTTGTGCTTCTTCTCATATCTTCTTGGGCATGACTGAATTATCAGGGCTATATTCCAGGGTTACGACCAAGGTTATATTCCAGCTATGCATCCTCCTCCATTTTCTTGACCATCACAAAAGGCCCTAATCTGCATCATGGTATCCCACACATTTCTTGAATGGTTGTTTCTTCTAATTTTTATTGTCACCCAGAAACATCTGTACTTGTGCCTGCTACATATATGAAGATTTCTCACACCATAAACCACTTTCCTTGTCTTGAAATGAGACAGTCCCCAGGCACCTGAATTTGACGATGTTTAATTGTTATAGACTGATGTGCCATAACAAATTGGAGAGAGTATTGAACACAGAGGGGATATTCACACTGCCAGAGACTAAATCAGAAAATGTGTTTTCCCAAGATCTCAAGATATGACCTCACTAGGCTGAGTGAAACTCTGCCACTGCTGGCTCATGGACTCCCAGCTCCCTCTCTGCAGAGCTGCTTTCCATCAGGTCAGACCCTAGTTTGTCTGATACATGCACCAAGAAAGGATTAACTATAAGGTAAACCCAGAGGTTTATCTATTCTAAAAACAGCTAACAATGGACATAAAGAAGAAAAATGCATAATTCATATTTTTTAACTCTGATAATTGCTTTTTTCCCCAAAGAAATTAATGCTTCAAGTACAAAAACTTACATTCTAATAAAATTGTATGTTATTTCACAAATCAGGGCACATTCTCTTGTCTGCAAAACTAAGAATTTTGTCAGTCTGCCATTCTGATATGTTGCTATCTTAACTCCATCAATTATAAAATTATATAGGCATTTTAGTACTGTTTTTCTTTATTAGCTTTTAAATATATGGCCTTTTTTGTTTAATTGAATTGGTTGTTATTGTTGATCATGGGAAAGCACAAAACATCCAATTTTACCTTCTCTTTGTCATTCTAAGGACTTCCATCTTGCATCCTTTAGCTTATTTCTTCTCCAAATGAACATTTCATTTGCAGTCTTTCACTGTGGGCCTCTCCTTTGATTCTGTTGATAATCTCTGAACTCTTTCTTCTACACCTTCCTTTTGTCTACTCAGGATATAACATACTGTTCAGAGGAAAAGAGACCTGGTTGCATGCTGTCTATTGTAAGGATACCTCTCCTTATTAGCCGGTATATTATTCCAATATGAATATTAAACACTCTCAACAACTACCACTGGCATATATAAGAATTCTCAGTATTATTTCTCATTCGTCACAACTTAGGTATGTGAAATTGGGGCAACACCATATGTACAGGTTCTTCCCTGCTGGAATGGAATTGCTCTCCTTCTTTAATAGTACCTGGGGGGTAGGATTACGAGGGTGAGAACAGGACCTGGTGCAGTCAGCATGCTAAGAGACTTGTCTAAGGACTTGTCAGGATGAATTCATGATCCTGAGCTGCCTAGAATGATATAAAATGCCACACGTAACAAACTCTTGGAAAACCCATTTACTTTTTCCTCTGCTCCTTCTTGCCTTTGGGAATATAGGCACAGTATCTACCTACTTGGAACCCACAATTCTGAAGTTACAGGCTTTCTTCCTTTTTTTTTTTAAAAAAAAAGATGTTAATAGGCCTTATCCTTTTCTTCAAATACAGCCAAGGAGGGAAGTGGTATGGAATTGCTTGCTTCATAGCATAGCTTAATGCTCACCAGTACTTGCTGAAGGAGTAGGAAACGCTTTTCTTTTTGAAAGGACTAAAGTTCCTCTCCCACTGCCTACATTGTTTTGGTCAATAAACCACTCCTCCAGGCCAACAAAATGATTTCTTTTTCCTGTCATTGAAAATTGCTCGGAGAAAGATATATCCACTGGGAGAGAGGCAGACCACCAACAGGAGAAAAACCTGTAGTTTAAGGATCAGGAGCTATGTGGGAGTCAAACTGCTGGGCTCTGCCAAGACCAAACAGCTTTTCTAATGCATAGGTTAACAACACATACCGACAGAACACAGGAAAAAAAGGAAGATTTTAGGATTGTGATTTTGTATCTAGGTGTAGGTTTAGATTGCCCCCCCCTTTATTTATTTATTTATTTATTATTTATTTGTATTTTGCTTTAGGAGGAAGTTCAGCTTAACTACAAATTAGTTTTAATCAGTCATTAACTTGGAGGCCACCGGAAGAACATAATATCCGCTAAACCTGAATATTCACTGAGCAAAGGAATGTTTCTGCTTTCAAAACATAAAACTAGCATTTTATTATTTGTTAAAACATGCATTCCATCTCCATTTTCTGTTCAAAGGCTAATGAATGTGGTTACCTCTTCAGAGGTTAAACGGTGATAAGGAAAGAAAGGATTTTTCTTTCCAATGATGGTATTCATATGCCAAAGAAAAGGAAAGCTGAAACAAGTATCTCCTATTCTTACTTCTCACAACAGGAAGCTGTGTATGTATACGGATATCTGCAAAATATGCATGCCCCTGTAGTTTGCCTGCTTTATTCAGAACTAACACATTGAGATTACTATGGAGCGCTCAGGCAAACGAGCCTGGCAGCATCCACAAGCTCTGGATAACTTTTAAAACTATTTATGTCAGGAAATTCATATTTTATTGCACAAAAGGAGCCATGGTTGTGAAAATGAATCAAAGGTTTGTGGAAAACAACAGCTATAATGGATTGCATTTTTAGCAATAAGAACAATAAAACCCACTATTTTTATTCTGGTCTTGGACATATCAGGTAGGCTTTGCCCTTCATTTTGTGATCAATCAAACTTCTCTGATGCTTTGAAAGTACTAAAACATGTAAGATAGGTGCCTCAGTGAATCCATTCAGCTTGGAAATCACTTTTAATAAACCATAAGCTTTCAATAAACACAGCCTTCTGGTTGACTCTCCTGCTTCCGTAGGTTTCTAAATCCCATTAATCTGGTAGCTGCTGATGTTTAGCAAATTATTACCAAATTTAGAAAACTAAATTCTTAGTAAACTGTTTCTGGTGAATTCTGGAGACCTTTGAAGGGCTTCTAAGGGAACTCTGAGAAGGCCCAACCCTGACAGCTGTAGGACATCTGATGAGGTGCTGCATGGCTGTAGGCCCTGCAAATTTTTAAAACAGAAGCTGTCTTGCATCGTGACAGCTACAGCAATCCTCTTGAAAACAGATATGCAAGATGTAAAAATGGTTGGAAGGAAAAGGAAATGGAGAAAAAAATGGTAACATGAGAAAGGAGTAAATTTCTAACTATTGTTTCCCTTGAAATGTTATAAATGTAATAAAAGACAGTCCTAGAATATAATTAGTCATAAATCTAATCTCAGGAAAAATGTCAGCATAATAATCTCTCTCCACTGGTTGCAAGATCTACTACAAGCTGAAAATATTGATAAAACCTATTTCATTTAAAAGAAATTACTATACAAACGTAATTTGTATAGTACAAATTTTACAAAGTGTAAAATAAAGCTTATGAATGCCAGTGCGCTCCTATAGTTTACACAACGTACTAAATTTGTTGCCTTTATTCATTCATATAATCACGGTAAAACAATGAACAAAACATTTGAATGTCCAAGAAATGTTAATATATGCCAACTTTGTTAACTCATAAGTACCTTACTAATGAAGAGTTAATTGATAAAGATGTGGGGTGCAGGGCATGAGAACTCCTGTCCCTATTCTTTTCCTGTTTAAGAGTTTAGTGGAATGTAGAAAAGCAGTAGTTTTGTCATAAGGAAATGAAGTCTGATACATGGAAATGAGCTATTGATACAGGGAAAACTGTCAAGTATCAGATGGGAAGATAAAATTCTGGTTTAACTCAAGCTTGTAAGAGCTTGCTGATTGGTTTCAGTGATGCTGGATTTCAACTGAAACCTCACACCAAAGAACAAAATTAATCCTGGACTCAGAAAACCCTCTTTAAAACAGAGTTATTGTTCTCTGCTCACATGGGAGTTTGAACTGTCGCTATGTCATCCTGTGACCTTTTATTTATTGTGCAAACCATAGAATAAAAGTTAACTTTTGCAATGAGCTTGTCAATACTGATAACACATAAGTTTTACTGATCAATGTATGCACACCCTGTGACTCTTTATTTTCCAGACTCAACACTAATTTTACTCAGGTGCCCTTTTGAGGCTTGAGTTTTGATCCAAAGCTCTTGGGAAACCATGGGAAAGCAGGAGCTTTGACTGAGTGGAGGAGATTGATTTCACTGGTCATTTTCAAAACAGTTTCTAGTTTCAGGACAAGAAATAACATTTTTATTTTATTTGGAAGATAAGACTGTTTATGATTTATTTTTCCAAATGAATCTATTACAAACAAGGGAAAAAGCAAAAGTTTCTACATAATTCATCATAAAAAATAATTATAACTTGACTGATTTAACATAACATTAATATGTCAAGTAGAATGTTATCTTTCTTTCTGTAACACAATGCTCCTGACTATGCATGCTTCACACTCAAAATATGTTGTAGTCATACATATGTCAAGTAACAGTATAAACGGTTGTAAAAGAGAAAAAGAAAAAAAATAGATTGTGTAGCAATCCCTTTTTTGGGAGGGGGGAGAGGAAAGGAAAAGAATTTATACTTTTTTAGGAATCTAAATATATACGAACATACACTTGGCACTTAATGCATTTTAGAATGGTCAGAATTAGGTACATCTGAAGGATGGTACCTGCTAAAAATAATGGTTTGACAGGAATTGCAATTTTAAAATGTCCCTAAAACTCTAATTTCCAAAATCTGAGGATACAGTTCTGCCTCTGGACTGTTGCTTATTCTTTGGCTTTAATTGCTTGTTTCTTATCACTTCTGAAGGTGTTAGACAGGATTGAACACCCTAGAGCTGATTCACATTATGGTTCTCACATTCGTATCTAACTGTAAACTAGAACTAGAAGACGACTGAACAAAAAAGAAGAAAAAAAAGAATGAAATGATAACTAGATCTTATTTATAATATTGCACTATAAATATAATTTGTTTTGCCAATTGTTCACCAAAGAACAGTTTCTTTCTAGTCAAATTTAGCAATTAAAAAAAGGTACAAAATACATACTCATCAGTAGAAATATATAATTGATGAAATGCTGATAAAAGGAGAGAGATAAAACACAGAAGTGTTCTGGTAATTTAGTGCTGAGCAGAAAGAAAATAAATTTGCTAGTCTGTATGGATGAACGTTGTTTAAATATGCTCAGTACTCTCAGGACTGAGAAAGGCTTCATTCCTTTACTGAAGTTAAGATGCTTACTGACATCCTTCATAGGTGTATGTAAAAGGAAAATAGCAGTGAATTGGAGTTGTGAAATTGGAAATGATTTTAAAAGTGATTTATATCCAGTATTCCACACATCCCAATTAGAGGACAAGTAAATATAGCTCTTGATCATAAAAATAACAATTGCATATTCTTGGCAATTTTAATTCCATCACAAACTCCTCTACTTAATTTTAAGTTCTGAGCCCATTCCTTATTTAGTATCCTTCTGAAGAAGGCTGAATTTCACCCTTTCGCTGGCAAATAAGAAATTATAATAAGAACACAAAATGAAACATTATGCAAGTAATTTGAGAAATATACAATTGTATATATTCAGAACCGGAACCCTTTTTGTAAAGACCTATGTAAGTCTAAATGAAATCAGTTATTTCATCATATGTTTTAATAAGATGAGAGTCAATGGAAAATATAGCCAATTATGTACTTAGAGCAGATTGATAAGAATAAAAATTGGATAAATTCATAATTATAAGATAGAAGCTGTCTACATTATTTGGCAGTGAAAATGTAGGTAAATTTTCTTGCACAGGTTGTTTATAACTGTTGAATGAATGTCTTATACTGTCCTGATACCAAAAATGAAAGTAATTTATTCTCTTTTAATTGCTTTCTTAATTCTTAAGCAGGCATAATATTTTTAGAGAAAATTCATGTTGTGTTTTATAAAGTTGATTTCAACATTATCACCTTGGTGACTGAAAGAGGGATAATGGTTTAGAAAAAAAAAAAAAAAAAAAGCAAAACAGCAAAATGAATTTAGTGACTACAAACACAGAAGCCTTTTGCTGGATGTCTGCAGGGCTGTGCACATTACCTTTTCTCCTGTGAACACGGACTTTCACCCTCTGCAAAGCAGTGTGATGGAAGTACAATAAAGTATGCAACCCCTTCAGCCCATAAGCTGACGCCATTTTTCAAAGCTGAAACAGATAATTAAAGACAGAGTAAATTTTTTTCATGATGTTCAGCAATGAGCATTTGTGCTGGCAAAATATATACTTGTTACTCTAAAAGACCTTAGTCCAGTTATTACTGTCATTTTCAGCAATTTGTTGCAGCAAACTATATTGAAATAAAATATAGAAAAGCACAATTTTTCAGTGCATATTGATGGGAATAGTTGTCCAGGAAGTTTTAGATCTTCTTTTATTACTATATTTTTCTTCATTCCAAGGAATACCCAACAAAATACTTCAGAAAATATATTTATCTTTGTGTACAGCAAACAGAAAAATCAAGACAAAAAACTATACACAGTTCACATACATTATCTATAACAATAGTGTTTTTTCACTCTTTCCTTCAGAGCTGCATATATTGCTTTAAAAAACAAATATTTTTCACTTATAAAAACACGTAAGACAAAACCAGTAATTATGTTCAGTCGGCAATGGGCACTTTTCTTTTGATGTCAGAGAAAGGGAATGCACACATGCAATGTTTTGCAAATATATAGTCAAGATTAATTTGCCACAACACTTTTGAACCCTTAGACCTGAAACAATTCAGAAGATGTATATAATATGATATACAGGTATTACTGCAAAGAGTTGGCAATAAGGAAGAGTAATTTCTGTTTAACATTACTTCTAATCAGTGCTGTACCTGAGTAACAGACCTTCAACGCACAACAGTGTACTAATGATAACAGTATGAATCACCCATTTTTGTTGTACTGCTATTTCAGGTGGCAGTGGTAATATAAAGTCCCACTTCCTACTGGGTGTCTGTGTCCTACACTACCTAGATGGACCTTTTTTGGTGAGTGGCTTGCTTAGACCTTGAAAAAACAAGTTTATTTACCAAATATTCAATTTTTGGCTAGCAATGTTCATTCAGGCTTAAAGACAAATATTCTTCAGAAGTCTAATTTAAAAAGTCCTCTCTGAGCACTTTTTCAGTGAGAGGCATTATTTGGGGTTGTCAAATCTGGCAGCCCAATAGAGGCAAGGATGCCACAGCTCCATGCATCCAGGTTTAGCCAGTGGCATGGCTGAGCACATGTTCCCAACAAGTGCACACACAAATATATACTTATAGTACATATATACACACAGCCAGCTGCATAGATCCACATGGATCTTTTGATTACAAATACTGTGAGTATTCTGGGGTACCTGTTTCAAAGTCCACTGCAATCTGTTGAGGGAAAAGCTCTGAATGATTAGAGTTGTTTCAAGAATAGACTCAGATTAAGCTTGAACAGTAAGGTCCAAATTGGAAATTTGTTTTTTGACTTAAGCAAGAATGGTGAATGCCCTTCTGAAAAATCATGTTATTTCTTTGAACTCCATATGTACACCTGGCAATCAAGCTATCAGCATAAACATTTGTAAAAGTGGATTTGTAAAGAATTTTGCATTTAACAGAAGATATAATTAGCCAGCAACAAGAAGACATCTCAACAGTCTATCATAAGAAGTGAAATAAAGCTTAGGTTGTTAGGTGCTATGTTGGAATTTTTGGTACATTTTGGTACATTTGTCATGGTACATTTGTACCATGACATTAATTTGATCTATTCTGTGTTCTTATGATAGGAAATTCTGGAATATAGACTATTTTTTAAAAGCCTCTCTCTGGTAGCAATACCTTCAAGCAAAGTTATCCAACCTACACTCCGTAGAGAGTGCAGTAGGTATATAGAGTATAAAGGATATACAGAAATACGTCTCTGGTACACAGAGGTTGGTTATGTAGCAGCTTATTGGTATTTTTTTCTAAATTCTATCCTTATTACAAAGGTAAACACCTAAATTTTGCATATGTGCAGTAGACCGAATCCTAACAATATGTACGTATGCATGCCTATTGAATTTGGAAGAAATAACGAATAATAAATTAAGCTACATGAAAATATTCAAGGCTTAAGACTGTTGTAAAAGAGTACTGTAAGAAGTGGTTCTTATAGTTAACAAAGATCTGAATTAAGGTTTGAAACCAGAAGATAATTCTTTTTCTATTTTTCCATTCTGATCTACAACCAAGATAGTACTTTAATCCTGAATCTGTTGATTCAGATCCTGCATTTCCTCTTTGCCTAATTCTATAGAGTATAAATGTCTCAGTCTGGAATGATACTCCATCTTGATGCTGATTTCACAAATGTGTATTAAGGATCCTCTGAGATAAAAACATACTTCAGAGTTTGATGACTCTGAAGATCTCATTCAGAGACCAGCTCTAAAGTTGTTTGCTCCTGGCTACACGATGATTACTTTATAAAGCTTTAGAACCATTATCAACAAGATCAATAACATCAACAAGACTTTTATATATTGTGTGAAATGTGGGGCCAGAAAATGATTTGATAAAACTAACGAAACATGATATTCTCGAGGTAATGGGATGAAAGCCATGGGAAGAGTAAGCATGGAACTGCCCCCAAACTGGAGGAGGAAGATTGCACAGACAGCACAAGCACAGGACGTGAAGGATCCAAGGCAATGGACAAAGAGTGCAAAGATGCAAGGACTGTGGTTAATATCTGTCCTCCTGATTAAGGAGGTATAATACTGTGTAAGGGGTGGGAAATTACAACTTAGAAATTACGCCAGCCAGCAGTGGCTATATATATACAGCTTGCTTGCTTAATAAACGATTTTGGCTCATTACATTGGGGTCCATGAATTAATACACCAGAAATGGCGCCCGAACATGGACCTGAAGACTGATCCAGTTAGCGGTCAGCGCTAGTAGAAGCAGCTCATTGCTGGACTGGTGGCGTAGCCCGGCTGAAATTTGTTTTGCTGAAAGGAAGCAACTTCGTGCACGACTAATTGCCTACAGGGGAGTGGAGGTAAGCAACAGGGAACGATGGGGAATGGGCTACCACAGGAGCAGCAATCTGTTGTAAATATAATGCGGAGGATTCTGAAACAACATGCATGCTCTCTGTTGTTGCAAGAACTGAAAATGATACTGATATGGGTTAAGACAAATTGCCCAGATGTGAATTTGATCATCATTTATGAATCCAAAACATGGGATAAAGTTGGGGTGAAGCTTTGAGACTCTGCTACTCGTAACAACAAGAGTGCAGCTAACTTCTTAGGGCCCTGGAGAATGGTTTTTGAACTGTAGAAAAAAGATACGGAGGATCAGTCAGGCAGGGGTGAGCCAGCAGCCCCACCTGAGGCTCCTCCAGTGGGAGTGGTTGGCAGTGACGATGATCCCCCAGATGATAGTCCGTTTGATCCCGGCCCAATTGACCCTGAGAAAGAGCCAGATCCCCTCCCCACCAGACCCCCATGATCCCTGGCTTGCTGTTTGCTGAGAGGCTGTCCGGAAAGGAGATCTACGTATCATGCAAGCCTGTGGAGAGTACCCAATTATATATGAGGGACAGTGTCACCCTCGTTGGGATGGGCTCAACTTCACCCTGATAAAGGAAGTGCAGCGCTCTGTGAAAGAGAATGGTTTACAATCCCCATATGCTATGGGACTTTTGCAATCTGTGTTTGAAAATCATATTCTCACTCCCCATGACTGCAAAATCATTGCACAGATTCTTTTGACTGCAACCCAGTACATGTTGTGGACAAGTCAGTGGCGTGCCTTAGCTGAACAAAAGGCATTTGAAAACCTGGATAGACCCTATGGGGATCCCCTGAGAGCTATAGGCACAGATGCCCTCTTAGGTGAGAGCACCTACCAGACCACGATCTCTCAGACGACACTCAGCGTAGCTGCCTTGAATCTGTCAAAACAATTAGTGTTTAAAGCTTTTCAAAAGGTTCCAGACGCGGGCAAGACAGAGCAGTGTTTTGTGACATCAAGGGTCCCAAGAATCTTACATGCAGTTTCTGGACTGATTAAAAACGTCCTTGGATAAACAAGTAGATAACATCCCAGCTCGAGAAACATTACTAAAGCAATTGGCAATTGAAAATGCTAACTCTGACTGCCAAAAGATGCTACGCCCCCTGAGAAACCCTTCTACTACGGAAATGATCGAGGCATGCCAGAATGTTGGCACCCATCAGCATCAAGTGATGCTACTTGCTGAGGCACTCGCCACTATTAACATTATGAGACAAAATTGCTACTCCTGCGGGAAACCAGGTCATTTTAAAAAAGGAATGTCCAAAGTGACAGGAACTTAGAGGTCCCGATATCTGCCCACACTGCAAAAAAAAGGAAAACATTTTGCTAATCAATGCCGTTCTAAGTTTGATAGAAATTGCAATGCCTTGCCCCCACGCCAACAGTTGGGAAACTTCAAGGGGAGCGTGCAGAGGGGGCGCGCGGGGACACAAAATCCCCCTCTCCTAGCAGCGCCAAGCTGCTTGCCCAAACAAGCAGAAGTGCAGGGGTGGACTTGGCCACCACCACAACAGTGACCTTAAATGACTCCACGGTGACCCTAGTTCCTACCAGAATCTTTGGTCCTTTGGGAAACGGGGCCAGTGCATTGCTATTGGGACGGTCCTCAGGAACATGCCAAGGACTCTTTGTCCTGCTGGGGGTCTTTGATGCAGACTACAAGGGAGAAATTAAGATCATGGCCTGGACCCCTACTCCCCCATGCCAGGTTTCAGCAGGATCGCACATTGCCTGATTGATCTATTTTACAGCAAAGGCCCCTCATTGCCTAAATGTTCCTCGCAGAGACATCGGTTTTGGCTCCACCAGACCTCCACAGGTCCTATGGACTCAAAAGCTTACGACACACCGACCCTTTTTTAAATGTTCCCTCACTAAACCCATCACACAAACAAGCACCTTGATCACAGGAATTTTGGATACGGGCGCTGACGTTACTGTTATTTCTACTACCGTATGGCCGCCCACATGGCCAACCATACGCGTCTATGCATCTGTGTCGGGAATTGGAGGGGTAGAGATCCCAGTACAAAGTAAAAATTTAGTAACAATCATGGGGCCTGATGGACAAGCAGCTACCACAAAACCCTACATTTTGACTATCCCTATTACTCTATGGGGTCGGGACTGTTTGACCCAATGGTGTCTACACCTTAGCTCGGATTTTGCAAAGGGGCTGCTGGCGTGCAGCATTCCCTAACCCTGGCTTGGCTGACGGAGGAACTGGTCTGGGTAGGCCAATGGCCCCTTTCCAAGGAAAAGCTGCAACATCTGCAGGACCTGGTTGTCAAACAATTAGCAGCAGGCCATGCTGTCCCTACGACCAGCCCCTGGAACTCACCTGTCTTGGTTATAAAAATGAAAAGCAGGAGATGGCGTTTGTTACGTGATTTACGACGAATCAACACAGTTATTGAAGACATGGGATTGCTTCAGCCACGATTACCCTCTCCAGCAATGCTGCCTCAGAACTGGGTACTGATAGTTATTGACCTCAAGGACTGTTTTTCATCATACCTTTGCACCCACTCGATGCACGACTATTCGCTTTCTCTGTCCCAGCTCTCAATATAGCTGAACCTCATCAGTGTTACCATTGGACTGTACTACCACAGGGCATGAAGAATAGCCCAACTATCTGTCAGTCATACATGGTCAAGGCATTGGCGCTCGTAAGGAAACAGTTTGCACACATATTGATACATCATATGGATGATATTCTTGTGGCCACAAAAATGGAGGAAGAAATGCCTGAAGCCCTGGCGGCTGCGGTAGCCGCAGTACGGACATTTGGTTTGGTTATAGCCCCTGAAAAGATCCAGAAGACTCCACCCTGGCATTACCTTGGATGGAGAATAACAGAACAAGTAATAGTACCGCAGCAACTAAAATTAATACTGCAAATTCACATGCTGAATGATTTATGTCAACTATTAGGATCTATTAACTGGGTCCAGCCCTTACTAGGTATTAGTAATGAGGAACTACGCCCTCTGTTTACCCTATTAAAGGGAGACCTCGCTTTGAATTCAAGAAGAGAACTGACTCAAGACGCTAGGAAGGCCCTGAGCACTATGGTGTCAGCGATCTCCACACGACAGGCACACCTAACGCCCCTTTTGTGCTGTTTCTTTTCAATTCCAAATTTCAACCTTTCACCCTTATTGCTCGATGGGGCGAGCACCAGCAAGATCCCTTGGTAATAACTGAGTGGCTATTTTTACCACATCAGTTTACCAAGATGGTTATCACACAGCCTGAGATGATCAGCTTCCTGATACAAAAAGGACAGGAAAGGTTGGCACTCCTGGACAGGCAAGATTTTGTCCAAATTTATCTACCAATAGATCTGAAACAGCTCGAGTGGCTGATGAAGTACTCTTTTGCTTTCCAAGTAGCGATTGCAGACTTCCTAGGACAATTTGAAATCCATTTACCAAGGCACCCTCTACTATCAGCCTTACCGAGTCTCCCTTTGCTGACAGCCTCCAAACTTAGTACAACACCACTAGATGCTTTAACAGTCTTTACAGAGGGCTCTGGCCAGACAGGACAATCTGTTATTGTTTGGAAGATGCCTGCAGGAGGGTGGCAACATGATATCCAAGTCGTTGCCGGCTCTCCACAGATTGTAGAGCTGGCCATGTTGTTCGCGTTTTTCGCAAAGGGCAGACTGACGTCAATATAGTGACTGACTCTGCTTGTGTGGCAGGGCTGGTGGCTTGCATAGAAAATTCATTTTTAAAGGAAGTCACTAACCCTCAGTTGTTTGCCTTGCTAAAGGAGTCGTTGTTCCTGTTAACAGAGTGCCAGGGTGCGTACTTTATTCCACACATACATATTCTCTCATACAGCCTTGCCAGGTCTGATCGCAAAAGGGAACGCTAAAGCTGATTTGTTGGCAGGATGTGCTGTTGTGCCCAATGTTTTTGAGCAAGCTCAATTATCTCACCATTTTTTTCCACCAAAATGCAAAAGTTCTGCATAGGGAATTTTCTATTTCCCACAATCAAGCCCACCAAATTATTAAAACACATCCTGATTGTCAAAGCGTTATACCTGCTGTTCCAACGGGAACAAACCCCCAAGGCCTGGCCACCCTAGAACTGTGGCAGTCAGACGTCACCTATTACCCAGAGTTCGGTAGATTTAAATATGTCTGTGTATCAGCTGATACCTTTACAGGATGCATTTTTGCATCCTGCCACACTGGAGAGAGGGCTAGAGATGTATGCCAGCACTTCTCTCTAGCA
Source organism: Rhea pennata (assembly GCF_028389875.1). Taxonomy (NCBI): domain Eukaryota; kingdom Metazoa; phylum Chordata; class Aves; order Rheiformes; family Rheidae; genus Rhea; species Rhea pennata. Next base: position 35,666,984 of record NC_084670.1, read on the forward strand.
TTCGCTACCCTGGGGGTAGCTAGGAAAATAAAAACCAATAATGGCCTGGCCTATGTGTCCCATCGCACAGCCCACTTTTTCCAAACTTGGGGCATTGCCCACATGACAGGCATTCCCCACTTGCCAACTGGCTGGGCCATTGTCGAACGCACTCATGGTACTTTAAAGGTGATGTTACAAAAACAAAAAGGAGGAATTACACATGGGTCCCCACAAGCACGAATAGCAAAGGCACTGTATGTTCTAATTTTTTTTAAATCAATGGGCCGATGGGGAACGAGCCATAGTAAGACACTTTAAATCTCTCTCTAACAACTTACGAGATGCAGACCGAAAAGAAAGGGCTATTGTAATGATAAAAAGCTTGGCGAACAATCAAGGGAAGGACCGTACCCTTTAACAACATGGGGCCAAGATTATGCTTGTATCTCCATGGGGCAGGACCACGATGGGTTCTGGCCGGCGTTGTCCTCAGGATCCTTGCCACAATGACCGCCATAGAAGCCGTTTGGATCCCGTACCATCCCATAGCAACATCTGGGTCACCTTGGCACAAGCAGTTAACTCAAGCACCTTGTGCTTGTCGCTGACCAGCCCCTCTGATCCTTTCCAAACATGCCTGGTTGGTATACCCTTACTCCAGCCTGAGTTAGCAAATTTGTACAACAAAACGGTACAAGCCAACTGCACGGCACCAGGGAGAGTTGAACCTAGGTGATGGTGCAGTGGCATTTGGAGAGCAGAGGCCGGCGCGCCGTCAGAATGGTGTAACGGGTTGTTAGACAAGGTAAGGGACTTCCCGGCAATGGCACTACAGCCTCAAGAGCTTGGTATTTTAGGGGCTACCCAGAGCGCATGGTGTTTTTACTTGAACTACAGCACAGGTCACAATATTAATAAAATGGCCATGGACGTATCACCAGGCAGTGTTGTTTATAAAAACAGGACATGGTGCAACCACACCGCAACTGGTATCATCACGCCTGGCAATGCCATAGGCGTACCAGAGGACGTGTTTCTGATGTGTGGGGACAGAGCACAGAAAGGAATACCGGGGAGAGCAGCAGGGGGACCGTGTGCATTTGGACGACTGACTCTATTGTCCACTAATCTAAGTGCTATTTTTAGCAATATAACTCGACGATAACAATGCTGCGAGGAGGAGGCCTTGAAGGAAAACTGCCCAGATGACATTGAGTTCTGGAGAAAACTCACTTTGACTCATTATGTCGGGGTCCATGAACTAATACGCCACAATATATCTGCAGGGAACTTCATCTGAAAAACTAAGTGTATTTCAACTGTTTGACCAAGATCTGGTAAAGGGGAAGGGGAGGGGGAAGGGGAAGGTCTTAATTTAGGGAAACATGGCAGGTGGCCTATGACCTACTGTTGACTGCAATGAACAGAAGTATCATGAACTTCAGAAGCTATTTTGAAGTGGAAAAAGTTGCTTTAGAAATACCATTGCTGCTTGCAATTTTATCTACCATGTATTTTGGACTTAGATTTGTAGGTTGCACTCAACTGGAAGAAGGGAGATTGATGGATAAGTCTTATTCCTATATTGCTTAGATTGCTTATGTTACAAAATGCTGTAAGAAGTCAACACAGAAAATGTAAAAGGCACTGGCCCTCCAGAAAATACAGAGGTCTCTGCCCTTCAGATATATCATCTGATTGGATTTCCTACTGCTATGCATTTCCAAGGGGGAATATCTGTGTGTGCTGAAGAGCTCCCCTAGTAAGAGCTCTTCCGACACTCTGTATTGAGGTGGTATTGCCTTCATCAAGTGAATCAAAAACCATGAGCTATTAGCACAGCTCTTATATACCACTGGATGTATTTTGTTTTAATATCTAGAATTTCAAATAATACAGATTATTTTGAATACCTGAACTTTTCACAATTGCTAAAAAAATATAGAAGGAACTAAATAGAAGATTATCATAAGAAGAAAATGATTATTGGGACATTTCTCATATTGGAGGCTGAGTTTCGGATATGCTTCTGGATATACATTTTTTTCTGTGGCGCTACTGGAGAAAGCTATAATTTAGAATTTATGGTACTGTATAGAGAGGAACAGTATAGATCAAAAGAGTGAGCACTTGAAGGTCTGAATTTTGTACCTATTGTTTTGATGTACAACCTGGGATAAATTACTTCCTTATGCTTTCTTTAACCTTTCATATTTCCTTTATGAATAAATATTACTTGTATTGTATTAGTACTTCAAGTTACCCATCAAGATTGGTTCTCCATTGTTTTCACAGTTATACAAAGTCAGTCTGTCTGGTCTATTTAGACTATAAGCTGTTCTGAGTAGAGACATTCACTTCCAGAGTGTTCACTGGAGCCTCTTGTTACTATAATAACAATAAATAAGTATTTGACATTCTACTGTCATTTTCTAGGTCTTTGAACTTAAAGGTGTTGACACTTCCAGTGTCAACTATTCTGTGATCCTGTGATTCTGTGAAATAAACTATAGCTGTCTAGTCTACACTTTAAACATCTGAAGACCTTACCCACACTCAACTAAATATTGCAAATTTGCTTTATATACACTATGTTCCTAACCAGAAATTTGGGCTTCATGTTTTATTTACCAGTGAGATATGGTCATAGTTAATTTAATCTGTTCACTTCTTTTTTGTGCATATGTATATGCAGATATTGGTGTATATTATATATGCAACTTGTACATATCCATGTATATGCACAAGTATGTTGTATATGTCCATATATCTGTTGTATTTTTGGCATTCCTCTCAATTTACCTTTAATATAGAAGTTAGAGCAAATTTACAGCAGTGCTTCTCCTACTGGTATCATACAACTTCCTGCACTCTTTCTCTCCAGCTTTCAAATAGTTTCTTCCAGTCCTCTCAGTACCTTTATCTCTAATACATCTTTGGAGAAAAACAATGGTATTTTTCTCTGGTAGCCTTGTGCAAATAGCAGGCCTGTACTCTGTCTGTTTTGCTCACCTAAGGATTTTGTACAGCACACATCACTGTAACTTCTAAGCTCGGATGTGAGACTCTATCAGATATTCAGCCAGTTATGGAAAATGAAGATATGTACGCTGACTATAACCATTTTGCATTCATGATACAAATAATTTTAACTTTAAACTTTGCATTCAAGAAATGTTAAAAGAGTAAAAGAGGCAACAATTTACATTTCTGGAAAACTGCACTGTATGTTCATATACATCGCAAAAAAAACACAAAAAAGTGTCTATATATCACATTATTAAAAATCCATTTTGTGTATTTCTTACATATTCACCTTATTAATGAAGGGGAAAGTATCTAAGGTTAATGTAAATGAGGATTAACAGAGAGAAATAGAGAATGTCCCAGATGATACATATATTTTGGAGAAGACATGTTCAGGAGAAAAGCACAAGCAATATTATTATATTCATGTGCTATTTTTCTCCCTGTTAATTACTTTTTTCTTTAAACTTTGCATTTCAAACTAATGAAATATTTGTTAATTTGTTAATAGCTATTTATGAACAACTACGAAGAGTTTCAAAAAATGAAAATATTACAGCATTTGAATAAGGAACATATTTCTAATCTTCCAGCCTCAGAATCTCATCGCCACATTAAAAAATGTTCTTTTTATGTAAAAAAAAAAAAAAATCTTCAAAAGACTATTTTATGCTTTGAACAAATATTCATTAAAGTATAATTTATGATGTAACTCATGGTTTTAGTATAAAGCACAAAGAAAGTAAGTTCAAATTAGGCAATGTGAATTTTAAGACAAGGTCTTCTTGCATGGATATGTGGATGAGTAGTTACATGTGTTTTTAAAGGTCATGAACTTTAATGTAATCTGTAGTACTTGTTGTGTAAGAATAGGCCAAATCCACACTATTCTCAGTGGATGCTAGACCAGAACTCAGAATATAATAATCAAATCTCAAGCTCAATGAGGGAGCTTGTTATGTGACTTTTAATAAATAATTCATGCCCAGATATTGCAGAGACATATGTTCATATTTATGCTATCAGGTTATTATCACACTTTCATTGCTGACAAATCTTCCAGTGCTTCCAAACATATCAAGATTTTACTCATTGTGGTGGTTCATTGACTCCAAGATGATTTTGTGTTTAAAGTCAGACATCATAGGCCTGGCTTTATCTGACTCTAGCTTTTTAAACCTCATCCCAAATTACTTTGAGGCCTAGTCCAGTATCTCAGATTTTGGGGTAACATACTTTATTTTCCTACCCGGCCAACCTATGTTTTAAATTCTTCTAAAGGTGTCTTTTTGATTCATAGATTGAAGAAATAGTATTTTCCACTTCCATTCAAAGATGTCCACAGATCTCATTAAATCTTTTTCTTAAAGCCACTTGTATCAAGATTAAGAGAGCTGTACATAGACAGTTGATCTTATCCCAAGAGGAACATTTAGAGTTAAAGTCTTATAGTGCCTCTCAAGCGCCTTAATATTACTCAGGACCTTCAGGTTGAGGTTGCACTGAGATCTGTGAAAGTCTTCATCTAGAATACTCTCTTTTTAAGAATTTAGAAACTAGAATTGAGGAAGCTCTAGATCATAGATCTATAGTCAGCAAGCGGAAAGTCAGTCTCAGGATACCACAGAACAAGCCAGATCTAAGAAGTGCTGTTAAGAGGGAGTCATATATATATTTATGTAACAGGGAACAGGAGGGAAATTCCAGCTCATCCACATCATTCTACCATTCCTGGGAGTCACTGGCTCTCAGCCTTTGCTTGGGGTGCAAGCTGCTTCTCTTGAACAATGCCAGCAGTTAAATTTGATTTGTAATTCTACCTTTGAATATTAGGCTAAATATAAATCAGCTCTAAACTATTTCTTGGGCTCCTCATTGTATATTGTTTTGTTTTTTTGAAAAGTTAAAAATGGTAATAATAGAATGAGTTAGGGCAATGGGGGATAAAATGTTTTCTTTAACACTAGTGCCACCTCTATTTGTGCCAAAAGTTATTGTATTTTAAATATTTTGCACTGCCATTGTATTGAGATACTATGTTGTTCTTTGCTATTAGAAACAATATAATGATCTTCAAAAAAGAAAAGAAAAAAGAAGGATGGAGGCAGAAATGGAATATATACAAATAAATCCTCATATATAGTAGCTTAAGGCTTCTGTAAAACCTGCCATTGTTCCACTGAGGGTTTTAAATAATGGAAAAATAAGATGGTTTTCTTTCATAGTTTACCTTGAAGTCTACTAATTGGATTTTCAAGCTGGCTGCTTGAAATGACATCCAGTGCAGAAGGTACATGCCCTTACTAGCAGAAAAAGCAAACAAGTCCAGAGCTTTGTATAACGCTTCATAAGGTCCACTCGCTGTATTAAACAACACAATGTTTTCAGGATATCAGATTAGCTACACTCTGCTCTAGCCAAAATCATTTGTGCAGAAAGCTTCACACTTTCTGACACCCTGCCACAGCTGGCTTGCTTTTCATTCATCACATTCTCCATCGCACCAATCTAGCTGAAGAAATGCGCCTCATTTCTACCTAAGTCTCTTTATCGCAGAACTGGGTTCCTTTCAACAAGTTTATCATGGTGAAAAGGGCCCTGTAATGCAAAAACAATGTCATTTTTCAGCCTGTGCAAGAAGACTGCTGGAAAACGATAAATTCCCTATGTGCTGGTCTAGATTATCACCAGTTTGTTTTAAATTTACCTTGTACTTAACTCTGTGCACTCAAGTGACAAGCACAATTCAATGTGCTTGCTACTCTCTCTCCCTTTAATCCCTTCAAGATATTGAAGATCATAATTGCATTTGTTGTCTTCTCTTTCTTAAGGCATTGTTGCCTAATAATAAATCCTATTATTAGGGAGGCAACCATTTTAGGCATGTTACCACAAGCAGGGACCTTCTCTACAGCTGTAGCTTTCAGAGACAAAGTTTCAGAACCGTTAACTACAGTATTGTGGACCCATTTCAGCTAATAAAAGCTACAGTGTCATCCAAGTGAGAAAAGTAGGTGCCATACCTTGTGTGGTTTTTGAATATCTAGATGTATCAATATTAAGAGAAGTATTGTCACCTGTTGATGTTTCTCCCAAAGAATTAACATAGATGGTATTCTTCATTACTTTTCAAAGTTTTTAAAATTAACTCTGTACTTATCCCACACAATAACAATTAGTTTTAATGAATAAGAAATCTGTTTAGATCACCCTGCCACCTACCAAAAATAAAAGTTATGTTTGAGTGCATTAGAGATCTACTTCAGTTAAGATAAAGGAATGCCTGGCTCATCAATGACTTGAAATCTACACTTTTTAATTATAAACTAAAGAAGAACAATGAAAACATTTTGGGGGTCTTTCTCTTCTTTTAAATATCAGGCACAGTCACAGGTGTTTCCATAAGTGCTTGTACCTAACACTTGATTTATTCTTTAGGAAGAAGAGCAAAGTCTCTGTGCTGCTCTCAGTACTCTCAAAAAAAATTTTTAAGAAAATAAAAAAGAAAAAAATAGAATATTTCTTCTTGTTTTTCAGGTCAAACTGTGTAGAAAAGCTACAAGGAACCTAGACAGACAAATGAATGGTATGTTGCCTCGCAGTACTTCCTAGATTCAAAATATATATAAGCTGAGATGGTAGGTTATCTTAACTCCTTTACAACATCTGAGGTCCAAATATTTTGAAGACCCCACAGACGACGGACAAATCCTCAGGAGAACAAGCAATCCCTTGACATTACTAATCATGATCCAAATGTCAGTGATGGTTTGAGAAGGGTTGCTGTTTTCAAAGAAAGAGAAGAAACTCTCACACATTGTTTATACTGTGGAAATAGAAAAGGAAGAGAGCAGGAAGGAAGATGGGGAGTTACATGCTTCTGAGTTACTGCTGCCAAGTACAAAAGGCCCCTGGGGAAATTAGCAGTCACACCAGTACAGAATTTTGAATAAACCGCTACAAAATTTTCAAATAACCTATAGTGTTCTGGTCTCTTTGATTGGGGTGTTCATGTTGTTGGATGCCTGTCTGTGCCTGTTGAGGTAGCACCGGACCCCAACTTTACCATATTCATAACAGAGTTACAAGGAGGCTTGTCTGGGTCATGGTTCTTTTTGGAGTAAAAATATGTTTTTATATCTTGCAGATAAAAAATCAGAAGCATTTCTGTTAATTAGAACCAACCATCATCTTTGAAATCCTATATCCTATGATAGAGTATTCCTTCTCTTCTCAGGCATAGTAGCAACTGTCAGCTTCTGCTCCCTTAGGGAGATGAATAACAGTGAAGAAGCACTCAGCTGTGTCCAACCATACATGGTCTATGTCATATTGGCCAGAAGGTAAGTGAAAGAAATACTCAGGACAAGGCTCCCTTGAGCACATTGCATGCCTTTACTACCGAAGATGTTACTCTGGTTCTTATTATTCTGGTCTACACACACAGACACATACACACACACACGCACACCAAATGGCACCAATCTGCACGTAAGACCAACTTGCTTAAAAAATTATTTGGTGATTTTGATTAGTCAAGTATCTAATATTTTTTCAGAGTGGTTTAGTAATCGATATTCTAACATTTTCAGTAGTTAGTTTGCTAAGTAAAGGCAAAATAAAGCTTTGTCTTCATTAAAACTAAATTCTTCAACTTATCAACATAAATACTTTTGATAATTGGAAAAAATAAAAAGACAAATTTTTAAGAATTGCATTGAATTAGCAACATTTTTCCAGCCAAAAGCTAAAAAGTGAAAAAATTTCAAACGCATTACTAATTTACATGTTCAAAATTTCAATTTGCTGATATTATTTTACTAATTCTACATTATTTGTTTTAGAGGTCTATCCCTGTGTGTTTTTACTTTTGAGGGATTCTAGATACTTTCAAAAATAATAGAAGGGTAAGCAAATCAAATTAAATAAATCTAATACAAGTTTTATGGAAGTTGTTTTATTATTATTATTATTATTATTATTATTATTATTATTATTATTATTATTATTTTGTGCGTGGCATGAGTATGGCCATTGGGAAGCATTGCTTTTGGCATTTAGATGTATTCAGTTTGAAAGATTCTGTGTTACAGTCTGTTAAGAATATAGACATAGTCCCATTTCACATGAAAAAATAAGTTCCTTTAATATGCTCCAGGCAACCAATATTTCATCTTTGTCTGTCTCTGACCTTGTCCAAGACAGATTTCTTCTTCACACCGGCAAATTGTTAACTAGTACTTGTGACAGCTAATCAGTGCTCAGAGAGGTGAATATAGTAATTTGTTTTACTAGCAATTTTTGAGCATAGCATTAGAAAAAGTCATGGCGAATATAAATAGTTATTTCCATAGAAAAATTAAGCTTCAGAATCCTTATGTATGGTGAGAACAATGACATATATTTTCCTGTTATCAGAAAGAGTTTGCTTGCTTATTTGCTTCCGGTGAGCAGCAGAAATATTTATTGTACCAATATTATTCAAGTAGTGACTGCTATGAACTTTGAACCTAATCCTTTGGCACCAATAGCTAATATAACTATCTATAGATTTAAGTGTAGATTATGTCAAATTGTTATAAAAATTGCACATTCTTTATGTCCCCCTACTTCTTCTGTCCATATTTTTGGAGTTTTGCCCAGAAAATTAACGTCTATGCATAGAGCCCTAAACTTCAGCCTACTTTTTTTACCATTTCCATCTTTCATTATCCCTTGAAAAGCAAGAAATTCTATTGATTTAATAAAGCTCTGGTGGTTGAGACATAGCTTATGCCAATTTTCCCAATGCATGGAGCTAAGTGAATTATTTAGGTCAGGTTCATAAAAAATGATTCACCCAGAATATAATTAGGTAATGTTTGAGTACCTAGGCCTGAAATTGCATTCTGAAAAACTTCTGTTGAATTAATGTTTGGAGATAACTATGTTCCATAAATACCTCAATATTTCACTGAAATATCTTTAGAGAGTCTAAACATGCTAAAGTTTTTCTTAGGGAATGAAAAGCCTATTCCTGGACTATTCTGGAAGAGCTAGGCTCAAATCCAGGGCATTCTGGTCTCTAAATTTCCACTTCAATTAGCATAAATACACAAATTTGAGGAGGAGTTACGCACCTAAGTGATTTGGTATTACCATGAGCTGAGGTTCAGCCTGCCTTAGGCTCTGGATGTCCTACTGGATGTCCCTGAGGATGCCAATCTAGTAGATGGTTCCACGCACAATGAAATAATGCACAAAAGGCAATAGAAACTCCTGTTTTCTTCACAAAGAGAGGTGTGTTTTAGTCTCTTTTTCCCCCAGACAAACTTAACCCACCAGGTCATCTACCTAGAGCTTTGCAGACTGCTCTTTAAAGTTTGTAGGTACAGCTGATTCTGCTAAAGCTGCTGCAAATAAAAAATTCAACTGCTACTTAGTTTCCTGTTACCAAGTCCTATCATCAGCAACAGCAGTTACTCAGAATGGCTTAGATCAGAAGGGATGGCAGAAAACTTGCTACCACACAGCACTGACTAGAAAGCACCTTCAAATCATAAGTGCATATATATTTTTCTTAATTTCAATTAAATTAAAACTCACTGCTGAAACATGAACACTATTATTGCTTATAACCATGACAGTCATTTATTTTGAAATGATTGTAATGACTACAGCTGAGAATAATAGCAAAGACTCCTTTTTAATATTACGTTTAATTATAAGTGCTAAAAATCATTAGTTTCTAATGAGTCATTTGTTCAGCTTTAACAATTGTGAACATCTGCAAAATTCTGCATATGTTGCATCAGACAAGCCCCTTTTGCTGGAGATCTCTCATTTCATGAGAAGAAAACATGGACAAAACTGCCCCAGTGGCACAGACTGAGCTAAAATGCAAGAAATTCTGTGTGAAAAAGCATATTATAGTGCAGGTTGAAATACTGGCTTTTGTATCCAGAAGCAATCAGCACAGCACTAGTGAAAACCTCATATTGATTTCTATTCAGAGGATTTCAAATTTTGCATTGTTCCTGAAATGTTATCAATATTATTTTAATTCTGTGTGTGTTACCAAAGAAACAAGTGCTTTAAGGAATTTGTAACAGAAAAGGGGTGGAGGGTGGAGTAAAGAGGAGACAGCAGAAATCAATGCCTTCAAACAACAGAGAAGTGTTTTCAATACTTCTACCATTACTTGGCAAGACGGGAGGAGAGTTACCTAACTCCTATAATGAGTCACTGAAGAATGATGAATGCTAACATGGAACCCAAATATTGCATTTATTTAGCCGTGATTTACAAGAGCTATGCAGATTTAGATAAGACACTTTCCTGACAGGTTATTAACTGGCTGGTTCCAGTTGTTTGAGTATCTTGTGAGAGAGCCCAGTATATCAAAACACCAATGGGCAACACAAATTAATTTAATTCCTGTCTTAGAGCAAGTGTGTGCATAGAATACCAACTGAGTCATTACAGAACCACTCTCAAAAATACCTGTGCTCTATAAACAGGTGGAGAAAATAAAGATTGTTTCCGAACCCAGCAACCCAACAAATAAGGGTTAAAACTAGGTGCATCTCTTTGGTTTAATTTTTGCAAGATATTTTCTTTTTATAATTAGAAAAAGTTTTCAGCCAGAGAAAATAGAAGCTGCCTCTGTATTACTGCAATATGCTGGCTGGATTAATAAATAAACTTAATCATCTTTATCCTCGATATTGCACTCATGATTTCGTCTAACTAAACACATCACAGAAATATCTGCTGCTTAATGCTTGGAAACATTACTTTTCAGGGAAGGTCTGCTTCTCTGCCTCCCAAGCAGTTAAACTACTAGAAATAAGTCTTAAAAAAATCAATTTCAAAGTGCCTTATCTGAGATAAAATAAATAATTGATATAGTAAAGCAATAGTCAAGATTTACTGTCATTCTTTTGTTGCAAGCCATTATTTCTGTGTTATTCACAATTTATGAACAGGCAGCTGTCCTAACTGTGGAAGCAAAAAGAAAAAAGGTGGAAGCCATTAAACATTTTTCTAGTGATCTTTAAGGAGTAAAAATGCAAATTAGCTTTCTGCACTAACTTGTGAGTTATATGGAAATTATTTGGAACTACATTGTTTTGGTGTAATACATCTAATTTTAACTTAGAAGAAGGAGCCTTGGTTGTTACGTTCAATATGGCACTGCTGTGGGCTCTGGGTTTAGATGTTGCTCCTATCTCAAAGGTTTCACATTGCAGAGGTTCCACAGCGATCCGCTGTCTTACCGCTGTCGTATTTCTATAAACCAGAACATTGAAAGTAACTATTACTTATTCTCTAGCCCTTGTCCTTTTTCACTCCTGATTTCTCAAGCTCTGACATTTATTTCTTTTCCATGTTCTCTTAAGATGAGAGTCTGTCAGAAGCACTGGAGAAGGAGAACATGTTGAAAGAAATTAATGAAGCTGAAGAAAAGGATTCATCTTGTGTGCAAAGCCCAGAAACATTCTTATGGTCTTCTGATTATGTACCCATTTAGATAAGAAGAGAAAAAGCAGCAGAAAAATAACATGAAGTTCCTGATAAGAAACAGTGTTAAGGAAGAAAAGCTGATTGGAAGTTGTTTTTTAGATTTGGATTTTTGTTGTTGTTGTTTGTTTCTTGGGTTTTTTTGATGTTTATGCGATATGAGATGTGGTTAATTTCCTCAGGTCATTTAGGTGTTTGCTTTAATAAAGAAATTCTTGCAATTGGAGCACTCTAAAGTAATGGTGGATTTCTGATGTCCTCTTCTCTCTTCCTATTGTCCAACGGATTAATGACTTTCAGATTTTAATAAGCCTTTAAGGTGATTATAGAGTATTAGGAACTGTTATATATCAAATCGAACAGATGTTCCTTTGGCTTTTCTTATTCAAATGAATCAAATGTGTGATTGCAGGGAAATTGTATTGATGATCCAGATAGCCCTTTCTGCTTCTGTTTTAAAATTTTTATTATTACTTTCTTTCATTCCGATTTTTTATTACTTTTATTATAAACATAACTTTTTTTATTACTACATGGCTCCAGAGCCATGCTCCAAATACAATATTCAAGGATGTACAAGGATATTCAGTTCAAAACATAGCATCCCTTGTTCTGACTAAACTAGTAGCTCCAAATGTAGATCCAGAGTTAGTAATTTCTGATGGGAACTATATATGCATAGGCTAGTACACACTATAGTGGAATGTGTGCACTGATTTTGCCTTCTAAACCAGAAGTCCCAAATACCTGTAATGCTTTTTTTTTTTTTTTTATCATACGAATGTTTATATCCTTTATACCTGGATCATCCTTCTTCCTCTAATAAACTATTTATCCTATTTGTCATACTTCACTTGGAACCAGGGATTTTATTTTGTTTTTTTTTTCAGCACTTTTTCTTTCCAGTGCTTTCATTCTAACTTTGACTGAAATAGTATTCCCTTCCTTTTGAAGTAGTCAATATCTCATATTAGCAAGTACAAGAGAAAGTATACTGGTAGTATACAGAAAAGGGAGTGGAAAAAAAAAGTAAATCATATTCCTCAAGAAGCTGCTTTCAAGTTATGTAAATACACTGTTAATAAAATTATTAAAATAAAGTATAAAAGGAATTGCAGATATGTATTTGAATGCTATTTTATTGCTCCATTTCATTTCAGTTCATGCCCTTTTATATTCCAGGCTAGAAATAGCTTTTTAAAACATTTATTTATTTATTTATTTATGTTCTGGTACATGCATTTACAGAAAACTGCATTTTTTCAATGAATATTTAGAAATAATTACAAAGCTTAAATAACTCACCTAAACATGACCATCTGCTATTAATAGCAACAGCTATCTTTGATGGCATTTAAATTTATTCATTTTGGTATTCTGCAATTTTTATAACAATCAAGATATCTATGTAGTGCTGTTGTAGCTGTAAAAATAAATATAAAATTAATTTCCTAATCATTTTTATTCTCTTTAATGTGTCAGAAGATCCTGAAGGAACTCAAGTCATGATCTATCCTAAAGAGTGATGAAGAATGTCCATAAATCTTGCAGCTGTTTTAGTTTAGTATGAAATGTAGTTGCTACATCTAATTCACACTACTGTATATAAGTCAATAGTTAGATTTCTATTTGATGATATAATGAAATTCATAGAGCAGGTATCTTTGTTTCTTTTTATCTCCAGGTGTACTTGTGAGATGTCTTATTAAAAAGCCAATATATCTGTCATGGCGGGAGTTTGATTGAATTAGCAGACAACATTTGATTAACCATTTTGTTATAAGAGACATTTCTGGCCCAGGAGGTGACTTAGTCTGGTTACTGAGTTTATTGGAAACGATAGGTGATATAATCCATGTTTCAGAGAACAAATTACTTTTGCTGTATGATTGCTTAAAATTACATTTCAATTAGTATACTCAGGTTAGCGTGAGTAATGCATGTCCATGTGCACATGTGCAGAACAAAGTTTTGAAAGATCGGGAGTCATGTATCCCTAGTTGAAACAGGCAAAATAAACAGAACACTAAAGCCCTTTAAAATGAGATTTTAAGCACTCCCTACAGTAGCACTGGAACTGAAGTTGACTGAAAATCTTACAAAATATAGTTGAGGTTTTCAATTACGTAGAAATGGAGATTTATGCTGTGATCAATTCTTAGTTCAAAAGTAAGATTGGTTGGTCAGATCCTCATTACAGATATGTTCAAATTCAGACTAGTTAGAAAAACGAAGGCTTGAATAAAACATTTAACCAGTATTTTTTCAGTTATGTTTTCCTTTTATTTATTGTCCTTGCTTTGTGTTTGTTTACATTTTTAATCCTAAAAGAATTAAAAAAGAAAGACAGAAAATATTCTTGCCTTTGTGTAGATTACATTTGGTCATAGTAATGAGCCCAAATTTAACTACAATGAAAACATAAAGCCCTCACCAGAGGCACTACAGTAGAGTAAGAAATGCCTTACCCCCAAGGGATTTTCAGGTTTAGCACATTCGTATTAAAAACTGAGCAGGCAGTTCTTGTCTGTGTTGCTGATATAACAGCTATTTCCAAGATCCTATGGGACTGTTGATCATCTTAGTTCTGAATGTCAGTTTAAAAATCCCACAGACAGAGCTGAAAACAAGAACGTAATGGTCAGCATGTGATCTATGACATTTTTGCATATATAGAATATCTTTTCTTTAAATGATTGACCACATAGGTTGCCATTTAATTCCAAACAAAACTATTTCCTGAGAGCCATCCAGTCAATTATTAATGATAATTTTTGAAGTCCTACTCCTTCACTGTTCTGTGATTTAATTTTCTTTTCTTCAAGCTCCTACAAAATCTACTGTTTCTAAAGGCTCTGAAAATGCCATAACTCGAGTTTACATTATCTAGAAGTGATATGAGAAACTGCCTTTTCAAGCTATTCCCCAAAGCATTTATTACTGCTACTGACTTTGGAAGGCCTTTTAAGAAAGACCATGTTCATGCTATTTTCTTTGTAAAGTCAGAGCAGTATGGAGCTCACCCACCTTCCTCTCCTGCAAGTTAATGCAGCTTTATCCCTCCCCAAGTCAGCTCTGATTAACCATTTGGTTCTGGCCTGAGCTATTTGTGAAAGGAAAACAGAAAGCTGTGAGGAAATTCAAGATCAGAACAAAAATCTATGCGAAAAGATCACAATCTAAAAATTTTCATGTTCAGCCTGGACATATCTACCAAGTTTTTGATTAGATTTTTCACAGCAAAAAATGGAAAGGAGTGAAATGTTCTTTTCCACCCTAAAGCTGATGTATATGTTTCACATCACTAAAGGGTAAGATAATGTATCGTTAAGACCAGGAGTACAGATTATGAGGGTGGTAAGACATGAATGAACCTCCAGAAAACACTTAGATGGCACTGCTTAGATTGGCAACTAAAACACACATTTCACAGGAAGGAAGGCAAGATAATAGTTATTTATTGGGAGGAAATTTAAAAAGCAGGAGTACATTAAGCAACAAAATATGCAACAGAAATTAGAGTGAATAAGAAAGACAGCAATATCACTGGTTATGAAAAATTATGAGATTACATTGATAGAAATATCTATTTTTTGGGTCATAGGCTGAGACCACAAACAAAGCCAACTCAAACTCCAACTGAACTTATTTATTTTGTTGGACCACCCTAAAATATTTCTTCGAAAGGATAACAAATTTTTAAAGATATGAACTGCAAAATTATTTCATATAATGGAGAGAAGATGAGAATATTTTTAGTATTTTTTTGCTCAGTGTATTAAATGCAAGTGCATTAAAACTCCAGGAAAAAAAAATGGTGATAAATCCATATATACCTGAGAAAATTTTACAAGCTAAATCATATAGAATTGTTTTAGTGAAACATGGACAGATATGTGATCTTCAGTGCAAGAATCATGAACTTTTTTTTTTTTTTTTTCCCCTAGAAGGGCTTATTTGTCCTCTCCTTGAATGGTGACATTGCCTTTTCAAGGCTGTGAGCCCCCAGTGCCAGATACATGGCAATCCAATGATAAATGATCTGTTAAATCTACCCTGACTCTACCTGCTACACTCAGGACACAAATTTGTAGTTGGTTTGGGTAGCTCTTGCTGACTTTTATTGATACAGAAGAGCAAGCACAGAATATGATATCAAAATGGCATTTCCTCCCTTCTTAGGGAATTGTTTTCTACAAGGGCTGTTCCATATCTTTGGGACTAGAGATAAACAAGTCAGGATCTTCTTCAAAAGTAGTCAATGCTGAGATGCCTGACCTGTCTAGGGAAGTTTGGAGGTACTATGTCCAAAGAGTCCTAATATTAGGCTATAAGCAAAGCTATACTTCAAGCACTTTCTTTCCTTCTGATTAAAGGACTGAGACACTACTGGTAACATATTTGGTTTATAAACCAAACTTGTGGAGTACTGTGAAAAAGGCCATCTTTGTGGAATTTGTAACCAGAATGGAAGTAAGAAGATTTAGGAGAAAGAACTCAGTTGAAGTTTTCAGTCCATTTTCCAGCCATTTTTAAGATTTCTCACTGATTTTGTCATGCATCAGCAGTTCAGATACTGCCTAAACTAAAAAGTAGGGACTGAGAAGTCTCTTTTTTCCTGTCATGACAAAGACTTGTTTAAGGAATAATTGCTCCTGGGATAGTGGAAAGTGTGCGGTGAAAGAGTATATTTGTCCACATATCTACATGGAGAGCATTTAGTTCTTCTGAAGCAACCTCACTGCTGACAAATTCTTCTGTCCTAGCAGGCTTATGTTTCCTTCTCACCTCCCTAAACATCTAGCACAGCCTTTCTACCTTTTCCAGAAACTGCACTGTTGCTTCCTCATCCCTAATAACCTTGGCTCTATGAGTGTTGAGTGGTGAGTGACTGAAAAGATGCTAGGCCTGAGGTATTTTTTACCCTAGGTATTCACAGTTGAGATGACACTGAATGAAGGGACTGAGATGCAGATGTTAAATGCTGGGGTTCTAGGGTGGATATCAGGTGAGACGTCCATTCAGTGTAAAGCTACTAAGATGGCAATGAAATCAGAGGGTGCGTGTGTGATGTTGAAAATGGAGTGTTTCGGAGCTGAGCTCTATCTTAGGGGAAAGATAGAGCAGTGAAATTCCAAAGGGGAAGGAGTAGGGACTGCTAAGTTTGGTATAGGAGTAGATCAGTGCTTTGTGATGATAAAACATTACCTGGTTTGCTATTGAGTTTCCTTTTTTAAATAAAAAAAAATAAAGTCATTTATATACAAGTTTGTGGAGACAGACTTCATCAAAAGTGTGCACTGGGCAAAGCCATGCTTGCTGTAGATAAGGAGGGGAGGGAAGGACTAATGCAAGCTCTGTCACTTGCACAGAATTTCCTTCCAACTCTGAAAAAGAAGGATGAGAAGAGATGAGGCCAGAACAGCATACACTGAGTCTTGAACCCAGCCGATCTGAAGTGTGTTCTCATTGGCTGAAAACTTCTGGCCTTTCCAGTGCACCCTACATGCAGGTGTAACTGTAAAAAGATCTTCAGCCTCTGGCACTCCTGTAGGACAAAGAGTTAAAAGAAAGGTTCTCATTCCCTTGTACAGCAGAGAGAAGAGATCGTGAGGAGCAAAGCTGCCACATGTGATCCATAGTACAAAGGCTGAACATTTGGAGAGGGTGTCTTCTGCTTTCTGGGAAGCAATCATCTGGAGGGAGAAAACTCTCCCTGTTGTGCTCTTCCTCTTCTTCATCAATGAGATGAGAGTTTATAAAACATAAAGATGGTCAATCTAGAGCTTGTGTTCCTAGTGCAATATGTTTGGCTATATCTTTTTAATAGTAGTCCCCTTACCTGAATAAGGGCATTCTGGCACTAATGACAGTCCACTTCTGGTCAGTAATTTTTTGGCCTTTTTTCCTCACCTTGATAGGAGCTTTCCATGTACCTATATGCCTGTATACATATTGGAGGTTCCCAGGGAACTGCTTGTATGTCGGAGTCATTCCACATACATGCAATCTATTGATTATGTCTATGCATCCTATCTGGCAGCCTGGGTAATAATGCAGTTTTATATCCTCCTGGATGATCTTGGTGCAGTCCCAGAGCCTATGCCTAAGTCAGTATTTTGAATTTCATGCCTGCCACCTCCTCTGACCAGCTGGGTTCCTGGAGATGCTGTAAGAAACTCTAAGAAGCCAGATGAAGTATACAGCCTCATGAATATTTCAGAGCACACTTCAGTCTGATCTAGCAAATTAATTCAGAACTTCAACTGACAGGCAGATCACTCTTAAAGTTAATGACAAAACTGATTAAGAGCTAGATCCAATGAGGCGTATAGTTTCCCCAGTGAGATTCTGCAGTGAGTGGGAACTGAGAACCCAGAAGAGCATTTCAGTGTTATGTCTTAAAAACTCCAAAGAGTTTGTAAGTCCTTCGTTGACTTTATGTTGAAATAGAGGTAGTGGGGAGTAATGGAGGTAAGGGAGTAATCTCTGGACACTCTTTTGCATTACTTATCTTGTGGATTTCATACTTTGCTCTAGTAAGTAGATAACACTGAGCAAACACAGAAAACAAAGGTCTCAGGTGTTCATATGAATTATTGGTAAATTCTATGAAACACAACATTTAACATTTTGCTTAACTTTCCTGGGCCTGCTCCAGCTCACCACAATGCCTATTAGTCCTGAAGCAAGTAACTTGTGAACAGCACAGGGTCAACAACTTAAAGGGATCTGAAACATGCACTGCAACATGTCTTAAATAGTATTATTGCTAGTGGGGTTTGGAAAATGTTTATAAAGAGCTAGCACAAGTTTATATTGCACAGAACTGCCAGCCGTGGTGAAACGAGACTTAGCTATAAAGAAGGTGAGCAAACTAAACCATATAAAGAGACATTTGAAGCTCAAGTCAGAGCTTTCTAAAATTCAAATGGAAATATATACTGAAGTGCCGATAAAAGAAAGCATTCTTTGCTTTGGATTTACAATGCGTCATACATTTTGTTCACATTGTACTTAAATTACACGCCCTTGACAATTTAAGAAACCAAACAGGGTACCCTAGACTTTTAATCTTACACACAATGGAACAGAATTTATTTTTCATAGATGTTGCCTCATTATGTTCATGATGTCTGAGCCATAGAAGTGAAAAGTTGTCCAGATAACACCAATCTGAAAAAGTATGTTATATTTTTCAATGTTGTGTTCAGCAAATTCAGCTGACATTTCTCATATCAAATTAGGTTCATTATGCTTAGCTTTACTTCCTTGAAAAACAAACACTTTTATAAAAATGTAGGCGTTGATGTGTTTTGACCAAAAGTGCAAAAATAAGCATTGAAAAGTTCAATGCTTTTAATTGTGTCTTGGAGAGAAAGCACAGAATATCCTTATGCTCTGCAGGAACACTTACTACTTATTTTCTACAGTATGAGTAAATTCTAATCATCTTTCTGTCTGGATTAGATATGAAATCTATAGTAATAATGAAACAATTTCCACAGATTTTCATGGGCATTAGATCAATGCCTCCTAACTGACATTTCAGCAGTCTGAGTTTTCTTCTCCCTATGGTACTTGCTTTACGTTCTATTTGATATTCTAAAATCTTCCGTATGAACTGGATAATTTTGTACCTTTAAATGACAAGAATATACCATTGGATGATACAGTTAAATCAGGTCCTTTAAATCTTTGAAATAAATTTATAACATGCATAATCTGAGCTGCAAGGTAATGCTTCTTTCTGATCACTATTTTAAGAACAAATTTTCATGCAATAAGGCACTTAAAGAGATTGAGGGTTGTTTTGCTACTATTATTTGTACTTGTATATTACTTTGATTTAATAATTTAGTGTTTCTGGTGTCAAGAATTTACAGTAATTAAAATAGAAGACCACAAAAAAAATTATGAAGAGTACAGACCCATTCAGTTCTAAAAGGAGAGATTCCATAGTTGTTACTCCCAGTATTTCTCCTCAAAGTCCAAAAACCTTAAGGCTAATTTTAATCATACATTTCCAGCAAGGACTGCATAGCTGCAACTGAAGGTATGGAGGTCCATTTCATATAGATTATTTTTTCAATACATGTAAACTGTAAATTGTTAAGGGAACAGATGTCACGAGTAACTTCAGATATGTAAGTACATTTAAATTTTAGAGGTATTTTACATGGTGGCTTTCAGATTAAGATGTAAATGGCACTATTTTCAGTTCCTACTAGATTAACTTTTGTGTCTGATCCCCAGCCCTTACACTTATAAGCTTTGGGAATCCTGGTACTTTGCAAGCTTTGGGAATCCTTTCTATCCAAGAGACGTTCCAGGTTCCTTTGATTCAAAACTAATGTAAATAAAAGAGTTTTTCTCAATAGACATGCAGGAGCCCTGATTAAACCAAGCTCTTGTACAGCTGCAAGCATCCATCTTTCTTTGAAGCCTGTATATAGAGAAAAATATAAATGGATTTTTCTTACCTTGGCCAGGTTTATTTGAAGTATACAAGGAGATTTAATAAGGAGCAACAACAGCTTTTTTTTTCATGTTTCCCCCTGCACCTGCCTTAATAATTTCCTTCCTCTAGGATTCCTTTCTACATTATTTAGATTTTACCATGCGGCAGGTTTAGCTCAGTTGGGAAGGGTGTGGTTCTGCTAATGCCAAGGTAGTGGGTTCAATCCCCATTTAGGGCTATGCTGAGGGTTGGACGAGATGACCTTCAGAGGTCCCTACCAACCTTACCAGTCTATGATTATTTAACTTCTTGGCAGGAGTTTTCCTATCAGTCCCAATCACATGTCTTAAGACCCCATAAGCATTGGAACTTGAAATAGTGCTTTGTTCCTCTTGTTCCGTTCTCTTGCTGAGATTTCTCAACTTGTCATTATTCTCTATTCGGCCTGCTGTTTAACACATGTAGGCAAAAGAGTGTTGCGGAAACGGATAATGATTCTTGAATTTGGTCACCCTTTTTTGCAGATCACAGACATTCAACTTGCTAGTTCAGTCTCTTCACTTTGAAATTACTTAGCTTTATTTCTTGCAAGGCCCATTCTCGTGATCACTTTTTGTGACATCATCAATTTTACTGGGTCAAACTCACGCTGTTTGTTAATCTGTACAAAAGTCATGTAGTCTTTCAATTTTTGTTTCATTCTGTTCAGTATATCTCCAGCTAATGACCTTATATAAACAACTCTTGCTGAATTAATTCTTTTTTTCAAAATGAAAAATGTTTGCAGATTTTAGACCTCTGAGTCCAAATTTGTCCCACCAAACCCTTGATATAACCAGATTAGGAGCATACATAGACTTTCTCTGCAGTCCATGGAGTCTCTTGAAAGAGAATGAGATTATTTAAAATTTCAGAAATATAAAAACTTACTATTAGAGGCAAGCAAAACTTTAATCTGTGAGGTTTCTAAATTAACCACCCTGTTTAAGTCCCTGTTTACATTTCCAATCTTTAGAAGCACCCAATCCCTCAAATTTTTTTTCGATGCCCAAATGACAATGGTTCACTTCAGATTTTCTTGATTTAATCTAACTTCTTTATTTTTCTCTATTTCTCCTTGCTCCAACTTCCTGCTCCAGACTCACTGAGATTGAAATACCATGCATAAATCACAAATATTGCCCCCTAGAGTGAAATATCTATCTGAACTTCTATAGGCCAGCTATAGTGCACTCACAGATAAATCTTAAAAGTTAGGTATGATTTCTTACTACTGTGTAATATAGTTGTTCCAAAAATTAGTTTCTAAGACATCAAACTGGGATCTGAACAACACTTGCATCCATAAACATATTCCGTTTTTCATGTATGAGTATATATACAAACATGACATCAAAATCTTTTTTTATATATATTTGAAACTGATGCAGAAGGAGGAGTGAATGGTCAATGAGACTGGTTTCCAACATGTTTATGTGCCTTTATTGCATTTAAAATACAAGTAGGCAGAGCCTCAGAACATATTTGCGGCAAGAAAGATCACAGCATAGTAGTTATGGTGGCATTATAGACACAAAGATTTTTAAACGTCAACTTGTTTGTTAGTAAGTTTTTCAATAATATTATGGAGATCTGCTCCTCTGAGATTGCTCTTCTTCAGTTTTTGTCCTTGTACATCCTATAGAGACATTCCAGAACAGTATTTTGCATCAGAGGCATCCAGTTATGAGTTGTTTCTATCCCTGTACCTACATTTTATAGTATTTCAGTTTTTACATTTTAGGAGGTCATCAGTGTATAAGCACTGAAGCACAATTCTGGGCTATATGTGTTTGAAAGTTTTTACACACTACAGAATTTAGACAAGCTTGTATATGCTAATATGAGAATAGTTTTCAAGTTAAATTGATTCTTTTGTCCTGCTGTGCTAGTATGAAGTGATGCTTCATAGTTTCCACTTATGACTGTAATTTTTGAATGACTGCTGCACAGACAGAAGCAAGGAGAAAAAACAATGTTTTGCCTGAACTTCAATACTCAGTTATAGTTAACTTCTCCACTTTCCTTTCACTCTTTTATATCATTTTCCAATATGCTTTTCCTATTGTAAAGCAGAATGTATTCTGAGCCTTAAAAGATGTGGTTCATTTATCTTGTTGAGGCAAGATTCTTCCTTGGACTTAAGCTGGCGAACAAATGGAAGAAAATATCTTTTATATACACAACTGCTATGCTGTAGGCTGCCTCAGTTCTCCAAAGAGCTGATTAAGATTTTTTTTTAAATTTATATAGTATCTTCCATTCAGATAGCCAAACATTTCACATACATTAATGAAACTTCACAAGCATCCTGCAAGATCCTCTATGGTGCTAATGTATGTATTTTACACAAGGGTAAAATGGAGCTCAGAGAGGTTAATTGTCTATGCACATACACAAAAACTAACTATGATGGATGTTCTAGGAAAAAAGGCTGGGCTATAAATCCTGTTAAGTCAGTCTTATTTCTAAATGATGATTCAGCAAAGAAGGAAGAAGAGAATTTATTTTCCAATGTTAAACAAAGAAGATAAATGTGGTATTTTACTTCCTGGGGGCAGTCAAGCTGCAAAGGACAAGGTTTTAAAAGAGGAAATAAATGAAGAGATTAGAAAAGCAACAACTAATTTTTTTTCAACTATTGAAGCTTTTTCTCAGGACCCACATCAGTCTAAGCATAATAGGAAAATGATGCTATAGAAATACCTCTCAGACTTTTCAGATTTATATTTGAAATCACCGGTCTTTCCACTGAAATCAGCCGCAGTTGATTACAATGCAAATATATTGAATTTATAGGTTCTTTATATTGTGTTCTTAATTATAATTTTATGGATGATAAAAAGGCACTTAAATTAAGGCATAGTAAGGTGGTAAACATGTAGTAACGAGCTTAGTGGTTAACGGAGAATAAGAACATGCTTGTTTTATGTTACCTAGCTTTCAATTCCTATGCTACATCTGTGACTTGGAAGGAAGAGAGAATCCAGTTTTTCTTCTACCTTCCTCTAAGATTCCTTTAAAATATTGTCAACAATAATACTATTAATGATTTTTTAATTTTTTTTAAAGATGTAGATCTTAACGTAGAAGTTCATTTACACATAAGACATAATTTAAGAATTACTTTCATCCTGTTTTAAGTGTTATCTAAGGAGTTAAAACTTTGATTATTAAAACAGGCTTATATTTATATCAAGAGGTTTGGTTTAGTTTGGAATAAAAATAGGGATTCTGATTTATTTTCTCTTTGTCACTATATGTGTTTTTTAAGAAAAACAGCGAAGCACTTCAATGATTAACATGGACTCAAGGGACCAAGTTTTCTTGAGATAGCCTAAGTGCAAAGATACAGTGGTGCGCACAATATTGACCTAAACTCAGGGCTACCAAGAACAATATGATTTCCACTACAAATATCAGTGCGAGCTGAGTTTGACCAGCATTTAAGAAAATCATTGCATTAGAAACACAATGTGAAGATCAAAGTTTGCAGTTGTTGGCCTGTCATCATGACTGATTTGTAATATATTCAGCATTCAATAATAACTACAATGCTTGTGTTAAAAATGTTGCATCTAAAGGTTTACATCATCATTTTAATGTCTCTGATCTTAATACAGATTCGATCTGGCATCCTCACCTCTGAACATCAGAATTTCACAGCTGTGTGGTTTTCAAAATTATAAATGGGTAATTGTTTAGAGTCATTTCATTATAACATATGTGGTTCTACAGCATTATCACACATCTTTTACTTTATTATATCTGAATAACTGCTAAAATTGTGTATTGTTTTTTACAAAGCTGTGCAGCCAGCCAGTTCTTTTATATTCATTGACTGCTAAGTCTTTTGATCCTGTGCATCACTCACGTAATTTTGTGCCACCTAATAACTACTGTTAATGGCCTAATAACTATCAATTCCTGTTTAATAAATCATGGGTCCAACATTCTCTTGGATTATAGCCTGCTTGTATTTCTAAAATGTTCTGTCCGCTGGTAGTTCACTTGTTCTGAAATGTGTCTCATTCATCTATGCTCTTTAAAGCACTAAAATGCTGCTCATATAAGTGCCAAGAGTAATATGTTCTCTTTGGATTAGGAATAATTTCACAAAGGGTCAAAATATGCAGGGAACGTATTTACAGCAGACCACATGAGACAGGCAAACTGCCAGCAGTGGGAATGATCAGAGGACATTCAAAGGTGGCTACATTTCATATGGGCATAATCATGACCAAGAAGTGTGAAAACGCTGCTAATTTCTTATACCCTCCATATAAGTGAAAAGAAATAGAATAAGGTTCTTTAATGTCCCCCCCCTTTATAACATTCATGGCCTGCTTACATAGAAAGTAAAGGAGTTGGTCCTCCACAGTAAAAAGGAGAACTGTGAATTGCAAACTTACTTCATCAGTTGAATGCTATAAAAGGCATTTTTTTCTTTAACAGTTCTTTCACTTTACCCATTGCTAATTATACTCTCACTGAAAAAAAAATCTAATTATTTAATTAGATTATTGCAATTATTATTAGAATGAACAAGAGACCACAATTTCCATTTGCAGTATTTTAACTTCTGTTATAAAGATGTTCATTACTTCTCTTCTGAACTTAAATTACAATTGCAAATTATTGAACCTTATCGTGAATACTTAGAGTAAAAAAATACAATAGATTTGTTATCGGCTACATGAATCTAAATTTAAAATTGTTCTACCATTCTCAATAAAGTTGATCTAGTTTGTTAGTGCTACCAATAAGTGAGCCATAATTTCTTGTGACAGTTCATATTCATGTCACGCAACAATGATTATGAATATTTCAGTTTCATTCACTTTCCAAAACACATTGACGGCTGTTGATCAAAATTGACGGTGGAAGAGTCTTCCCACAAAATTTATGACCTTGATTTTCATTCATTTTGTTTTCAGTAAGAAACATATGGTATTGTGTTCCACCAATGGTACTGTGATGCTACACCAGTTACAGCTCAGCAGCCCCTGGCTACTCACATGCACACACTTCTGAAAATTGGCAATTCCAGGAGCAAGACCTTCATTCTGAAGGTCTTATTTCTATAGCTATAATGAAAGACAAGGATTCTCCACCAACAAATACACCCCACCAATACAAAGCTATTGTATTTTCACATGTCAATCAGTGTCTCAGATAATCCTCATTTGAAAATATGACTGCTTAAAACAAACCATCCTATAAACATTTCAAATAATCTGTGTAAAATCATAGACAACGTCAAAGGAAAGGGGAAGGGAGCGCAGATAAGGGAACTAGTAGGAGCAAGAGCTCCTGGCAAATTCTCCTTGGTATTCCATGTACTCTGAATTGGTATCCTATTATAAAGATATTAATTCAGTTTTTCTGCAGATAAACCACAAGGCATATGTATGAAAAAACAATAATTTACAGAA
Organism: Rhea pennata; assembly: GCF_028389875.1. NCBI lineage: Eukaryota > Metazoa > Chordata > Aves > Rheiformes > Rheidae > Rhea > Rhea pennata. Next base: position 35,692,430 of record NC_084670.1, read on the forward strand.
ACATCGATTCAGGCCCCCATACCATCAGAGAAACAATAACAGTGTGTTGATTGTGCACTCTCAGTTGGTAACGAGCTAGGAATTAAAACCTTCAGGAGCAATCAGGAGAAAAAAAAAAAAAAGATTATGTAATGGATGTCTGCCCTCACTGAAACTGGGCATGAGTACATATTTTACATACAAAATATCAATCATAATCACAAAAAAAATAGTGCAGCCAGCTGTCACCTTCTTCACAAATGGCACTTGTACTAAAAGTGTATTTGAAATTATAAATACAGAACAAGTCTGAAGAAAGAATAGCAGCATATTACCGGCTAATGTGATGCTACAGTGGCAGGCTATTATTTTTTATTTTATTTTGCATTTTCCAAGGACCAGGTTAAATTCTTTTTTAATTCTTTTCTAAAATTAATTATCTTTCATTTTTATTTCCTGAGTCATACAATCTTTGGTTTTATCTGAATGTCTTCTGTATTTTCCCTTTTCACTAGAAGAGCCCTAGAAGGTAAGAATAAGTTAAACTGAAAAAAAACCCTACTTTTATTTTAGATTCTTCTTCTTACTTTCCTTATTAAAGGCTTTAAGTGTATCATTTTGAGCACAGGATTAATTTTAGTACCAAGGCCTAAGGGAGGTCTAGGGAGTTTTGAATCCATTTCAATTAACATAAAGTAAGTACCTTCTGACAAATTTTTCAGAAATTTGTAATGCCTTACATCCGATGATTAGTAATCAGTTTCTGTGTAAGGATTAGTATTTTCTCTTGAATGACAGAAAAAAAAAGAATACCATAAATCACAGAATCACGAAATGGATAAGGTTGGAAAGGATCTCTGGAGATCATCTAGTCCAACTCCCCTGCTCTACTCAAGCAGGATCACCTAGAGCGTGTGACAGGGTTGCATCGAGGCAGGTTTTGAATATCTCCAGAGAAGGAGACTCCACAGCCTCTCTGGGCAACCCGGTCCAGTGCTCCGTCACTCTCCTGGGAAAGAAATTCCTCCTCATGTTCAGCTGGAACTTCCTGTGGTTCAGTTTTGCCCATTGCCTCTTGTCCTGTCGCATGGCACTACTGAAAAGAGTTTGTCCCCATCCCCTTGACACCCTCCCTTCAGGTACTTATACACATTGATAAGATCCCCCCTCAGTCTTCTCTTCCCCAGGCTAAACAGAAACAGGCCCAGCTCTCGCAGCTGTTCCTTGTAGGGCAGATGCTCCAGCCCTCTGATCATCTTTGTAGCCCTCCACTGGACTCTCTCCAGTAGCTCCATGTCTCTCTTGTACTGGGGAGCCCAGAACTGGACGCAGTACTCGAGGCAAGGCCTCACCAGGGCTGAGTAGAGGGTCAGGATCACCTCCCTTGACCTGCTGGCAACACTCTTCCTAATGCACCTCAGGATATCATTGGCTACAAGGGCACATTGCTGGCTCATAGTCAACTTGTCATCTACCAGCACTCCCAAGTCCTTCTCTACAGAGCTGCTCTCCAGAAGGTCAGCCCCCAGCCTGTACTGGTGCCTAGGGTTATTTTTCCCTAGATGCAGGACTCGGCACTTGCCCTTGTTGAACTTCAGGAGGTTCCTCTCCGTCCAGCTCTCCAGCCTGTCCAGGTCTTTCCGAATGGCAGCACAGCCCTCAGGTGGATCAGCCACTCCTCCCAGCTTGGTATCTTCAGCAAACTTGCTGAGGAGGCACTCTGTCCCTTCATCCAGGTCATTGATAATTAAGTTGAACAGGATGGGACCTGGTACTGAGCCCTGGGGAACTCCACTAGCCACAGGCCTTCAACTAGACTGTGCACCATTGACGACGACCCTCTGAGCTCTGCCTCTCAGCCAGGTCTAAATCCACCTTGCTGTCCACTTATCTAGCCCACACTTCTTGAGCTTACCTAGGAGGATGCTATGGGAGACAGTGTCAATTGTCTTTTAAAGTAAATCTTTAAAATTTATTTTATTTTATTTTATTGAATTGTGACTGATATTTTTCCCTGATATTTGGAAAGATTATGTTGTTACTTTTGTTCCAGTAATCCACAAGTGAACACAATGGATTTTTAAAATGCAGATTAAACTTTGCTAACAGTTCCACTGTAAGTCAAAATACTATGTTCAGACACTTGGAGTGTGACCTTACAGCAGAATCTTTTCTCTATAATTGAATTCTTTGCTATTGAAAACTCCAGCTGAAATCTACCTTCAGCTGTGAAAATTAAGGAAGAAGGCTTTCAGGAAACACAGGCAGTTGTTTAGATTTGCAGACTAATACAGGCAGCAAAATGCTTGATGGCAATAGAGATATCATGCTGCTTGCGCAGCAAAGTGCTGGATCCAGCTTATACTGGATGGCTAAGACCATGCATACTCCTGTATGGCTTTGTTCAGTCCCACTCCTTAGCTGCTGCCTTGGGCTGCATTCATTTATTCTTCCTATAGTTTACATCCTTGCAGAGAGCCAGCACCGATACAGAGGACAGAAGTGGGAACAATCTCTGCATGAAGCTGGGCTTGCCAAGAGAAGGACTATAGCAGCAGGAGATGTATTGCATTGCCAGCAGGTCAAGGGAGGCAATCATCCCCCCCTACTCAGCCCTGATGAGGCCTCATCTGGAGTACTGCATCCAATTCTGGGCTCCCCGATACAAGATAGACATGGAGTTACTGAAGTGAGTCCAGCATAGGGCTACTGAGATGATGAAGGAACTGGACTATCTCTCATATGAGGAAAGGCTGAGAGAGTTGGACCTGTTCAGTCTGGAGAAGACAAGACTGAAGGGGGATCTTATCAACGTCTGCTAAGTATCTGAAGGGAGGGTGTAAAAAGGATGGGGCCAGACTCTTTCCACTGGTGCCCAATGACAGGATGAGATACAGTAGGCACAAACTGAAAAGCAGAAAATTCCACTTAGATGCAAGAAAGTCTTTTCTCAGTAAGGGTGGTTGAACATTAAGCCAGACTACCCAGAGAGGCTGTGGAGTCTCCATCCTTGGAGATATTCAAAATTCAACTGAACATAGTCCTGGGCATCCTGTTCTAGCTGACCCTACTTGAGCAGGAGATTGGACCAGATGATCTCCAGAATATCATTTTCTCTTCATCCTCGAGAGAAAAATATTTAGTGCTACTAATGGTGCTTGGGAACCTCTGGCAAGACCTATGAAATTGAAGTTATAGGGACGAAATTCAAGTTGGGTCTGTAGTTACAGTTGTGAGGTAACTAGGTATCAGGGCTCTACCTAAGTACATGACCAGTGTACTCGGTAATTAACTCCCTAGGTTGGTCCAAGAATTTCCCAGCTAGTTATCTGCATAAATGAGATAATAGACTGATACAAAACAAGATGATTGACTGAACACCTTTACATTGTCCAAACAAAGCATTTAACTAGTTGTTAGAGGTCTCAAGGCTAGAATTTTGGACAGCTCTAGATATCCTTCCCCCCCAAAGCAACTCTTTCTTTGCCTACACCAAATCATAGACACTGATTTTGTGCTCCAAAGTGTTGATTAACTTCATGAGTTGAGAGTTTAAGCATCTCAGAGAGTGCCCCAGGCAGTTCCAGCTGTAGAATTGACCCAATTGTGCATATATAAAACACCTCAGTAGAAAGTGTTTCTGCAAATGCAGAAATGGTCACAGTTCTTTGTACATAGCTAAGATAGGAGTTATTTTGTGCTCAGTTAAAGGTTATCAGCAGCAATGAATGAATGTACTAGAGTGCTCATATAGGACCACAAGCCAGCTGGATAATGCAAATTCAGAACAGCTGTTTGGAGAGTCTCACTGAATCCAGCTGAAGATATCTTTGCTAGGACCCTTGCTACAGAGGGTCCCATTGCCTTCTGGACAGCAACTGAATATTCTGCTCAGGAAATTCAGTTCCCCAAGTGAGTATTGCCCTATGCAAAGATCCCAATAAATTTCGAGGAGGTTATTTTGTTTTGGTTTGGTTTTTTAACAAACACTTTGACTGGCTGTGTGTGCAACAAAGCCTTGAGTAACATTTACACTTCTAGATACGAAATCTTGCCAATGACTGTAATCAGTCCTTATAACAAAAATATAGACACCTGAAAAGGGGTGCTTAAAAGTCAAAAACACAGCAGTGAATTCTGAAGAGGCTAAAGTATAGAAACCTGTAGTCGGAATTTACCAGTCTGTGTTTAATCAAAGAGATCTAATGTTGCCTCATAGAATGGTTTTCTTTAAGAGTCAAAGTTTGCTTCACTGTCTTGCAGTCCATATTAATTTCATTTTAATTGATTACATTGAAATTTGAGAGTTTTTTATTTAAAAGAAAGAAAGAAAGAAAAGAAGATTCTGGTGCAAATTGAAAGTAGAATTCTTTTCAAGCTGAGGTACCTCAGAAGAACTTAATTAAAGTTAATGGATGCCTACTTTGAAATCTGTCTTTTCCCTTGTTGAGACTGCTACATGCTTCCTGCTGTGTCAATACAGTATGGCACAGTTTAAATCACAGATCTGAAAAATGAGATTTCCTTGAGCTCATTTTCCTTTTAGAAGCTGAATTCCCCATCTGATAAACATATTGACTTATTTTAAACACATAGTTTAGCCCTGCCTTGGTGCAAAGCGTCAGCTAATCCCTGATTAACAAAATGCTTTAAAAATGTTATCCAAGCAGGATACAACCCACTCAATTTTGAGCTTGCATTCCTTTGCACTAAAGCTCTTTTTATGCAGTGCTTCACTAACGAGGTCGAAGGAGGGGAATACTCTATGAGATTAACTAAAAAAGTTTCTTTACTGCATTCTCCTTCCATCTACTGATGCCATTCCATTGACTTTGTTGAGACTGCTTTAGTTTTAATGAGAAGAGAATGTGAAAACTTGTGTTTTGGAGGCAGAGATGTTTATATGACAACATGAAAGGCCCAGTTCCTCTTCAAACTTTTTTTAGCCAGCTCCTTTGAGTGAGCTTCAAAAGGTCACAGTGCCATACCGGGGTGTTTTCAGATGTTCTTTTCAGCATCATCTGCACCATATATAACCGGCAGATGAAGGTCTCCGATCTTCATGAAATACCAGGCCTTATATGGGGATGATACTTGGATGCCAACAAAACTCTGAATTTATGGGGACTAATATAATGTAATTGCTGGTGAAGGCTTCAGTAAGGCCCAGAAGGTTAGTATGCTGATATGCAGGAGCTAGAAAAGTAATCTCAAAGTATTTAGAGGGTTTGATTCATTTCTCTCTACTTCTGTGCAGAAACTGTACTAGATCTCAGGACTGCTCCCTTCTCTATCCTAATGGACCTTTATGAAGAGATTACTGAGAGACACAGGTTTGTCTCCCATGTTGACCAAGCAGAGAGAAAATTCATTGTGTAAAGAGTTGTCTCTTTAGCTGAAGCCTCCATTTTGGACCTGCCAGGACAAATAGAATCTTAATAACGTGTCAGACTGCCATCACTGCCAACCTTTAGATGGTAAGAAGAGCAACATCTAAATGATACCATGTCCCATAATGCTCTTTGAATGAGGTACAGAGACTTCACAAGCTAGAAGATCCAGGATGCTTGCATAGATTCCTCCACTCAATGCTGGAATAATGACTTCTGGGAGTCTAGGTACTTGACACTTGTGGATAAAAGGGAATCAAAATTTATCTTGTGGGTTTTATTCATTGCATATTAATTCCTCAATACTCAGGAAAATTTACTTTCATTTCCATGGTGTCCTCCTTCCTTATCAACCCTTGTGCACACATTTTGACTCAGTAGGGATTTCTTTCTAAGGCTTGGCTAGAAGTTCCTTCCTGATCAAACCCGTTCATTCTTCCAGGGTTTCTAAGCTTCACAAAGTCTCATCTCTGTGCATAAATCAGGGATGTTCACGTAAGTGTTACTTTGAAATTCATTCTCTCACAGATACAAAAGTACCTGGACTAATGTACTCTAATTTCATTTTTATGCTTATTTATAATCCTAATTTCCCTAAAAAGTTAATAGAGAGTGTTTTTTTTCCTGTATTGTTTTGAGAATTTAACAATGATTATAGTAAGCTTAAAGAAAACATCCTCCTACTAACCATAACATATGAACAGATGGTTAATACAAATCCCATTATCAAGCTCCTACATACATCAGTTACCTAATAAATAGTGCTTGTGGTAGATAAGATCATTAGCCCTTTATCCCCTTCGTTATCTCTCTGACCCCTACAGACTGGCATTAATGAAACTATTACTGCAGTTATGGAAGCCTCTGTTACAATTCCAACAGAGCCCTAGTAATGGTGTAAGTGTTAAATACAATTATATTACTAAACTATGCATTACAGGCCCCCAGCATCCAGTCCTACACAGTTGAAGGCCTTTGACTTACATCAATGAAATGCTGGAACGAGCTGTGCTTATTAGAGCCCACTAGGAAAGCAAGTTCTTCTTATAATTAGATCCCTAGAGTACACTGGATGGCTTCACAGCTGGAGAGTTAGAAGAAAATCATTCTGGAGTGTGGAGAGGACTGCAAATGTACCTGTAATTAAATTATTTTTTGTCACCTTTTCTTCTATCTAGCAAAAAGGAAAAGGGCTTTGAATGAAGTGTGACAAAAGCTGTGACCTTCCTAGCTTGGGTCTGTATCCTTTCCTGTACCTTACACTATGCCCATCATCACTGGAGAGCAGCCTGTCTTTGGTGCACCAGTGTCATGTTTGTGGGTAGTTGTGCATAATGCAGTTGTCCTTGCTGAGGCATCAGAGGAAGCACATTGAAAACAAGTTTTCTTTCTGCTTTTTAATGTATTTGTTTCCCTTATTGTTTTCTGTTCCTCTCCATTGTCAGATGTCACTCTTCCATCACTCACTGTGACTAGAACAATGACCCTGTAAGTTGTTCTTAACCCTCTTCCTTCCTAAAAATCCAATAATGGTCTAATAATTACTTGAAATCTTTACTTCCATGATTTTTTAAAGTGATATTTTTAATTAATTGTATACACACTTTCATATGGTGCAACAATACATTTCAAATATGAATCGTTTATCCACTACCTTTCTCTCTTATGATCCCCGCTCATCATGCTGCATTAGTACACTAATATTGAGTAATGGACATTTACCTTTGTTGTGTATTACATATTTTTTTTTTCTTTTCAGCTGTATGCTGCTCTAATTGGTTTATTCTAGGGTTCATATACTATTCTTTCCTGATCATAATTAGCTGAGATTTCCTTTGCTAGAAGTTTCATGCTTTAAAGAGAAAATTTTAATGATAACTGATGATGTAGAATTTCAAGGAAGATTAAAAATAGCCTTTCTGCAGCTAAAGTCCTGCCTCTCCCTCAGAAAAAAGCTATCCTCTATCACACAAAACAGATTGCCTTCATCTTCCATCATAGACCTACGTTTTCCTATGTCTTCTTCCAATTTCCTTTCCCAATTGCATGCTCTTCTTGTCTGTCATTATTTTGGCAGTAAAATCATCAATATCCTAACCTTTAAAATGGGGTCTTGCCGTCTTATTCATCCAGAGGTGTAGAAAATCTTCAAATCACCAAGTTAGGTGTTTAATGTTTCATCCACTTACTTCTGTATGCCAGTAACCTAATATGCCATAATTCACATATTTTATTTGGAACTGTTATGATGGTGTGAACTTTTTTTTGGTTTTTGGCAACAGTACGTTTTAACTGTGAACTTTGCTCTTTTAACTTAACCTTCCTCTTTGAAAAATGATGGAAAAAGGACAGTGTGGCTTTATTATTGATAATTCCAAATATGAAAAGGCACTGACATATTCAAAATGATTCCTTTCTAATTTGCTATTTTAACTACCTCTATTAAAAATACAGAAAAAGTAGTGAATATTCTGATGTGTTCATGTAAATTCTTTATTTCTTATTATTTAAAATTGTTTTGTTAGCTAATCTAAAATTAAAAGACCTTCGTAAATGCATCTCTGAGGCTGAGGTAGTCAATCTTAATTCTACAGAACAACAATAACGTTTCCCTAGTTACACTTTTGGAGTGGAGGACACTCCGTGGTTTCTGCGACATTTGCAAATGTAAGTTGCTAAATGTGATAGGGCAGACTGTGCTTGCTGAAAGCCGTCCTGATAAAGCACACAGAAAGACTTGTGGAAGGGGATGACTTTGATGACTCTCAGCAGCATTCAGACTGCAGCTAGCTCACAGGAAGACCTTACGGGAAGTCTCTGGTACTGAATCCAGAGTGCAGATAAGGAGGCCTTCTCTTCTCAAAAGAAGTACTATGTTGAAATCCTTGCTTAATTTACTCAGAGCTTGAGCTGCACTAAAATCCTAAGTTTTAAACCAGAGATATACAAATATATAGCTCCATAAGCATCTTCCTGAATCAGGCTTAGATCCTCCTAATTCCTCATGTCAGATGATCTCTGATTTTCATTTCATTTCTAGATACAATAGTTACTATAACTCTGTCTATGTAGTGTGTTAACATGACAAAATGAAAAGACCTATTTTATATTACAGCTACATATTATACCCTTTTCCCTGAAGAAGACGAACAGGCTGTGCTTAGGACTAGCATGAAATAGGTAACATACATTGCTTTCGCTCTGTGTGGGACAACCTAAGGACAGATATGTTTCAAGGGGTTTAGATTAAGGTTACTCTGCCTTTTAGCCATGAAACTTGATTATAAGCAGAACAACTGTCAGATATGAAGCCAAAGATATTCAAAAGATAAAACTTCAGTTCCACAGCTGCCACCTGGGGAACTTCAAGACAAATGCGACATGGAGGACTGCTGCCAGGAAAGAAAAAACACAAATGCACTTTTTGCCGCAATTCCACGCTAAGCGACTGTTAAAATGTCAAGGTGCTTTTCCGTAATAGCCAGCTACAATTCTGATCTCTGTTAAGACTACATATATTATGACTAGGGAAGCAGAGAAGTAGATGATATGCAATTTCTCTACAAAAAATACTTTGATGGGTGCCAGGAAATTTCAGTAAATTATATATCTAAAGGAAAAACTGGATTTCTATATGAGATCCTTGAAGAAAAGGAGTATTTATCAATGACTCAGCAAAGATGAAAATAATAGCAATAGACGATTTGCAGCATTCTAGTAGCCCTGGGTAACTACTTTGACTATTTTAATGGTTTCTATCAGTCTTTTTTTTTCCTTGGCTAGGGATTCAATTTTTTAAGAGCTATCTAAAGTGAACTCAGAGTGGTAGGAAGATTGGATGGCTAAAGGTAATGGGCATAAATAAATATACTGAGAGATACAATTTAAACAACTTATGCACAATATATAAGCTGAACTGTTTGCAATCTGTTAAGAAAAAAGAACCAGATGCCACTGACTAAGACTTTAGTAAAGATGTCCCTCAAGTGTACAGGATTAATTGAAAAGTCAAATAAGATGGAAGCATGTGTTAAAAGGAAGGTACAAAAAAAAAGCAGAAAACACTGTAACTTTGTTAGGTCATTCAATGACATATCTATCTGACATGCTAGCTTCGTACTGAATGAATTACTCTCAAAAATCAATCAAAATAAAGATACAAACCAAGAAATTAAACAGAAACAAGATAAAAATTAAATACTGGAATGAGATGAATTTTTGGACAAGAAGTATCAGAAAAGGCAGCGATTCTAGCACTCACTGCATTTTTTAGCAGTTAATCGAAAAAGCACTAGCAATGGAGAAAATTTCATTAGTAGAGAAATAGAGAAGAGAACATAGTCCCACATTTTCCTAAGTTCATAGTGATCACATTAGCGTGTACCTGCTGTGGAGCCATTGGCAGGATATGTAACGTCAAAAGAATTTGCCAAAGTGAGAAGTGCCGCAGCTCTTATTCAGCTGCAGAGGTCCACTGATATTTTAGCATAAAATAAATCAAAACAGAAGGTACAGAAAAATACAGAATACCAACTTTAATCATTCTTACCAGGCCACACTTTGTGAACCGTGCCTTCTGAGAGACCTGCAGTGCAAAATCTTGTACAGAAAGCACACTTGTGTTTCATACCCAGAAACTGAGAGGGAAAAAGCCCTAAGAAAAGATTACATTCAATCAATAAATACGATAGAAAAGTATTTACTAGAAACTTGCAGAATTCAATACTAGTTTTGAGTCGTGGAGTTGGAGTGAGGGTCTGTTTTGAACACATACAACAAAAACATGGATATAGATATACAACATACTGTATAAGAGTAAAAAGTACAAAATGTCTTGTTTTGAGGGTTTCTTTTCCTTGAAATATTCAACATTGGCTACTCTTAGGGATATATATAGACTCAGCAATTGATTGATCTATTACTGTAAGTAAGTGGAATATGATTTGGAGTTTTCTGGGTTATGATTTTCTATTTAACAAAGAACCTCCACACTTCCAATAGTTTGGGTGGGAGACGAGGAATACTTACCTCTGTACAAATTTTCTGAATCTTTTGTTTCTCAGCATTAATCCCCTTTTCACCCTTAAATAGAACAGACTTCTTTACAAGATCCTCTGAAGCTCTGACTTTTAAAAATTATTTTAACATCATTGATATAGTAAATACTTCTGATTTTCTTTCTAAAATTACAGAAATATATAAACCTGTGCTCATTGTTATCCAAGTATTTCTAAATTTTATAAAAGGAAAATTGGGACTGCTGTTATTTTATTTCAAATACTGTACGCAATCTCAAACAAAATCCTACATCTATCAGATCAAATGCCCAAGATTTTGACAAACTTCTTTCTGTCAACAATGACCTCTAGTACAGTGAAATGAGTGTAAGTTTGTAGAAAATACTATGAACACTATAAAAAGTCTATTCTGCTTGTGCTTGTTACCACAGCTGTATTCATCCCATAGTGTCTTGATACATAACAAGCAATCAAATACAGTACACATCCGAAAGGGGGAAAAAATGCTTCCCTTGAGAGGCCAAGCCAGCTTGGCTTCTATAAATTTGACTCCTGTATTTCTGATATGCTGACATACTTTTTACATTTCAGATCGTTCTTTTTCTGCTTCAAAGGTTGTGGTGTCACTGACACGACTGGCACTGCGCTTCTCTGGAAAGGTGCTGTAAAGTTGCTGCAGATGATGCTAGTTTTGGATTCTGACTGACAGGGACTGAATATTGAATATCTTCAGCGAGGCTAGACTTGCTTCCTATCAAGGGTACTCTGAGTTAGTTTTGATAATTTCTTAATGAATATGAGAAAAGATGTGGCAGAAGCATTTGTGATTCACGCAGCTGCACTCAAATCAGGCAGAGGTTCAACATTCACATTCCAGTTTAAAGCCAAGAGGAGGAATTATTCTTTTTATATCACTAGTAATTCATTTCTTGTGAGAACTGAGATGCAAGGGAACTAAGTAAAGCTATGGCTACTTTTGCTTTGCCTCTGAGTGAAATAAATATTGTAGCTCTAAAAAATACCTGTTTATTTCTCATAAACCTAAAAACTCATCACTGGAGAAGTCACATCCTGCACTAAAACAAAATAAAATGTCAAAGGTGGCTATACTGATTCACCTGCTGTGACTCTTTTGGCCTAATGAGAGTAATATTTCAATTTTAAATCTGTTAAATATAGTCATCCATAGTTACTGTTTCCCAGTACTTCATTCTATAGCTACTGCTCAAAGGTAACACAGTTTGTCTAGTGACAGATAAAAAAGAGTTTTATTACAATACACTTTTGCTCAATTGAGGGAATTTATGCCACTGTCATAAGTACTTGTCTCTTTTAATTGCTCTAACAATGTAGGCAGATACTTTTATAATTATTTAAAGTATGTATTGCAGCAAATGGAAGTAGGCTGGAAAAGAAACCAGTGATTTTTTGACCATGTTTTCTAAGGAGCATCTACTGAACAATGAAAAACATCAGAAGCAATACATTAGATTTAAAGAGGTAAAGATGAAAATTAGAGTTGTCTGAAACTCTAATTTTATGATTGCTACTTTTATGAATTTACTTTACTGATTTTGTGTTACGTTTTTATACTTTTACTAATTTTATGAATGCTACTTTGAGAAAGTAGCATTACTCTATTCAAATTCTCCATGTCAATGAGCATCATCCATATTAACTGCACAAGGCAAAATTAACATATAAAACACAATAAGTATTCAAAATTGCTTATAAATTTAGATAGTTTCAGCTATCTTAATTTAATTTGTTACCATTTAGCAAAAAACTAATTATTATTACCTAAATGCCTCTAATTTCTTCACGCCTGCATGTGTATTTGGGCATAATCTAGATAAAGGAAGTAAAAATCTATTGAAATGCTTCACTGGAGCTGGGCAGGTAACTGACTTTTTAATGATTTGAGCAAGACTGTACATTTCTAAACAAAGTTACTTCTTCATATGTGGGTGAATAATGATTAACTACTTTAATTACTGGAAGTGTGCAAACTCTACTAGCAAGAGGTTTACCTCCAAGAATTCACTATGTGCCATTTATTCTTTGCTAATAGGTGAAGTCCAAAATTATGTCATGAGGGTTTCAAAGTATTGTTAAACTGCAGAAGGGAAAATAATTATTGCATCTACAAATTAGTAATACAGAACATGATCCTTGACTGCTTCTTCTTCCCTTTTCAGGTCTTGGCTCCAGTAAGCCAAATCTCTAGAGAGATTCATTTTTTCTTTATTTACATGACTACTGTCTATTTATGCTGGACTGTATCAGAAGGGGAAAACACAACCTCTTATTTTAAGTTCTGTTTCAGTTATACTTGTAAATGTAAAATGAGGATGAAAATATGATTTTTCACCTTCCTTTCTTTTCCCTGTGTCCACAATAGTCTGGGACACAGATAGTTCACAGGGTAAACAGCAGTTTTTGTGTTAGCTTGGCTTTGACTTGGACAGTGTCTTCTGGCTCTGCATCATGTATTATTTGTTATTTCATTGTGAATTTCTGAAGTCATATTTTTCTGAAGATATGAAGTAGGAACTTTGTCAAATCCATATTTATCACTAAATAAATAAAATAATTAAATAGATAAATAGAAAATAGAAACACAATCATGAATACAAGAGATTTGTCTTTCCATCTTTTTCCCAGAAGTTGCAGAAAGGTGTATAGTTCTAGTGACTGTAGTGTCACAAACTGCAAATAAGCTGTATTGTTTGTTTTGTTCAAAGCTACGTGAGATTTGCGTTGTTGCAATGGTTTGATAACTGGATATTTCTTATAAGTTAAAAAGCATTCACCAAGAAGTTAACTCACTACTATTATTGCGTTCTTCATGAAATTAAATATTGGGAACTGTTCTAAGGGATGTCAAGTGCATGGCTAGAATACCATATACAACAGAGAGAATGCAACCAGGATCTTGCTGTAACAAAATGTTCGTTTGCTTATTCTACCATTAATAAAAAATGATAGGGGAAAAAAAGAGGAGGATGACTTATTTATTTAAAATTATGCATGCTGGGACAAACTTGAGGATATAGTATGACTCTTGAAATATGATATGACTCTCAAAATGTAGGCATGAGGCTAACAAATAGAGCTAAACAATATCATCCTTACTCATGTTAGTACTCACTTTGAAGAAGTACTTACTTTGAACGGAATACTCACCTGCAAGGTCTAGTAAAAGAACACTTGTAGATTACAATGTTTCCTGTGAAACTGGAATTTATCATTCCTAGTATCTTTTGTACCACTTCAAATTCTTTTGTGCTCAGGCAATTAGGAAGTACATTTTACCAAAGTGCTATTGGCAAACATAGTCTGGACACTTTGGACAAGCTCTTATATTCTGTGATCATTCTATAATTGTTTCACAAATGAATAATCTCTGCAGCCTAAGGAGAAATGTTGGAGACATATATTTCCTGTAAACTACCTATGAAACAGTTGTGTGAAACTCATTTAAGTGATGACTCTATCTTGTGCTGTCATTTTGGTTTTGCTCTGGGATTTCAATAGAATATATGGACACTTACAATGTGGAGATGAAGAATAAATCAGTTCCTGGGGTGCTGTGAGCTATTTGGCTGAAATTCACCTTTCCACCCTCCCCTCACCAGGAACATGAAACCAATTTGCTGGAAAAATCAAACAAAACAATCAAACAAACGGAATTCTGAAGCACTGGAAAATATAAACCATTCCAGCTTCAGGAGAAAAGGCAGCAAAGCAGGGGATTACAGAGGCTTTTACTAGTTTAGAGTCTGATTAAGTGCACCTCAAAGGACAAGGTATGACACAGAGCACTCTGTATCTGTGGGAACTAGTTGGACTTCCACTGACAGTACGGAAATAGGAACAATGGATATTCCTCACCATCTCTTTCTCCTCACTGTCCCCTGCAGCAGTGGGGAAAAAGGACAAAACATCCTGGCAAAGCTAGTGTCAAGTGCTGTATCCTACATGGCCATTGCTGGTGTCTACTGCTCTGTGATTCAGAAGGCAAGCAGGCAAGTTCATAGTTCCTCAATGCAGAATTATTTTCCTCCCACATGCAAGAGAGAACCCATATACCTGACAAATATTTTAGATTTGTAAAGATCTAAATATTGGAAAGAGATGGCAGTCTCAGGAAATACTTCAAGCACATTCTTTTCTATGGCATAGAATTTACACAGCTGTGACTTAATGGGAAAGAAAAGCTTGTGAGAACAAAAAAAGAATGAAATATCTCATTCAAATGCGTGTCCTGTACCTTTATTTATTTTATCTTTTCCATTATGTGTGTAACATTCCTCTAGTAAGCAGAGGTTTATTATTGCATGGTTACATCTCTCTTATTATTTCAGTGATTTCAGAATGCTCTTTATCACATCATCTTGCACTTATGTTTACATAACAAAGCTCTTCTTAATGACTTAGACAATGATTTGCAAAGTTGACAGATGCTTGAAGTTGTTTAAGTTGAGAGTATAGTACTTTTCACACCAGCATGCTTTCAGTGCTCACATTAATGGATATATTTCAATTGCATTTAAATCTGCAAGTCTTCATGATAAATTTCCCACTTATTATACAGAATCAATGTCTGAGTGTCCACTCTGTCATATAAGAAAGAAAAGAGGATTGCAAGGTGCTTTTTCCTAATAGGTTAATTCTCACATTATTTAAATCTAAAAAAATAATCAGAATATACAAGATTTACCGAGTTTTTAGGTGTTACTCCCTAAATCTAACTCTCCCCTCCACACTGGAAGCTTGAGATAAAGCTGACTGGATAGTCATAATGATATTTACTGATTAAGCAACACACATTAAAAAATAAGAATAACTTAATTGGCTAATAAGTACACCACTATTGTTAGAAACATTACTATACAACTATATCACTGCCAGTAATATTGAGTTAGAAATTTATTTCTTATTAGTATTAATATTGATAGTTACATTTCTGTAAATAAAACTTATAAAGCACAACATAATTGCTATTAAGTTGCATTTCCTTAAGTTGTTTTTCCTCCAGCACTTAGTAGTCTCCTGCATAAATTTGTCCCTCCCACACCAAGTCTTTCAAGTATAGACTTAAAGGAGAGCCCAGCAGGTTGTCCAACAGACAACCTTCAGCATCATGAGAGTCTCGGGTCTGTAGATCAGCTTCACCACTATCTGCAGGCACTTGTACTCCTACTGTTACAAGATCCCCCCATTTCTGTTCTCCATCTGCTTTTATACCTGATTCTCCACTTTTTTCTTTCCCCAAACATACCTTTGTGCACCCTAGAACTCCTTTTCTCCATCCAAAGTCCTCCCAAATAAAAATCTCATCCCTAGTTACTTTTTCTTCACTGATCCCAATTCTGTCACATCCGTTTCCAAGGTTTGTTTCTAACAACTCATACTCAGGCAATTTTAGCTTAATATAGTATTACTGATACAGCTATCTAGATGGAGGCGGTCTTACATCCCAAGCCTTTCTTCTGTCCCTAAGATTCATATTGGTTATATTTCTTTTCTGTGATATGCTTTTTGGACAGAATTATCTTATTTGAGCCATGATATCCCTACCTACTCCTAATTAAGCACAGTCTGCATAGCAGAGCACTTGCATAACCTAGTTAGTACTTAGACCATACTCCCACCCTTGAACTGTGTTCATCACGCTTCTGGTTCTCATTCGGGGCCTTCACTTGTTCTGAAGCCCAGTGTTCCAGCAGGACCTTTTGCTGTCAGTTAGGACAAGCCATTCACTGAGGAATATAGTGGAAAAAATAAGTGTGCAATCTTTTTTCTATTTCATTGCTTTGATTCTTGTTCATTTGCCTGTGGACAAAGTCAAAGTCAAAGGTTTTCCCCCAAAGTGCAGCCTTGAAGTCCTAAACTGCAGTTCCAGTGATCTCTACTGGTCTGTGCCAGCAGTTTTTGATCATCTGCACATCAGAAGGGATGTGGTTAATTTTTTTTCCTGTATGAAAAGACCTTGAGCAAATGTTAAATGGAGTGATCGAATAACTAGGATCCCCTCCATAAACCATACCAGTATTGTAAAAGTAATTATTTGGTACCATGTTTTTTTTTCATTATATGCTAAGTAAACTGAGATAAAATTTCCCTGGAAGGGATACTGTAGTGTATACAGTTCCTTTAATTTCTTCTTTCAGTCCAGTACACTGCAGTGGGTATATCACTTCATCATTTAATGAGAAGTAGATGGCTTACTCACAATTACTGCAAGTTATTTTGTTTGATGTAAGTCTGTTTTCTTCTTTTCCATGGCACTTTGATTGTTATAACATCCAGTTTTCTTGTCTGTAACTAAGACAAGAGAATGCCTTCTTTAGGCCTTGTATGTGTTTTATCCGGATGCATGCCTACAGTCAAACATTCATACTACTTCAGGGTGCTTAACATGAAGAAGTAGAATATTCGTTATTTAAATTTAAGATTGGAAAGCTGGGTTCATAATTTCTATGCTCAAATAAAAAATCTTGGTTGTTGCAAACAACCAAGATGAGAGAGATGAGATGAGATTTTGTTTCTCACTGTGTAAGAAAAGAAAATGTTGTACATAAATTTCACAACAGGTTCCTGCCTTACACTTTTTTTTTCCTGATGTCTATCCACGGGGAACTTACTCTCAGTGATCAAATTACAGTTCCTGTGGCAGTGACCTTCCTGGTGCTCCTTGGCAACCAGAAGACACAGGAGTAGCAGAAGTCTGGAGAGGAGGCTATGTCACTTCTAAAGGTTAACTAATCCTTATCTCTGTCCAAATGATATCTCCATCCTTATGATAATTCATTACACCCATGGCTGTTGCCTGCCTTCACTTTTTCCCAGGATAACTGCTTTTAAGTTGAGATACTGCAACTGTGGTATCCAGCATTCCCAGGCACATATGAATTTATTTGAGAGCAGGGAAGGATCATACCACATCACCTTCTCCCAACATTTAACTGGAACTGATTGGCACATATAGAACTGCCCACCTATGTGCAGTGCAATGGAGGATGGAGTCTGTTTAGACTGTATACAGCATCTCACGACCTGGGAATTTAGTTAACAATAGTTACCTGTTGGATTTTATGTACTATGTAAGTCTTACATAGAACATGCACTCAAGCAAGTCCCTATATGCTCCTATGCTGCCTTAAAAAAAGACAATATCTAGAAATCTTCTGCTAGTTGGAACATCTTTGCTGCCTTTTTTTTCCCCAAGAGACCTTCAGAAACATCTAAGAGCAGACTCTGAGAAGGATGTCCTGGAATTCTGCCACTTTTTCTCTGCTTAGACAGAGACAGTCATCTCTTTCTTTCCATAAAGTCTCCTAGCCATCATTTTTTAGGTACAATTATTAATCTGTCCAAAGAACTCCAGATTATTCCTTTTATCCTTGGATTCACTCTTTCTGGTGGCATAATTCTTATTTCTAGCCACTGGATGTCTGTGTTTTTCTGGAGGATTTTGAGGCTGATGATAATACAGCATAACAGTATATGGCTGTACATACATTCTCTCAGTTCTCTACTCAGATCATCAAGTAAGCATAGTAAGTGCTAGGAAGCTAATGCTATCCCCTCTTCCAAACCATCATCAAGCACAGCCAGCACTCAGAAATGTACAAAAAGTAATAAGATCTGCAGAGTTCACGTGGAGCTAGAAGAAATTCAGGAATGTATGGTAACTCTTTCTTCTTTGTCTCATCATCTCACAGTAAGTTTACATTTATATGATAAACTCTTCCTCTTCTTCAAATCTGTATTTGATTACTTTCCCTGAGAACCAAACAGGATATGACATGAAAGTAGTACTAAGAATCCTTCTAAGTGGTTTATTGTGAACATGTATGTGTTCAGATATGCTTTCTCCCACTGTCCTAATGAAAAAAAAAAAAAAAATGTTCTCGTTCTATTCAGTTGTGTGGCCATTTTTTCTTCTGGAAATAATGAAACCATAGAATCAGAGAATAGTTGAGGTTGGAAGGCACCCCTGGAGATTATCTGATCCAACCCTCATGGCTCAAAGCAGGGTCTGCTGGAGCAGGTTGCTCAGAGCATTGTCCAGTCGAGTTTCTTGAAAGTTACAATAATTCGGTAGATGAGATTAGAACAAAAAGAGATGTATTGACTGAAGAAACTATGGTGCCAGTGCACTGCTTATGTAAACTGTTCTCTGGACTTTAATATAGACTTTTCAGTTTTTATTGGCTGAGCCAACCCTCATGACATGAATAAAAAAAAAAAATCACAGCTAGTTTAAAATCATGCCATTTACAATGACTTCAAACTAGACAAAATGGGCTTTGGTGTTATGTGACTCTTATCTTCTCAGTATAGTCGCTTCCAAACACTTATGGAAAAAGTTTCAACCTAACACTTTTCCTATTACTCAAGAAAATACGCAAATAGTCTGCACTCCACCTTTATGACGAAACCTGAAGCTGAAACTGAGCGCCAGCAGGATAAAGTCTTCAGAGTATCATGCAGAACACCTGCAGAAGCAATTCTGAAAGTAAAAGGAAAAAATGAAAATATCATTGAGTTATAAAATACATGAAGTTACCGTTAAAAAAAAATAAATAAACTATATGGATGTTGCGAAGAAAATGAGACATCACCACACATTTAATGTGAAATGCTCGAGAATGTCCCTCTTCATTGTGCAAGCAGTCATACTTATAAGCAATCAAAAAGTCCACCAAATCAAAAACCGCTTATCCTTTCAGAGAACTCTTCCATGTCCTGTTTCACCACTTCAGCTCTTACAAGCAAATCCCACAATCCTTTTCTTTTACAGCAACATCACATAATCTTCTTCAATGAGTCATTGATTTCGCTCAGCTGTTACCAGCAAATCCCACATATGGACACAAATAAATCAGGTCATAGGAGAAAAGATAACTTATCACATATTTCTGCTCTTGTTAGAATGTATTTTAAAGTACATGCACATTCAAAATGACTAGAAATATTTTTAGGGAATTATGATATTGATAGTCTCAAGGTACAAATTAAGACAACTTTCTCTGATCTCTGAGCTCTTGAAGTAGGCAGAAGTTTCAGACAATATTCAGAAAACGCTGGTTTTGCATAGTCAGACAGCTAAGGCTAAGCTCCTCATGAGATTCAGGATATTCAGTTAATGATGTAAATGGCACAGAAGTGAACAGCTGCTGTATATTTACAGTGTGTTGTTAACACTGAGCTACCAGCAGAATTTCAGTCCTGTGGGAGTTGGAAATATGATTTTCATTAATTATGCAAAATAATTAGTTTTTCTGTGCAGTTGTAATTCTAACAAATTTGAATTAAAAATATTTATTTCTATTTCAAAAGACAAACTATATACATTTATAACAAAAACAGTGCATCTGATGGGTTTAAAGCTTCAAATATGGTATGAATAAGATTGGCATTTGTGTTTAAATAAAAATATGGAAGTCTAAACAAGTCAAAATGCTACAATAAAATCTTTAATTTTTCCATTATAATTAAAAATGTAACAATTATCAAACTAAAATATTAATTGTTAAGGAGTTAAAAAACTTGAAACAGTTACTTTCAAATTATTTTCATAAAAATTGTCATCAAAATCAACACATTGCCTTCAATTTAGAGATCTAATTTCCTAAAGAAAAACAAGTCAGTCAAAATGATTTTATATTGAATCTGTGCCTATCTTTTCTAAATCTAAGTTTTTAAATTACAGTAATTTATGTTTATTAAACTGTTTTTTTTCATTTAAATTCCTCAAAATTGAGTTGTTTATGCAATGAAGGAGAATTTTTGAAATTTGGATTGTATGCATAGTATAAAATAATGAATTGAAATCTCAGGAGTATTAATACAGGTTAGCAGCTTTCATCTGAGGTTGGATTTTAGATATTAAAACAAAACCAATTCCAGATAATCTTATTTTCTTTGCTACTATTTTTGACCTGAATTAAGAGTACCCTTTGGAGTCCCCTCTTAGTCTTCTTCACCTCAATGCAGCCATGGCAAAGCAGGTTTACCTTCAGTAAAATGAGGGCAAAAATAGAAATAAAATGAGAAGGAATTTGAGCCATCGATATTATTTCCTATGCTATGTTTTGGTTGTAGTTCTCTATGAGGGTTTAAACTCTCTCTCTTTGGAAGATTTTTTGATAGAAGCTGATTTAAAATGCAGGCATATTTGGAATCTTGCTACCTGCCATGTGAAAGAAAATTGCCAAGAAAATATTACTTTCTAGTTATGCTTCACCCATTTTGATGGCAGGCATGGATTTTGAGGGCAGGCACAGACCTCATTATCACAAGTTCAACGTACACACTTCGGGGAATGCGGAAGTGAGGCACAGTCTTTACCACCTACATTTACTAAGGCTATACTGCAGCCAATAACTAATTACAGGCACTCTTCACCTCTTTTTCCCCCCATAAATAAAGCATGTTTCCTTTTGATTAAATGAACTACTTATCTAATTATGGGAAAGAGCTATATCTAATAGCAATCCATTTAGAGTTTTATCAGGGAGAAATAACTCTTGATGCTAAGAAGCTGTTTACTGCTTTTCTTGCATGGGAACTATTAATCTCTTCAGGACCAAGCATGCTGATATCGTTAAAATCTACTCAGCCCAGCATTTGTACCACCAGCCTCATTGAAATTATTTAAAAGAAGAGAACAAAAGTATTTTGGTGGTTCCTTAAGGTTTACCCTAAAATTGTCCTTTGTTGTTCTCAATATACATATGCACATATATGTATACATATTTCTCATTTAATCCTCATCTTTAGTACTTTAGTGCTCAACCCAGTCACATCTCACAGACTGCCAACCTCTGTGACTGCATCTTAGATCAGCCAGGCATTATGTTCATGTGAGATTTGGATGTGGAGGAGAAACTGGAGCAAACATCTTTCTAACTAATTTGCAGCTGTAAGACATTGTAATATAATTACCTGCAACCTGTAAAGTGTACCACATGATTCTGTCTATGACATACTCATGTCTGTGTTCTAAGAAAATGAAAAAAAATCTGTGAAACACATCTTGGAATAAATTGATGACAGTATTCCATCAAATTGGCAGACCTATTCAGAAAAAATTTTGTATTATTTAGCAGGCTGCAGGCTGTGTTCTTGGGCTAGTCTTTTAATTTAAGTGCAAAGTAGGGACATAGAAAATTAACTCAAAAGCAATGTTAAACTTATGAAGAAGGTGAGAACTGGACAATTTTCTTCCAAATAAATGTATGTGGTTCATAGAACCAGTCAGCCAAGTAGGATGGTATGGCCAACAACAGGTCAAGGCCGAAACTTAGTTGAGATGAACAACACTAAAAAATTATTTGAAAACATTTTTACGTCTAAACACAGCTAGAAATGTTCAGCATTTTTAAACAACTTTTTCAAAAGTTGTATCCTCTCTAAATCTTGTTGAATTAAATGAAAAGACTACCACTGCTTTCAGCAGAACTAGATCAGACCCAGGATGAAGAATTGGGTTACAAACCACATCATTCTGTAACAAAAGAAAAAATATTTGAATATGAAAGATTGGCTTCAAATCTGGCAAATATAAAATAGATGGCTTACAAAGACCACAGTAGTTGACTGATCACTCTGACCAACACATATTGCACATTTTGGACACAGCTCTAGTTGATATTTATACTATAGTCGCCAGTTCACTGGGCTCCTACTTACTGCTTAAATTAAAGAACAGTTGCAAGGCAAGATTAATCTCTCCAGTTATTTTTAGGTAGTGAAGTTAATCAAAGTTTTATTTTGCAGTCATCTCATGGATCACATCTTGGAGAGCTACATTACTGTCAGACAGAAATCTGCTGCTGTGGTTTTAATTTACATATCTGACCCTTCTCATGATAAGCATGGCTTGTACATTTATTAGCTATTTGTTTACAGTTAATTCTGGAAATGTTTTACAACTTTAATTTGTTTTGTTTAATGATATGTTCTTTGCTGTTTCTTCTGCTGCACAAATCTAAATAACAGGCATTCTGTATTTCTATCATGGATCAAAAAATGTTGTATGATAAGAGTATTCTTCATGATCATTTTTGTTACAAAGTTTTGCACGGCCTAAATCAAACTTTGAGAGTCTTTTTCAGGCCTTTAGACAGATAGTTAATTCCCCATTTGTTAAATGTTTATCTAGTCATGAATTTTATTTTTATGAGAACTTTTAAAACATTTTTTACAGTATCATAATACTCTTGTATTGACTAACAAAACAGAAATCAAAATAAATATTATTTTTTCCAGAGATTTAAAACTTTTAAAGACAGTGGGGTAGAGAAAATTTAATCTGGGTGTCTTGGGGTATATTTCAAGTTCTATCAGAGTCTGAACAACAATTCAGCCAAACTATTTTATTCTGCAACTTGATTTCTCATCTCATTAGACTACTTTCCTTAGAAAGGCATTAGAGACTATCAATTTATGTAATGTGGCTAAATACAATTCTTCCTGTATACATATGCCAGTTAGTTTTTTAATGGCATCTGTTACTTAAGAGAAGGATGATTATAGATTGATGCCCACATCCAGACAAGCTTGAAGTCAGTCAAATATAAAATGGAATTTCCCAATTCCCTGGTGTTTCTGAGCAAGTCCCCAAAGAGCTGTCTTCTTCTAGAATATAATTCTAAAAAGCTAGTGAAAAAGAGTCAGCTTTATCGTAAATGCTCTATAGCTCAGTGATAACAGTATCTGGAAAAATTCTTCCTACTTATTGTAGCAACATCGAAATATCACAATAATATTCATACTGCGGTGTACAACAGCATTTTGGATCCTAGGAGGATTTTTTTGAGTGTGATTTGACTTAGCCTCACTTCAGAGAGTTTTCAGTGTATCCAGATACCTGCTAGTCAGAGGAGAGATGGCCAGATGACAGCAAGGAGGAATACTAGCATAATAAAGTTGCTGCCTGCCACTGAGATCCATTTCTGTAGTTTTCATTCACCAACATGTCCTGACCAGGGATCTATTTCAGCATATACATAAAATGTTTAAGTGTCCCTAAAGACAGCTACCACTTTTGAACAGGGCAGATACAATATTTCTCCCAAAAGTTGACAGCTTTGATTTTTAGGTCTGCTATTTCTCATCTGCAGCATCCACCACTGCCCACAGCAGACTTCTTACTTTTTAAAAGATTGCTGAGTGAAAGCCAGAATTAACCTGGGACCCAAGTGTGTGTTATGAACATGGATTTCTTTATTTAATCTTTCTCATATTTCTTTGCTCTACTCTTATGAAGTTGCTGACAGCAAATATTACTTGTCCTCTTTGCACCCTGTTATTAGTTTTGATGGGTCTTTTTTTCTAGTTAGGCATTTTCCTCTTCATTTCTTTTATACAGCTTGGTTTTATTCACCCCAGTCTCGGAAAAATGACTTAACACAGAACTGTTAGTGAGTCACTGGGTACAGAAAGATGGAGGAAAGCTTTCTTTTTTGACAACAGAACAAAATACTACAGGAAGGGATCCTATCAACCACAGATATTTACAGGGCATCATGGCATGCAATTCGATCTTACAGAATTCAGATATATAGGAAAAAAATGACTCATTCAATATCCTACAGGGTGACATGAGCAGAAGAAGAGATTGGTCTGGTGTCTCATGCTTTGTAATCCAGGCTTTGTGTGCTTTTCCTAGACAGTGTGTAAGCTAGCTCCCAGTGCGGGAAAGTATTTTTGCAACAAAACTGAAAATATCTTCTTATGATACTTAAAAATGTGAATAGGACGCTCAGCCCTGGGAGAAAAAAGCATATAGATGAGTGCTTAAGATTGTACCAAACTATCTCATTAGCTCTCTGTGTATTTATTTTATTCCTCTAGCATGGAGGCAGTGGAGGATGAAGCATAGGAAACATAAAGAGAAATTATAAAAAGATAGCTGAAGAAGAAAAAGTTTCAAATCATGTTATGAGTTGTTTTTCTCCTCTGAAACCTTAATCTGTTTGCCATGTTCTGAGGTTGTATACTACCAGCTGAGCTGAAAATATGGGGCCAATTTTTTTCCTTTGTCACGTTTGTGTTGCCACTGAAGTTGGCGCAGAATAGACAGGGAGTGTGTATAGTGGTGGAATTAAGAGACAAGACACTGCACCACTGAGTTATATCCCTGATTCTGCCACTAAGTCAATGTCACAAGTTGCTTATCAATTGGCAAATAGATGAAACAGTGGTTAACCCTCTCCCTTGCCTGTTGTGAGCTCTTGATGAATGAATCTCTTTTCTTCTGCTCCTTCCCTCTTCTCATTGAGAGTGTAAAAGATTACACCAAAAGGCTGCAGTAGATCAAATATGAGTTTTGTCATTGTTTAGTTGAGTTGCTGTATTTCTTTTCAGGAAGCATGTGCATGTGACAGTAAGACCTTTTCCTATGTTTTTCATATGAAAAAATAACCATCTGGGCCCAGAAGAAGATGAATGAAGATTAAAATTTGTTAGGCAATCATAAGGCATACTGAAACAGAGTATAATACACAGATTTACATTGCTTCCTTGTGCCCAGAAATCCAGGTAGTAGTTTATTGTAATGTCTTTCCTTTGGCTAAACCTCCCATCTCTTCAAGAACACAGTGGCTGTGCACAGGAAAATACATTTGCTTCCTGTGGAGCAAGACAAAGTCAATTTTTGCCAGTAACCAGTTAATTCATATTTTGGTTTTCCTCTTGTTCGACAAGCACCTGGAGAGAGCAGGAGATCACAGTCTTTTTAGGAAAGAACTTCTGAACTTTGCAGAAAATGTGTTCTTAGAGCATCAATCTAAACCTTTACTAAATACAAACCAAAAAAAAAAAAAAAAAAAAAGCCTTCAGAAGTAAATTAGTAAATTGCACTTATCTTCCCTCTACTCGGAGTGTGCTCCTTTCTGGCAAAGCTCTTAGCTCTTGCTCCTTTCTTTAGTTTTACTTTCTGGCCTGCCCAGCAATCATCGGTAGGAGAGGTAATATCAGTTGTCATTATTTCTTCCCTTTCTCTCTCCTTGGATTTTTTTGGTTGGTTGGTTGGTTGGTTTGTTTGTTTTCCAGCCATTAGTTCAAAAAAGATGTGAACCCTCTCTGCCTGTTTTCTGAGCCCAGGTATCTCAGAGATCTTACTGTTGTGCTAGTGCACAGCTGATCATAAATTCATCTATGTTCTGTCACTCAGCTTATTAGGTGGACTAACCAAGAAGTAAAATATCTATCAGAAGTTAATTAAAAAGAAGGTAACAAGTTTTTGAAGCTTTTTTGCGTATATTTGTTACATTGTTAATTAAGCAATTATGAGTTAGGAAGTAATATGTATTTATTATAACTTGGCTAACATTAAATTATATTTTCCCAAAATGGGCTAATTGTCATGCAACTGCAGTTATTAGACCTAGTATTAGGCCCCAAATCAAAAAATTAATTTTAATATGCTTTTATTATGTGCTATAATATAAATTAATTACTCCAGGGAATGTTATACTGTGTAATTAAATAGGACACTTTTCATTGACTAATTATAATTTATTGCAAGTTTTTGATACTATGTTGCCATAAGTGAACACGAATTCTAATTAGCTGATAACAAGAAGCAGACTTCAATTCACATACTTTTGTGGTAGCTCCTGTGGTACACAAGAGCAGTTAGTATAGAAAGTACGTTTCCTTAACTACTCGTAGTGTTTTTTTTAATTCCATTGAAACACACACACACACACAGAGTTGGCAATATCCTACTAAGCTCTGATCCATTCTGTTATGAAGCACTGAGCAATACAGCCAGTTCTACTACAAGTACTTTTGAATACATTCTTACAGGGAATTCAGATGACTTTTATTCATTAAACAATGCTACTGAGTAGGTCAGACTTATTAGCTTACTCAGTTTTATTTTGCTAGACTCTCCTATTTCTTATCCAATGTTTTACAGTCTGTTATGTGCCCTGGCATCTCAAAAGCAATATACCATAATTCTTATGTAGCTAGCGAAACCAATGTTCATAAAAACTGAGCTCACTTCACACATCAGTTTTCTGAGCCAACTGCAGACAAAAATATAATTATTTATTTATTTTTTTAATATATTTTACTGCATCCAGTTCTGGGCTCCCCAGTACAAGAGAGACATGGAGCTACTGGAGGGAGTCCAGCATAGGGCTACAAAGACGATCAGAGGGCTAGAGCATCTGCCCTATGAGGAACGGCTGCAAGAGCTGGGCCTGTTTAGCCTGGAGAAGACAGAGGGGGGGATCTTATCAATATCTACAAGTATCTGAAGGGGGGGGGGCGTCAAGTGGATGGGGTGAAACTCTTTTTAGTTGTCCCATGTGACGGGACAAGAGGCAATGGGCACAAACCGAACCACAGGAAGTTCCACCTGAATATGAGGAGGAATTTCTTTCCTCAGAGAGTGAGGGAGCACTGGAACAGGTTGCCCAGAGAGGTTGTGGAGTCTCCTTCTCTGGAGATATTCAAGGCCCTCCTGGATGCAACCTGTCCAGCATTCTCTAGGTGACCCTGCTTGAGCAGGAAGATTGGACTAGATATCTCCAGAGGTCCCTTCCAACCTTACCCATTCTGTGATTCTGTGTGATTTTTTTAAATAATATTTCTTACTGTTGAGAGCCATTCATATTACAGATGCACTTGTGATAGGAATTATGGTCCCATTTGTTGCATGCTGAACAAGCACGGCTACAGAGGCCATCCCAACTTGCTATGACTTGCAGTTTAAAAAGCCCAAAGTGATAGGTTGACAATGGTTAGCAAAGCAGAGCAACAAAGTGAGGAACAAAAACAGTTTTTTATTTCCAGTTAAGTTTTTCAATTGTACTTCGGCTAGGCTAACAAATGCTGAATGATGGCATGAAATGCCATCAACACCTACATCCCATGAAATACCATCAATACTTTCATCCAGTAAGGACGGTGTGTACATGCGTGTATGTGTGTGTATGTGCACATGCACAGCCATTAAGGCACAAAAAAGAAAGAACATGGCAGAGGTAATAAAGAGTGAGAACACGTGCTAATAATATTTTATAAACACTTGAAGAATGCAGTGGAGCCTCCCCCCAGGAGGAGGAGAGGGAGACCTTTTTCTTGCCCTTAGTCTTTAGCATAGCTTTTCCAGTTACTCACTGAGTGTGCAGTAGAAGCAGTTAAATGTCAGTAGGTACTACAACTTTGAACAATATAATCAGTACAAAGCTGTGAACAATATAAAACTGTGATTTTCTTGCTTCTACTCCTGACTTTGATAAGAGTTATGAAAAATTAAGTCAGTATTTTTCCTATCAAGCATTAGTGTGCTCCATTTGTCCTGAATGACTATACAGGCACAAGATGGTAGATGCAATCAGGCCAAGCGAAAAAAGCCCAGACTATATTCCATGTTATGGGACAAATGTTGCAGTGTTGCATCTATAGAGAAAGGATTAATTTCATGAAAGCAAGAAAAAATGTGGTGCTATTTTAGTGCAGTCCAAAATCAACATGTATTGCACACTTCTAATTTAGGAAATCCCATATTAAGGTAATTGGCCAACACCATTTATCCCTCTTATGAATATACATTATAGCATAACTTTTACGTGTTGTATAATGTAATTTTTCTCCTACATGTTTACCTGCTACATTCACTGATTAGAAAATTCCTTGGTTTTGGTTATTTCTTTTGAGTGTCTCTGTTTCTTCAGGATAAACAGCACCCAACTCCACCATCAAACACCAAACAATAAATTATATTATTCAGCTATACTGTGTACAGGCAGTCGCCATCACCACCGATGGCTAGGAACTGCTTGAAGAAAAAATTCCCACCCTAGCCCTTATAACTTTGGAATGATGTATGTTCATAACAACAAAATCTCAGAAAAATGATCAGTAAAACACCAGTAAGCTTTTATTCAGTGAAGTAATGTTTTCCGCAGACTGGTAACCTTGCCACATTTGGATTCATTCTTCACAGGAACATTTTTGATGACACGGATGAAGATCTCACCCAACACAAAATTTCCAGGTCCTGGTCGAAAAAGAAAAAGAAAGAAAAAGAAAAGAAAAAGAAAAGAAAAGAAAAGAAAAGAAAAGAAAAGAAAAGAAAAGAAAAGAAAAGAAAAGAAAAGAAAAGAAAAGAAAAGAAAAGAAAAGAAAAGAAAAGAAAAGAAAAGAAAAGAAAAGAAAAGAAAAAGGAAAGGAAAAAGGAAAGGAAAGGAAAGGAAAGGAAAGGAAAGGAAAGGAAAGGAAAGGAAAGGAAAGGAAAGGAAAGGAAAGGAAAGGAAAGGAAAGGAAAGGAAAGGAAAGGAAAGGAAAGGAAAGGAAAGAACACTCTAGCTTTTTAATGAAACAATATGTATTTTGACAACATGGACAAAACTTCTTATTCTCCTTTTACTGTATTTTTAACTACATATTGAGCTGATATATGACTAACTTTTGTTAAAAACCTTGCAAAACACTTTAGTTGGTGCAGATACCCAACAGCAAAAGCCTATTCCTTAAAGAGTTTGTGTTCAGATAAGTTTCAAATACTCAAATTCAGTTTTACTGTTAGAGAAAGTATTGATTTCTGGACCTATACCATTTGTGTAAACTCCTCAGTGGTTAGGGCAAACACTAAAGGTACTTTTACTTCCCTTCTTTTCTTTCCATTTTTATCTAAATTTATGTAAATGTGGTACATTACTTGTCTAAATAATGGGATTCTTTTATTTTTAAACATCTGATATTACTCACTCCTCCATTCATATATATTTCTTTAAACATTTTCTGCTACTGCCATATTTGTCTCTCTTTTATGGATGCGATTTTCAAAGGCACGAATTCTTAGAAATATTCTAAAGTTACTTTCTTGCAGGTATATATTTTTATCATCCTTGAGAGGAGAACAAGAAATAAAAGAATCAAAAATAGTTATTGTCTGTAGGAAAGATTTTGTCAAGGTTAAAGAATGGCAGATTTCCTTTCTGGAAAGACTGAGTGCTGCTGATACATTTAGGACCACATCTGAAGCCCAGTAACATCGATGGAAAGATATCCATCCATTTCAGGTGGACTTAATATGGAAGAAATTGAGATAAGCAGTTTGATATTCATGTGTGTACTGTATTAAAGGTAACTGTGCTAATTACTGTTCTGGTATGAGGATAATTTCCACTGCGATATAAACTCCAGTTGTATATAGCAAAGCTCATATCATTCTGTTCATTTTCCTAAAGCTGAAGGTCTTCAGAAGGACCGAATTAAAGTCCTTAATGAGATTATGAACTACCATATAATAATTGTGATTGCCTATGTTGTAAAGATTTAAGGAATAATCATTTAAATCATTTAAAATTTTATGTATTGCATGATCTTGTCAACATCATTTCATCTGAAGTGAAATTAAGAGGAACTGAAATTACTTCTTCTTTAGCTCGTAGAAACAAAACTCTTCATAATTTTTCTGCAACCTACAATTAAGTCCATTAGGAGGAGACTCTCTTCCCTAGAAGTCAGTGAATTTTGTCTTTGACTTCAGTGTAAGTGTCTGATTCAAAGCTATTGAAATTAATTGATTAGATTCCAACAGATTTCAGTAGCATTTACATCAAATCATAACAGTCAGAAGCTCAGAGTTCTAACCAAACTTCTCTCTGGTATTAATCTTTTTCTTCCCTTCATAGGACTGGACAGACATGAAAGCTCAAGGTTCCTAATGCAGTAGAAATCAGATTACTTAATTTGACCTTGACCTGAACTCTTTTGGAAACACAACACAGATTGTAGGTGATGATTTCATTTGAAGAATCAAATTCTTATTTCTCTGCCTTCAGCACTGAGATCTCTGTGTTTCTTTGATATGCCTGTTTGAAGAAATGCAAAACTGAAGCATGTTAAAAGCAAACAGGATTTTAGAATCCCGAGGAAGCTATCGCAGCCATCTAAGGACCAACAACGTTCTACAAAAGCTTTGTAGAAGCTTTAGGTATTACTGTGGTTGGCTGATAGGTAGGCTAATGCCAGCTTGCAAACAATCAATATCTGACAAAACATGATCCTCAAAGGCATCAAACCTTTCCTTAGCATTTACAAAAACTTCTGTTCAAAAATATTTGGAGCTGTATGCACAGTACTGACAAGGAAACAGAACTGAGGCCCATATCCTCAAAGGTATTTAGAAAATGAGTTTGCAAGAATCCAATTAAAAAGAAATTAAGATTACCAGTGAAAATCAAAACAGTGAAAGAAGGCTGGACTAATGTGATGGGAAGAGATAGAAAATGGCATAATTTTGGGGGTACTTTACAAATGAAATCCTGGTACCATTAAAGTTAATGGGAAATTTGCTGTTGCCACCAATGAAGGTCGAGATTTAACCCTTTCTGAGCTTCTTTTGACTTTCGGTTGACATTTATCTTCAAATGGATCTGTAAGCATCATGTTTTTCCTCTCAAATTTCATCACAGGAGGAAATATATTTAGAAAAGAATTATATTACTGTTGTCATGTAAAATTCTTATCTGGAATGAGAGGAAATTACAGTCACAGGCAAGACAATGCACTGGAACTGGAAAATCAAATACACTCCACTATGTGTGGAAACCAACAGAGAGTAGAGTTACACTGTCGTCCTCCCCAACGGTTCCATCCTCCCTCCATCATTTAAGTGAGCATTCCAGATCTGATAATGTGAACCAACTATATTTGTTATCTGATTTAATATCCTGAAGTGATAGACATCTAAAGGCTTTGATAGGAGATCCAGGGGTCATCTCTTTCAAGGATCAATTTCTAGAATAAGAAAGAAGCAGGAAAAGTACACTGTCAGCTGTTCTACATGACACACTGGTAAAAGCAAGACGAGGGCTAAGTGAAGAAACATAGTAAATTCAGTTAAACACACCTAAGAGAACTTACAATCTTATCTCATGTAGACAAGAATAAAAAAAATCTGGATTTTTCTGGATTAATGTAATGGGTTTGGAAATCCCATAAAGCCTCAGTCAGGTCATGTTCAAGTGCAAGAGAATCCCTCTAAGGATCTTGGTGAACACACTCCCCTTAGCTGAATTAAAGCAGCCTGAATTTCCTCTCTTCTTTTCGTATTCTGCCATGTTGGAGCCATCATTACATGGTTGAATTATTTGAACAAAACACACATCAACAGGAAACCTGGAGAGATAAATAGTGGAATTAGGAGAGTCCAAGGGGGGAGAATTTCTTTAAAGAGCATCCTTTATACCTTTAATTTTCATCTGCTCACCCAATTATCTGTCCAATAAGATTCCAAGCTTCATCTACAGAACCAAATTAGAGCTCATCAGCCTGAAAGCCAGAAAGTGACTTAAATAATATTGGAATAAAAAAAAAAAATACTGTCTTCTGTGGTAACTAAGAAGTGCAGTAATGAAATTATGGTGAGTGACTCTCCAAAGAGTTCGTAAGAATCTCACTTCATAATAGTTTGGAAAACACACGAATAACCATAATCTGTGGCGCATAAAAGTACTCTGTGGGGAAATATTTGATACTTATTCTTTATTGCTGATAAAAACAACAGCTATCTTAAATATCCTTAAAACATCTACAAGCCCTCTAGGAAATATTTTGGTTTTGAAAATCTACATAAGCAGTTCCATTGTTTATGCCTATGAGATTTAAATATACCACATAGCTTAACAGATTACAATTTGAGCAATTTAAAGACAATTTTTTTCCAGTTGGGTGAATGGAGGCTTTGTTTTTCTTGGAAGACTATAAAAACTGTTGAAAATTTTCAAAAAAAATCATAGAAAAAAGAAAAATGGGAGATCCATTGTGGACTGAATAGAAATTAGGGAATTCAAGACATTTGACTTTTTTTTTTTTAATGTTACAGGCATGATAAGCAGCCCGAGATCATCCTTTTAGACTAGAGTTAGTGAAAGATTTAAGAATGCCAGTGGTAAACGTTTTGGTGCACAGACTAAAGAGAGGAATCCAGACCTTAGTTTGGTAGAGTTAGATGGTCTAAGCACAATATATGCAAGAAAATAAGCATCTCAGTAGGCTGAATCATTCCCATTCTCCCTGAAAAATATGCACTTCTCTGTGGTGAGTGTCAGTCTAAAACTAACTGCAGGAACTTCCTATGGTTGCAGGGACAAAAATCACCCAGGAACCTGTAATGTAACATACATGGGAATGTCTGCACTCTTTCTGTGGAAGCTGTGTCCGTCTTTGCAGGAAAGTAGTGAGTGGTTAAATTCAAGAATGGTACTGAGAGCAAGAAAAGGGACTGCTGACATCTCCACAACCAGGAGTTTTCCCTAGTCCATGACTATTCATTTTTTTACCCCTCTCTTAGTCTTTCCTTTTGATACCATGAAGTATGAACTATTTGCTGCAGGAGAGCACAGCACCATAAAATAGCCTGGAGGCTGGAGGACTCTTGCCACTTCAGAGGTTGACTCATCTCTGAGTTTTCTCCAAATGTGCTGGCCTCTAAGCCTGTATCCACACCTTGAAAGTACCATCAGCTTCTTCTCCTTCTGTTCTTAAAAAAACATGAGAGCAAGTAGTAGTGACAATCACAGTTATAAGGTGTCTTAGCTTGACTGAGTCTGTAGGCTGTGCTCTGAGGAGGAGGGCATTGGACTCGGTTCTCTGGAGACTCAGCTGAGGACAAAAGCCTACTCCAGGTCTGGAATTAACCCATGGCATCATCTAGAAACAGAAGCTTTTCCCCTTCATGTAGACAGATAGTTCTCGGCATGTTCAAGACAACTCAAGGCAGGTGGGGAGCTACAGTAAAGTGAGTGGGGATTTTCAAAACTGCAGTAGTGCTTTGGGTCCCCTAAACGTTTGCTAGCTCTGGTCTTCTTCGTCTCTGTTTCTTTTCTGTTGTTTTAACTACTAGATGGCAATATAGTATTTTTCTTCAACAACAGACTCCCATACTAGATGTTTGTCCAATTCAGATGTGCAGCTATAAATCAGATACAATTTGGGAAACCCTGCCCAGGAAAGCAACAGAGAAACTGTCTGTCCAGTCCACATCCTAAGCAATCTTTTCTTCCCTAACACTATTTCTCTGAGAACTCCTGGTGCCAACAACTTACACTTGTGACAAAATCTTAAAAAGAGTCATCCTTCACTGCTGGACTACAGACTGTTTAGCTACTCAATGAGGGGGAGAAATACCATGAAATATCATTCTTTTGTAGAATATTTTCAAGTTTTCCTCAGAAAAATGGGTATGTTTCTATGCAGCAGAATGGCATCATCTCTGTCTGGTTTATACTGCAATTTATGTTGTTAAAAACAAGATATGGAGTGTGATTTCAGATTCTGACTAGGTCACTCTTCTGAATAAAAGTAAGTTAAAAGGCTCACTGAGAGGAGGCTGTTACCACTAGCTGGATGGGTATGCTGTAACGCCCGACTGACTTGACTGAAAGGAGGCAGTTATTAGGCTGACTAAATCAATAGTAGAGGATAGTGTGAAGTGTACTGGTTAAGATCTTTCAAAACCACACAAAGGGATTTGCACATCTTCCAAAATTTCTGCAAACGACAGGTCTAAAATTTCTAGGTTGCTAGGAAAAATCTCATCCCTAATACCTAGCAGACCTTTTCTGATTAATGATAATATCTTTATGCAATCTCCAATTTATTTCAGAGACTACATTAAATATTCCTGAAATGGGTATGTCTGACAGAAAAAATTGCTGAATCTAATGCATTACAAAATATGAGAGAATTCACAAGTCATTCAAAAGAACTCAAAATTTCTTAGTTCCTATACAGACCTGGAGGGGAGTGGGGAAAGGGGCAGGACTAAGATGATACTGGTAATAAGGAGGATTTTTGCGAATTCTAATATTTCTTTGTATTTACTTCATCCGTGTCCTCTCTCCTATTGTTGTAGATTCTTTTTCAATGGTTCTTCTGCAGTGAAATAAAAAAGATAATGTTAAACATAAGGATTTTTTTTTAATATTTCCGTCCATTGTTTTGGGAAAATACACTTTGCACTGTCTCTGAAGTACAGTGTATGTCTACTCTCTCCAAAACACTGAGGGAACCTAAAAACGTCTTCTATGACCCAAAAGACAATCTTGTTTCTAATAGCCCTGCTTACTGTATGCACACATGTACACACAAATGTACATGTGTCTGGCATAAATGACTATCCTAAATAATCAGATGCCAGTGTGTTTAACTATGTTTTCTTTTTCTTTGTTGTCACATATTACATTACTCTATCTAAAATCATTCATCACCACAACAAAATATTTTTTTTTGCTCATCTTCTTGTTTTTCCCATATATCCTGAAAAACTATTTTTTTTAATCTCTAAAGTCATGGTGATAACAAAAATTTCCAATTTATTAGCGTTCATTTTTGTTCAGAATACTATTGCAGAAATTACTTCTACACTACACACTTTGTCCTCCTCTGTCACAAATGATATTCTATTGAATCCTGTTGAAGAGAGGCATGGGACTACTGGAGAGAGTTCAGTGTAGGGTTATGAAGATGATCAGAGGGCTGGAGCATCTGCCCTCTTGAGGAAAGGCTATGAGAGCTGGGCCTGTTTAGCCTGGGGAATAGAAGACTGAGGGGGAGGGGATCTTATTAATGTGTATAAGTATCTGAAGGGAGGATGTCAAGAGGATGGGGTCAGACTCTTTTCAGTGGTACCAAGCAATAAGACACGAGGCAACGGGTACAAACTGAAACACAGGAAGTTCCACCTGAATATACGGAAAAATGTCTCCTCTGAGAGTGATAGAGCACTGGAACAGGTTGCTCAGAGAGGTTGTTGGGTCTCCTTCTCTGGAGATATTCAAAACCAGTGTGGATGCAATCCTGCACAAGGTGCTCTAGGTGAGCCAGCTTGAGCAGGGAGGTTGGACTAGAAGATCTCCAACCTCAATCATTTCATGATTCTGTGAATATGCTCCTCAAATTGCAGCTCTCCTCAGCCCACATTTCAGCACTGATCTCTCAGAGGCAACATTTCATTTCATCATTTCTTCATTTACTCACATTTCCACATTGATTTTTCATACAGTACTTAAAAACTATTTTAGGTCCTTGCAAGAAGATTGTTACAAGACTTCATTATTTTATTTGACAGGCACTAGAATAACTAGGCAAGCATCATAACCGTAATCTACCATGTGTTAGAATTTGAATGAGTGGATTGATATCCATGAATATGCATTGACTTCAGTGAAAAGTTTAGTGGTAAAATTAGCTCACACAGGTCAGGGACAGGGATGACCTTTCAGGGGGATTTCTGTGAGAGAGTGTGTAGGTATATGTGTAGAATGCTTACATGTGTGGATGACATTTTTCTGTTCACTTGTTCACTTTTTTCCCTAAATTACATTTTGCTACCTCAATTCATCTACCAGCTAGTGAGCATTCAACATCACAAGTGCAGTAATTCTTGGAATTAAGAGTTTGTATAGGAAGGATATTTTTGTGCACTTAATCCCATGCTAGTAACAAAACCAGGCCTTAGCCTATATTGACTAAGGTAATACTAGTTCCTGTAACAGCGTTCAGGTGGGTACAATGACATTTCATGGTACTTCATCATTGTCAACACATTACAAACTAGTAGAACTTTCATGTGTCTTTTTTTTTCTGCCAAAGAGACTGTTCTTTAACTATATCAATCTTAATATCGTTTTGAGATAACATAAACTCAGCAACGAAGCAGCAATGTTTTTAACAGGGAAAATTTTCAACTAACTCTCCAATACATACACACTGTTGCTATCTCATTATTAGATATTAGACAAATAATAATAACTGTTCAGAACATATATGGTAACCAATTAGAGTAATAAGAACAAAGTTATGAAGCTGACTACTAATCTGCATATCAATCAAAGAAAAATTAAGGAAGTATTACTGTATTAAAATTGTATGGAATGCTTGAAAATCCAATAGGTATTTAAGAAAATGTCTGCAGCAAGATAAGTTGATATTAATTAAATAAGAAATGAAGCACATGGTCTGAGCTATTCCCTTGAATAGTCGTGTCTTACTTTAAGTGAATTTGCTGCCATATGCCAGAGGTTTATTGAACTATACCTTTCAAAGACAACTTTAGAAGGTAAATGTTCATAAAAAAATATATATTGAGGGCAGTGTATGTTTTATGTATGTTTTATAAAAATCTATCTGTATCATTCCAGCAAGATCTGAATGATATCCATGTATATATCAATTTCATGTTGAATATGTAGAAAAGAATCTAATTGTATGACAAAACTGACAGTGCTAATACTGTATGGGCAAAGAAATGGCCTTTACTACCAAGTTGTGCCTGTTTAGCCTGGGGAAGAGAAGACTGAAGGGGGATCTTATCAATGTGTATAAGTATCTGAAGGGGGAGTGTCAAAGGGATGGGGACAAACTCCTTTCAGTGGTGCCATGCAACAGGACAAAAGGCACAAACTGAAACACAGGAAGTTCCACCTGAATATGAGGGGGAATTTCTTTCCTCGGAGAGTGATGGAGCACTGGAACAGGTTGCCCAGAGAGATTGTGGAGTCTCCTTCTCTGGAGATATTCAAAGCCCACCTGGATGCAACCCTGTCTAACATGCTCTAGGTGACCCTGCTTGAAAGCAGGGAGGTTGGACTAGATGATCTCCAGAGGTCCCTTCCAACCTTACCCATTCTGTGATTCTGTGATTCTGCGAGGTTCTATAGAGACTGATTTTTTTTTAAAAAAAAAAAAAAAAAAAAAAAAAGCTATCCTATTTCACACGCAATGTCATGGCTTTGGTCAATCACTTTCACTGTTGCTTGACAACATCATTTTGAAGCTCCTATTACCAAGCAAGATGCACCAAGCCAGTGTTCATTAGCCATGGCACATAAGGTGCACAGTTGTCAGAGCTCCCTATCACCAACCAGACAAAGTGATAACATCTTTGGTTTTTCAGAGGCAGTAGCTCTCAGCTATTACTAACTCCTTTTGACTTTGCAGATCAGCAGCATCTTGAGAAGCAGTGTCTCTCAGACTTTAAAGGCTGTGAACATCTCTTGTGTTGCGAAACAGAAAACATCATTTGCCACCTCTGCTTTAAAAGGTTATGAATCCATTCTTGGCAGGTGGCAATATCTCAGAAACGGTGACCTATAGACTGGACTAGCAGTTCCTGATCTCACTAGCACAGCTGAGAGGGTTTTGCCTGTGCTTTCTTAGTGTGCCCACTGTACAGTCTTGTTTAACATAAATATCAGATCCTGAACACTGGAAACCCTCTTGCTGCATCTGACTTTTTGATGTATTCTGCTGCTGCAGCTCAGTCAGGAACTATTACAGTGCACCTTAAGTATCTACAAATTATACATGCTGTTCAGTATACCTTTTGTTTTAGATGTTCTATTTACTAAAATGGTTTTGTGAAAGCATCATTCATCTTAAAAAAAACTATCAACAAAAGAAGAAACAAGAGGAAGAGCAACTGTTATCAACTGTATTAACAGAGAGGACAAAAGATAAGCATTTTTTATTAACAATATCCAGGTAGTTTATATCATCCTAGTCACAATATAGAGAATATAGACTTGTGGTCAAGGCATTATTCCCAGTTTCAAAGGATATATATTTTTATTTCTGGCTTCTAATTATTTGTTCTATGTCACTTAACCTATTTAATCCTTCCGTTCCTACTGTCGTGAAGAGAGCAACATCTTTCCCACAGAGG
Source organism: Rhea pennata (assembly GCF_028389875.1). NCBI lineage: Eukaryota > Metazoa > Chordata > Aves > Rheiformes > Rheidae > Rhea > Rhea pennata. The sequence continues at coordinate 35,730,529 of NC_084670.1, forward strand.
TGATGTCCTTGAATCTTTGTCAAGATCTTGTAGTCAAGTTAATATCCTTTTAATAGATTACTAGCTCCCATTAGAAGGTGTAATAGTACTTGTAAAAGTCACAAGTATAGACTTTTCCTGAAGGAGAAAATACAGGCTGAGCATAAAGCTAAGCATTTCAGCTCAAGCTAATTTAATACCTTGTCACAGCTGAAGAGAGGGAATCCCACTACATAGTCTCCCACTGCTTGTCTGCTCTGCCTTGCTTGCAGGCATGCTCTTTGCTTCTTTGGTCCCTCAATTCTCCTGTGCTTTCTCTGATGCTTGCCAGCCTCTATGCTGAACAAGGTCACTTCAATGCACAAACAGCCCACTAGAAGCAAAAATAAAGGAACAGTTTTCTGCTGTATGGGAAAGCTGAATCAGTTTAGCAAAAGTGCTGACAAGCACAGCTATCAAAGTAAGGAGAAAGGTGAGACCAGGAGCTTATTGGTGAAAAGTGGCAGGGTAATATTGCTTTGCCCTTAGGTTCGGCTTTGTTACTTTGAAGGAGATTATTGAAGCACATGTACTATACCTTTTATTCGAACTGGTTGCTTTGAAGGTGAGTTATTTTTCTCCTTTACATATGGTGAAGGTGGGGAAGAAGAGGTAGTTTGGTTATTTGGCAGAGCTATTTCCCTGAACACACAGTGTACTACCAGCGCTATTTTGCAGTCAGCAGGCAATTCTGGATGTGCAGCTGAAAGGAGTAGCTAAGAAGCAGGCTGTAGCTGGCTGAATTGCAGTTTGCTTCCTCGTTGTTCCTTGTTTAGGATTTTTATATAAAAATACAATCTCATTTTTACATATCAAGGTTCGGTTACTTTTGAGTTATATTTAATTTTCATGTACAGAAGATCGCACTGAAAATGTCATGTCTCCAATAGCTTTAAAAGTGTGCTGTATGCCTCTTCCAAAGCTGAGGTACAGAGGAGGAAAATCTAAAAAAAAAAAAAAAAAAAAGGAAAAATAGCTTAAATTTCTTTGAGAAAATTCTACATCCATATCAGAACAGCCCAAATCCTGAACTTTAACTCAGAAACCAAAAGTTTGAAGCCATTTTGATTCTATGTTGTTGATTTGCGTTGCTAAAACTGCCCTGGTAAAATAGCATGTGCAAAATGCTGTTGTTAAACTCATCTTCTCTGTCTGCTGATCACTCAGACTGAGTTTTCCCCTGCTTTCCCTCTTACCGTTTGCTTCCTGCTCTTACATGCCAAGTGTATGGAAGTTCTGCTCCTTGTCTTGTAATCTAAAGATTGGATCAGACTTTTGTAATTTAAATGCTGGAATTGCTAGGTTGAGACTAGAAGTTTCTCTGGACCTCTTCCCTTTATGAATACCTTCTCAACAGCAGAGCTACACTGGGATGTACACTTGGATGGCTCCTTCTGACAGTGTGCCACAAGGACATGCCTCTGCTTGCTTCAGTATCACTTGAGTCCGTCCTCACCTCTGCTGAACATGTCTATGCCATGTTACCATAAATTTTCACACTTCCTTCTTGTGTTGCCTGCTCATGAGGCCACTTCTTTGATCTCATTCTTCTGATGATCTAAACAAGACTAAAATCAGTCCAAAACTGTGTCCACTCACATATAGCCAAAGCTCTTCTTCTGAAATAACTTCTGTTGTATTAATCGCTGTTTTATTAAACTGTACCTCCACTCCGGCAAAAATCACATGAAATTCCTGGTAATTCTACAAAATTGTTGTGAAATTGCATGACTCCATAGTCTATTCTCAATAAAAACAATAGAAGTTTTGTTGCTGAATTATCAAGAGAAAGGTCAATCTCATGCACTTCAATTTAACGGTAGAACACAAATCCCATACAATTATAATTCAAAATTTGATAGAAAAGTGAAGTCACATACATTTTTTCACAGTCTAGTGGAGAAAAAGGCACTAAAATGGCACAGAATGGATTTGTCTTGTATTCATTGAATAATTAGTTTAACGGTTAGAATTTACATTTCACTTTTAAAAATATTTTCATGCTCTCAGCCTTGGTCTCCAAGAAGAGAGTCAGTGCCTGAAGCAATTAAGCACCTTGCTCAGGTAAATCCTACACCTTCTCAGCACCTATTTCTTAGACTTCTGATTCATCATCGCTGATGTTTTCCTCTTTGTGTTTTGTTGTTTAATAACCTTTCCTCACAGATGGTGACATAGAAATTATATTTGTCCAATCTAAATAGTGCCTGGAATGCAAATTTAAAGTGAATTAATCAGATTTATGTTAGGCAACAATGAGAGCATATGTAAAGGACACACGGAAGTGCCAAAAAACTTTGCAACTCAACCCACCCCTTCTGGCTTCTCAATTCCAAAGCAGGTGGAGAAACATCCAAGCAGATTGTATCTCAACTAACTCAATCTCATTGACTGCTCTTATTCATTTAGGAGGGAGGTTTTGTCAGAGGATGTAATTATTTTAAAGAAGAACCAAGTCTGCATTTCAGCTGTTTGTGAAACTTTCAGAAAGAGTAGTGGAAATGTTCCTTAATGCAGTTGCCAGCACTGTTTTGTCTTTTGATCAGCAGTTTTTTTTCCAGCCATATGCTCACAATTTATTCAGGAAAGTGAAAGTGTTCCTCTGTACCTACCGAAGCCTTTGGCATCAGAAAGCGAAGTTGTTTTCTATGAGTAGAGCCGACTACATTTATGCTTTTTTTTTAATTAACATATATATGAGATAGATTATCTTGTACAATTCACACAAACAAGGACTCAATTTACTAGTGTACTAACCAATTATTTTTGTGCAGATCCAAGAAAGAACTTAGACAACAGAAATAGCTTGAGATGAATCAAATGCTGAATTGGGATCCAAAAACATAGCAAGCATCTTTCTTTAGTGGTGGTAAGTGATTTCCTTTTTCTCCTTTTCCCTATGTGCCTGTATGTCCACTTTTGTGAGTACCAAACACTGTCTCAAGCCAAAACACTCCATTAGCTCCGTAACAAAGGTATTGAAGTATTTTGGGGATAGGCAAGCTTAGTATTACAGTATTACAGATGATAGCCATAAATTAATTTACAAAAATTAAACACTTAGAGGATTAACTATTAGCAGTTATTGTGATGAATTAGGACTCTCCTAGGCAGTTGGAGTTCCAGGTTCAGATCCTGTCATCTTAAGGAGTACCAGATTCTCCTGTCAATAGATGAGTGGCTTAGTCACCAAGCTCTAGTAAAGGGATAGAAGCAGCTGAACATTGCTGCTGTACAGCAAAGAAAATAATTTCAGGGATTTGATAGGTGGGTTTAGGTCTCTGCTCATTTTTTTTCAAAGACTAGAAATTGGCACCTATATTTAGCAGGTGGAATTCTGGGCTGTGGGGTTGTTGGAGGTTTTCTTACATGAGAACAGTAGACCATCTACACTATCCAACATATTGTATAGAAAGAGTTTAGGAGTTCAACTAAACCTCTGCTAGGTCTGGAAGAACCTAGCATCTGAAAAGAGCTGCGAAAGGAAGTGCTGCCTCTGTATGAACACGGACTATCTACAACATATTGCCTCAGCTTTTGCCAGCACTCGCAACTGCAGACTGGAAGGAAGCTGCAGATTGGAAGGCAGCAGAAGCCAGGAATGTGTAAGTTAGGAGAAAGGACTTAAAGGGAAGTACCTGGAGATGGATCTATTCATCTATATCCCTTTTAGCTAAGGAGATTTCTCAGTCTAGTGATTTATTTGTTGGTTATTTTTATTTTCTATTGCCAGAGCATTAGAATTCTGGGAAGGGAAATAGGGGTCAAATGAGACTTTATTTTAGGTAAACTGAGGGAAGAAGTAATAGAAATTGGGGCAGAAGACAGAACTTGTGAGTATGTTAGATAAAGGTGAAGACAGTGACTAAATTTGAAAAGGGAGAAAGGAGAAGTGACATCATCCCCTGTGAAAACATTTCAAAGAATATCTGACACCTGCTGCAGTTGCATCTATTTCAAAAGGAAAAAAGTGGTGCTCTTCAAAAGCATTTTTTATGAACCTGAGCCTCAGGGTTGAATCAGCTTTGGAAGTAAGATTTAGCAGTGGCCTCAGAAGGATCGAGGTTTTGGAAAGTGAATAAGGAAGACCAGAGTGTTCCCTGCAGGATATTAAATCAGCAGGATGTGGTATAAAGAAGGGAGTTCTCATTCCAAAGGTGGGTCACTGGTCCTCTTCCAAAAATAGGAGCCATAAAGGCAGTTGTTGGATAAAAAATGATTAAAACCAGAACAAAATAAAATTGATAGCAGAGCATGAGCTCAGATGAAAAAGCCAGAGAGTTCCTAATGCATATGCCGAATTTTTTAGGAGTTCATTTCAGGACTAAAGCTCCATAAGCATGTGGAGGTTAGAAGGTTTATTTAGCATTCCCAAGATAGCTTCTGTTTCATTCAGGCATTCTGGTTCATAAAGGAAATTTAAGAACACATAAAGTTTAGCAGAAGAGGATACATGACACATGTATTCTTTAGGTACTTTTAAATTCACTTTCAAAATCAGACCTGAGCACTGCAAAAGAATACCTGTTTTTTTGACCGTCCTTTCGGGTAAAGAAGAATGCTACCTTATGCACCCACCCTCGACGGTGCTCTCAAGTGCTACAACAGCAGTAAGGAATTTCCCTGTCACTCCCACCCTGATGCTAGAATCACAAACCCTAGAAGCGCTACTGGGTGAAAACTGATACATATAACTGATAATGAGGATTATCTAGCTATCACTGTCTTCAATAAACTCAGCAATTGCAGGCAAGTTAACAACAGAATTCTTCCTCAGAATAGGAAAACAACTCATTTCCACTTAAACTTCGGTCACTCTACACCAGAAAACAGGCTGTTTCAGCAAAATTCAACTCAAGACTGTTTCTATGAGATGCTTTTGATAACATCTCTGTGGAGATGCTGAAGTAGGTCAAGTTTGAACTAAGACCCAGTGCAGGTACTTATTCAGAGGCGCCATTTCTACGTTCTTGTTATTTAGGTATGGGCAGGTTAAAACACAGAAAAAGCAAAGATATGGAGAGATGGGATCAGAGTGTTTGAGTCCACCTACAGAAAAACACAGATATAGCTGAAGGCAAGATTTGACTGAGAAATTCTGCTGAAAAAATCACAGAGCAGAAAATTCAGATGATGGTTATGACCCACTGGCTGTACTGGACTGAACAGAAATGTGCAAATTCTAAAACTCAAGTTGATGTTGCATTCCTTTAGTATCCTGCAGTTTCATTCCTCTTCCTCTCCCCCCCATATTTACAAAAATTTGATAGAGTTTAACAGGATTTGAGAGATGCCACTGAGAATAAAATTGAAGTGAAGAAAAATATTGAGAGGCCAGACAAGGGATTGTTTAGCAGTGAAAACTACAGCACAACCAGGAAGATCACTTTCAGTTAATCCATTGTCATTATCTATGTGAAGATTAAGTAACTTCAAGTTGGAAAGAGGAATATTAACATTGCACTAAAGCAATACATGTATGTAGAGTGAATTACAGTCACACTTATGAGACATACATACATAGACACACGGCTGCATGTGGGTAGGAATGTAGGTATATACGAGAGCAGAATTCAGCAGTTCGGAAGTCAGCATTGCACATTAAAAGGCACTGCCCTTGCAAATACCTTCCAAATACAGATTAAAAGCAAAAGGTAGCCTAAATGAGTGGCTTGCTTCATCTACAGATACTCTTTATGTCAAATTGCCCTACTTGTTCCATATCCATCTACTTACTCTGGGGCCACCATAGACTCATTTTGAAAGTTAAAAAAATTAAATAGAATTGAAAGACAGCACTAAAATATTTTCATTTCTGCCCCATTTGGCACCTAGTAGCTAGCTTGTCTATCCTGCTTCTGGAATATAAAGCTAAGAATAGTTAAGGTTTTAGACTGTTTCTATAGCAACAGATAAAAGAGCACCACACAATAGTGTGGTGGCAGACTAATGTTGTCCTTAGATTGCCTAAATAAATCTCTGCTTTAATACTGCAAGTGAAACTACTCAGAATATTTCCTGTTTCAAAGCGGGACAATGTTTTTGCACAAGCCTGGGTCTTCTCTTGAAAGAGGTCATGCATACTCAGGGCTTGATTGTATATAAACAACTCTCTTCCTCCTGCAACCAGTTTAAGTGGTGTTAGGAAATTGCATGTGTATACACACAAGAAGGCCTATCTTCTTCTTTCCTGCTGATGTTTGTGCTCATCACCTGTGAACCCCAGCAATCTTATACATCAGAGACATGCCTCACTGGTTGCACTGTGTAACAAGAGCTTGAGCTGGTAAAACTCCTTGACTTCAGACATTGAAGCTGTTCTCTGTCTCATCTCAATAACAGAGATTGAAAAAAAACATTTATAGGTGGGTAGAAATGAGGGAAAAGTTTTGACTCTGCTTCCTTTTGTCCTAAATGGATCTCAGTGTGCTGTAGATGAGACAAAGATTTTCTGTGACAAGTGGAGTGAGTCACCTTTAAGAACCCCAGTCACTGAGATTTAGCTTTTGGGCAGGGTTAAAAAAAAAAAAAAAAAAAAAAGAACTTGTATCAGTTGCTATCTTCACAGACATATATTCCTCAACATGTATGCATCTAAAGTTAATCCTACAATAAACAGCCGTGGGACTTTGTTGCTGCTGTTGAGTCTCTGTTGCTTAACGTTAGGCACAATCACCTTTAAAGTAAGAAGCGGCAAATGTAAGCATAGAGGTTTCTCCTCTTGCAACTCAGGAAAAAATGTTCAGACAAAGGGAAAGCAAAAGCTACTGTGTTTGCTTGTAAAATGCCTCCTATAAGCGCAAGCCTGTCTAGTGAAAGACAAACGTTTAGTTTAAGCTGTTACCTAAAATATAGGTATAGATGTGCCACTACGTAAGCCAAAGTAAATTCCAGTACATTTATTGTGTCGTATTTGGTTGTCACACAGAGAAAAGGATTTCTTGAAGGGAGTTCAGCAATAGTATATGATCTATAATAGACTTTAGCGCAATTTCCATTTAGTGTTACACCAAATTGTCATAACCATTATTATCAACAAAAAGTTAATCATTTAGGATATGAATCAAAATCTGTTGGCAATGGTCTTCCTTAGACCAAGCTTTTCTCTCCTAAGAGAAAGACTAGTATACTGATGGATAAATAGTTTGGTTAGTTCCCCGCTTTGCAAGTTCAACGAGAATTCCAGGATTATCAAAAAGAGAAATCCAAATTCGAGGCAAGATATTCAAGGTATGTTCTACACCACACTTTAGACACCTCTTTAAACAGAGGAGAAAGTCTAAGTTGGTAACATACTGCTATGTAATATGGATAAATAATTGACTATTAAAAAAACATCTATGACTGTAAGACTGATAGTTCATCCCTTAAAATGCATTGTTAGTCATTATACTTAGCATGTAAATCTAAATGGATTATTCTTCGAAAGACTAATTCTAGTTCAGATAAAAGCCTTGCTAACCTCCCCTTATACAGGACTAGAATGTATGCAACAGCTCAGCTTTCCAATGCAAAATAAACTTAGGCTAAGGTTACCTCCACAATCTTTATTAGCCATCATTAGCATCAAGCTCTACTATTGAGATCCAGGAGGCCTCTAATTAAGGCTCGTTGTTTTAAGGTGACAGCTCAGTCAGAAGTGATGTACATATGGAGGTGTCACATGTATCAATCAGTGCACAAGAATAGTACTGAACTTCTAATTAGAGGGTTATTTTCAAATCTCATCTTCTTGGAAGGGATATGCAGTTATTTGCGTATTGGTCTCACCTGTGGTGAGGAAACTGGTCCCATGAAACATTATTCTTTGCACATTACAAACTTCTCTCCTGCCTTACATTTCTGCAAGTCATTCTCATACTCCAAAACATATGTGCAAGCAAAATCACAATTTTTCCTGTAAAAAATACAAAATACTTCCCTTTATGCAAGGAGTTACTAGACAAAAATACCTGTAAAAGGTCAGACTAAATTATTATAGTGGCTGTTTCTGACCTTAAAAGTCTATTAATATGCATTAGTATTACTGTGATTAAAATAAAACAAATCTCTTTCTGTCTCTGGTTGTAATATACCAAATTCTCAAAAGAGATATCAATAAAAAAAGGAAACAGTACCTACAGCAAAGGAATTTTTAAACCTTGGCATGTGTTCACATATCACACACAACTCTTTTTCATTTGAATGGGAAAGATTTAGGATATTCATCTGCAAACAGGATCATTCCTCTCCTCTCTTTTGAAGGGAAAAAAGGAGTATTTAAGAGTTTTTTTTGTAATAGAGGAAGTTATGGGCTAATTTTGGCCATTAAACTTCTAAACCAACATTTTGAATGTGTTATTTTGGTACTTCTCCTGATCTCTCTATTACTATTTTATTTCTTTCTCTGGGTAAACCAGCAACTGTTGGAAGGGTTGGTTCATATTTTAGACAACAGAAAATAAAGATTTTCAACTTGGAACCGTTCCAAAAAAAAAAAAAAAAAACATCACTTGTTACAATCTGCAACAGTAAGGATCTGTAAAACATCTGTGGATCTAAGCAGTCTACAGATTTTCCCTATGAATTACAAGAAAATGACTTATAGTTACTGCAAATTGAATTGAGAATCACAGAATCATGGAATAGTTCAGTTTGGAGAGGACCTCAGGTCCTCAGATACCAGGACCCATAGACTTACATATGTCCCTTTTGATTCAACATTCCCTAACTTGATCCTCCTTCAGCATCATACCAGGTCCAGTACTGTAGGTTTCTTTGCCTGGGACTTTCCCCTTTTTCTCAGGATCTTGGAATTCCTGAAGGTGTTCTTAACACAAAGATAGAGACTAAGAAGGCATTATGTACCTCTGCCTTTCCTGGGTCTTTTGTCACCAGGTCCCCTATTCCATTCAGCAATAGACCTATATTTTCCTGAGGTACCTGCAGAACTTTTCTTATTACCCTTCACACTCCTCAGCAAATTCAACTGTACCTGGAACTGAATCCACTCCATTAACTCTGTTCCTGAATGCTTGGACAGTGTCTCTGTATTTCTTCCAGGCCTCTTGTCCCTGCTTCCCTGATCCTATCTCTTGTACACTTCCCTTTTATATTTGACTTTTGTCAGGGTCTCCTTATCCACTCAGGCTTCCTATCACCCTTACTTGTTTTCATGCTTATCAAGAGAGACCATTCTTGAGCTCAGAGCTGATGATCCTTGGAGATGTAACAAAGAAAAAGAAAAAGAAAAAAAAAGAAGAAAAAAAAAGAAAAGAAAAAAGACAAGCCCTCACACATGGCCCTCCAGAACCTCTCCCCTCTCCAGGATGATCTCCCATGAGATTCTTCCAAGTTGGTCACTGAATAGGGCAAAATTTGCTCTCCAGAAGTCCAAGGCTGTGATCTTGTGTTTTGCTTTTCCACCTCCCCTGAGGATTCTGAACTCTATCGCATGGCCATTGCAGCCAAGGTTGCCACCAATGTTTGCATCCCTATACAGCCCTTCCTTCTTAGTAATAATCAAACCTAGCAGAGCACCTCCCCTCATCTGCTTAGTCATTTATCAGAAAGTGATTGATGCACTCCAGAAGACTTCTGCGTTGATAGTGCCCTGCCGTGCTGTACCTTCAGTAGATATCAGGTTTGTTAAAGTCCTCCATGAGAACCAGGGCCAGTGAAAATAAGACTTCTTCCAGTTATCTGCTTCATGATCAGGCATTGTGTAGCTGATGCCAACCATAATATAACCTGCATTGCTCTGTCCTCCAATCCTAACCCATATGGCCTCATTCATTCCAAGGCAGAGCTCCATGCATTCTCATCACTCTCATAAAGAACATTGCCTCCTCGCACTCCCAGCCTGTCCCCCTAAAGAGCCTAAAGAAAAGGATACTCATCCATTCATTTGTGCAAGCTATCCAACCATATCCCCATCATCCCAGTGAGACTGTAGCTCTACTGCTGCATGCAAGCATCTAATTCTTGTTTCTTCCTCGTGGTGCATGCATTAGTGTACAGGCACTTTAGCGAAATGCCCAGCCATGCTGGATTGCCAGAAAGGGTATAAGAGCTATCCCCATAATTCTGTTTGGTAGGCACTTCCTACTTTATATGGACACACCCAGGGTGGTTCCCCTTTAGTCCTGTTGATTACAAGGTCCCTCCTGTTCACATCATTCCACACCTTTTGCTTGCTACTTGGTACACAGCAGGCTAGAAGACCTCCCGCTGCTCCAGACTTGGCAAAAGGCCTCAGTCACCCTCTGCCATCAGAAACCTGCAGAGTTGCACCTTTCTTCTGAAGCTCCAGCTGGGGCAAGGTTTTTGAAATTAAAAGATCTGTTTCTCCAATGGTTGACAGTGGAAGGCTCTGCCCTACAGCATTTTACCGCTATTGCAAAGAACATGCATGCTATGCTGAACAAGGTTGCTAACCCCTGGGTGCTCATGTCCTACCACTGTTAGCTGTGCTCTGGGCACAGCTCTTATATATGCCTCTTCCAAGTACTGGCTAACAGAGTGCTTGACTCTCTCTAATCGGAGGTCAGCTGGAACAAAAGCTCCAAGCCTTGGACAGTTTGTTAGAGCACCTACAGCTTACCAGAAGACAAGGCCTCCTCTAGCTTTCTCCTCCACAGCAGCAAGCACTCTCAAGTGCCTCAGAGGGATGCCAGAAGTCCCTTGACTATCTCAGAAAATATTCCCAGAAGTTCTAGAAGAAAAGCCTGGAATGCCTTGTGCCAGCTGCTGTTCACCACCTCTGTTAGCTGCACTCTTACTTAATTTCATATATGTGTTGGGATCACCTAGAAAACGTGGGCATGGTCATCACCTGGAAAAGCCAAAGAATGTGTCAGATCAAAAAATGAGATGAGAGAGAAAGCCTGGAGAAAGGAAGACATTCCTTTGGTTGAGGAGGATAGGGTTAGAGATCTTCCGGGCAAACTTGATGTCCACAAATCTGTGGGCCTAATGGAATGCACCCACAGGTATTGAGGGAGCTGGCGGGTGTTGTGGCCAGGCCGCTCTCCATCATCTATGTAAAGTCATGGAGAACTGGAGAGGTGCCTGAGGACTGGAAGAAAGCCAATGTCGCTCCAGTCTTCAAAAAGGGCAGAAAGGAGGACCCAAAAAACTACAGGCCAATCAGCCTCACCTCCATCCCTGGAAAGGTGATGGAACAGCTCATTCTGGATGTCATCTCCAAGCATATGGAAGAAAAGAAGGTGATCAGCAGTAACCTGCATGGATTTACCAAGGGGAAATCCTGCTTAACCAATCTGATAGCCTTCTATGATGGAACGACTGGCTGGGTAGATGAGGGGAGAGCAGTGGACGTTGTGTACCTTGACTTCAGCAAGGCTTTTGACACTGACTCCCATAGCATCCTCCTAGATAAGCTCAGGAAGTGTGGGTTAGACAAGTGGACAGTGAGGTGGATTGAGAACTGGCTGAATTGCAGAACTCAGAGGGTTGTCATCAGTGGTGCAGAGTCTAGCTGGAGACCTGTGGCTAGTGGTGTCCCCCAGGGCTCAGTACTGGGTCCCATCCTGTTCAGCTTCTTCATCAATGACCTGGATGAGGGGCTGGAATGCCTCCTCAGCAAGTTTGCTGGTGGTGCCAACCTGGGAGGACTGGCTGATCCACCTGAGGGCTGTGCTGCCATTCAGAGAGACCTGGACAGGCTGGAGAATTGTACCCACTGCCTCTAGTCCTTTCACATGGGACAATTGAAAAGAGTTCAGCCCCATCCCCTTGACACCCTCCCTTCAGACACTTATAGACATTGATAAGATCCCCCCCCTCAGTCTTCTCTTCCCCAGGCTAAACAGGCCCAGCTCTCACAGCCGTTACTCATAGGGCAGATGCTCCAGTTCCCTGATCGTCTTTATAGTCCTAAAATTTTGTGAGTTTCCATAGCCCAAAACTATGGTCTAGACGCAGCCTGGCTTATATTTTCATTGTGCCTGACCTGCTAAGCCTGCAGACCTGGTCCTTAATCTGCAATCAGCACAGGAAGACTCAGATCCAAATTCCCTGAACTCCCGGTTTACCCTCTGATTTCTTAGTGAATAAGGACCATGGCCAGGAAAGGAGAAATGAAGGGGAAGTTTTTCTACTTCAGTAATAGACAATATTCCTTTAGAAAGATCCTAATCACCAGTAGCAGTATGTATTCTTTTCAATGGCATTACTTCTCCTCTTTTTACTACTTCTTTACAATGCATTAACTCTGCTTTGCTTCAGATATGTTAATCCTCTTTACATCTATGTATGGGAGAGCAGAATCAAACCCCAGTGTGATCGTATTCTTAGAGATGAGCTGCTTCTTCTGTGACATTAAGGCTCCATCAAACAATGCACTAACTTTTAAAGGGAAGTTTTAATCAATATGTAAATTGATTTTCTTGTGTCAGGGGAATAAGGGAAGGTTCATTTAGCTTAACTTTCCTGAAGCTTTCAAAATAATCAGATCACTACTTTGACCAAGGAAACTAGCATGGATATGCCTGGTATATTGTGAAAGGAGTTTATTTAAGGTTATCTTGAATCTCTGGTCCTGTAGGTTTTATGTTACAGTGTGATGAAGCATCATTAGAGGACTCTTCAAGTAGTGGGGCACTTTGAAAGCTGATCAGAAGAACATTACTTATCACAGGTGCTTTTGTAATTGTGATACACTGGGAAAGAAGTGCTTGACTACAATAAGAAGTTGCAATTATTCACTCTAAATGACTAGTAATGATGCTGAAAGCAAAGAGAGGGATAGGAGGACTGGATCGGTGTTACTCCTAGATTTCACTGTATTTTCAAAGAAAGCAGGAAATACATAGTTTCACTTCTATTTCTTACTCAGGAATAGGATCTTGGTAATGCACATCATGTTTTATATTTTTATCCCTGATCTCAGGGATAAAATTGGAATAAATTATATGCAAGAATGCTCCCTATATCTACAAAAAAGTTTAATAATAGTAATTTTTGAATGAGTTCTACAGGCAGCATTTCTATAGAGCATCAGATTTGTGTAATTTGTGTTACATAATGCTCCAGGAATAGCAAATACATTTTTATTTCAAATGAGAAACATACTGAAATCTGCTACAAGTGAATGTTACTTCTTTGGCCTCTGTTCAGTCTCCTGCTAAGATGAAAGAGATTTTTTGGCTCCCAGAATCATTAAAACTACTGTAGCGACAGTGTTTCATTCTCCTGATGTTCCCCAAAACCTACAATTTAGAAAAACATTAAGAAGCACATTAGTTGTCCTTTAATCATATTCTTCTAGATGACCTTGCTTCTTTTTCCTGAGAGAAGAGTCCATTAGTCTCAGTGCAGCAGGAGTGCCAAGCATTTACACTGCAATGCTTCATTTCTGCTCCTGTGAATTAGTTTGGGGTGGTCCAACCTTTCCCTTCAACTTCTGACCTGCATGCCAAAAAATTTTAATATGGCTGAGAGCCACAGAACATAGACATCAGAGATCCAGGGAGTAAAGGGGTCCATCATTCTCCTGTAAGACAAAGCCAATTTAGGTAAATGCTAAAGATGGTGCTCCAAAACCTTTTTTGACTTACTTCTCTTTAAAGCGGGATAGTGAGCTTTCACTTACGCAAGACGATTCCGTGCTGGCTACATGTGACAGGCCTTGAATTGTACTTGAAATGTTTGATGTATATTGTAAGCAGCTTAAAGTTTTGACCTTATGGTACAGCAACATTAAAAAAGGCCTAAATGTACTAAATGATATTGCTTATTACAGAATCACAAGGCAAACATATACAGAACCAGCTAGGTACAAACGGCAAAATAGTAAACTGCTTGACAATTTGTCTTGCAACACCATTGATTAACCACTGAACATTCCACTGGAGGTACTTTAAAAGCAAGCATTTGGAATATATGAGTGAATTAATGAACGAGTATATGCATGAATTTCATGCAGATTTTACTCTCATTAGTCATAGCCATTTTTATGTGGCTCCACTTTATGTGTCCCTGGCTTTCTGAAGGCTTTCTGAATAACAGGTAACTATTTCAAAAGGGAGAAAGAAAATAGGATGTTTTGGTCCAATAGTTAAACCTCATTACACCTTCGTCTGTAAGAAGTTTAATATCTAAGTCAAATGATCCAGATAACATGAAAGCAAAAGATAGCAAAAAACATTTTGTCCTATTTCCACCCTTTTGTTTGCAGCTCACATCTGCCATATCCCCATAGGTCTCAGATTTGGCCCACATCACATAGTCTCCAATCCAGTAAAACAAATCCATCAAAGAAGATTTCTTGTGTGACTGAAATTAAACATATGCATTAATACCTTGGTGGAATGGAGCTTTAAAACCAAAGCTCCTGTAGACAATATTCCAAAATCCAATACTATACCAAAAGCTTTTCTGAAACATAACTAAGATCATAGCACTCTGTATATTTCTATATAGGGCAACTAATACATTTTTCTTAAGAGTTCTTGAAAATCTGAAAAAGAAATTGGCTGGTATTTTGTGGGTCAGCTGACATTACCCTGATTATTAAGCTCTGAAGCTTCTTGGAAATTCCTAAATTAATTAAGACTAGAGGAGGCAATGCCTAGCTGGCAAACACTGACAGTGTATGTCTTGTCTCATAACGCAGGGAATGCTCTGAAGGAAGCCTCTCTTAATGAAAGATTCATGGCAGATTAAGGGGAAGATAAAGGAATTACTGCTGCAAAACTCAGATCATTCAGGAAATGTAAGTGCCCAAATTATATTTTAGAATTTAGTTTTTCTTGATCTTCAACAACCAGTTGATCCTTTCTGGGAAATTTCTCAGTTCCTCAGAAGACTTGATGTTCATTCAAATATGACCTGGCGTTCTTATTAAGTTACATATTATTTTCAATGGTGAATTTCCTTGGTTAAATTACTGAAGATAAAAATAAAAATTGGTAGTTTTAAAATCTCTGAAAGTTGTCTTCTTTTTTTAATGAATTTTGCAGCTCATTTCATAAGGCTACTACTAAGGAAAATCACTGAATTAGCAGACTGAAAGCTCCTCTACTTCAGACTTACAGTAAAATTATTTTTCACTTTGGTATTGCTTCATCAAGTAAAAGTGTTTTTTTTTTTATCTAAAGATAAATAAAACTACCATATGTTGGCTATTCATCACCATCATATCATTACGAAATGGTAGGTCTAACTACAGTTTCCAAGAATGAGTAAATTCAACATAAATATTTATGAGATTTTGATAAACTGTTGAGATGTTTCTGAGGAGCTGTAGAGTTATATTTCACAAGCAAATTCATTCAAAACATACAATTTTAATTTTCGACTCTTCAGATCTCATTGCAGTAAAAAGAAAGAGAAATATTTAAGACCAGCATTCGTAACATCATAAATGAAGGTTCTTATCACAATGAGCAGTGACTTTATAATGTCTCTTTACAATACCCAACATTAAATGTAGAACGCTAGGAACATGCTCCTTTATGATACCTCAAATATTATACTATATTTTGATTACTGAAGACATTTAGCATCTATTTAGAAATCAGAGCTTCAAACAGAATTTCCAGAGAGCTTGAGAATAATTCTTTATGCCACACATATTTCACGTTTAGATTTGTATCCTTTGCCTGAACATCTAATCTATTGACATGCTCCCCACACATACACGCACACACCTTAACCTTTATGATTTGATTTTCAACTAGAAAAGGCATTCTGTTGTCAGACAATCTAAATGCATCTGAATTCTGTAGGCTGTTTTGAAAATATATGTTTCTTTCTCTTTTTTCTCTCTCTTTTTTCTTTTTTCTTTTTTGTGTATGTGTTTGTGTAAGTCATTAAATATATTAAGGTATATCATCTAAAAATGCCTCCAAAAAGCATTGTTCTGTTTATCATGGTCAGTGTTTCAGTTAAATCGACCTAGTATGTTCATATCAAGACACAATATCTAAGGAGGATCAATACCATGCACATATGTGTATACGTAGGTCACTTGAGCACAGAGAATACTCAGTGCATCTTTAACATGCCATAACAGCTAGCTACACCTAACGATAAGTTCCTAGTTGACAAGTTCTTTTCCATCAACCAATAGAAGTTATTTCAACAGTCCAAGAGGCAGTAGTTTTAGGTTCTATTATTCATGGTCTCTGTCTTAAATCCAAATGACAACATGTGTCTTTTAGAGGTTAGCACAGAAGTCCTATTACTACTTCAAAAAACTATGCTACTAATATACATCACACTAGGCATACAATGTCATTTATGACTGTAAGTGAGGGAAAAAAAATCCTTTAAAAATGGTAATTTCCCCCCCCCCCCTTTTTTTTTTTTTTTTTTTTTTTTTGTTACCTGCATCTATGCTTTTCCATGACTAAAATAACATGGCAACAAGTAGTTGTAAACACAGCACTTAGAGACTGAATTCTTTGACTAGTAGTTCTCTGAAAAACACTTATTTTCTTCTTAAAGAGGTTAGACAGCAACATCCCACACAACAAATGTGTGTAGTTTGTACTCATTTAAATAATCTTTATGTATTTATGGTGAACTTATGCACAGAAGACTTTTTAGTAATCTCCATAGTAGCTGTAATAGGATTGAATGCTTATACACTTGAACTAACCTGTGGGAATGTTCAGAAAGGCATATTTAATTCAAAGTCATTTTAAGTTCTGCTTTATAAATAACAACACTATTTAGCTAATAATTGCATTCCACTCCACATCAGAAAGGTGGAGCACACTGTTGTGGGAGAGAAGGAGAGAGAGGGGAGGGAATGAAAGAAAGAATATGCATTTCAGAATATGCTCTTCAGTGGAGTTAGTCTCCGTGCTCATTCTTCACAGGATAGTCTAGGTAGCCTAGAGCATTAACACAGATGATGCTGTGTTGTTTTTTCTTGACTCATCTGTTGAATGTTGCTTCCTTTCAGTAGAAAATAGAGCAAACCAAACCCTATGACAGCCATATAGGTGATAAAAATGGATTTGAATATAATGGCAGAGCTCCACTGCAAAGAAACTTGGACATGATAGAAAATGAATAGTGACGTAAGAAAGGCAAGGTTAGCGGTTGGTTGGCAAGTAAGGAGAACAGCTTGAAGAAAGATTGGATCAAACTACAAAGGACTTGGAGGCACCATTAAAGGAGAACACCTCATTCTCAGTGCTGAACTGACACATTCAATCAGAGCCTCAACTGGATGAAGCTGAACCGAAAAAGGCTGCATCTTTGTTTAGCACTTATTACAAGTACAATACAATGTTCGATTGCTAATAATACCAGCAGTTGTTCTTTCACACAAAATATTTCCTGGTCCTAGGTAAATTAAGCATGATTTTGCCACCATCTGTAATATGTCACTGTCAAACACCTACATCACTGTCAAGAGACTGGGAAATGATCTTAATGAACTTCTTGTACTTTATGATATATACAATTTTCCTTCCTCATCAAATAAAGATTAATTTGAAAATACAACATAGACTACTATTCATCTATATATGAAATCTTTCGAAGAAGGTATTTATTCTCTTTTATAGGGATGAACCAGTATGTCATTACTGCTCTGACTTTGCACAAATTACTTTGATTTGAGAGTTTAAAAATCATTAGCCTGTTTCCCAAAAGGTTTGTGAATATAGTCCAATAATTAGAAAAATAGCACAGGAGTACACATTTCATTCTCTTTACAAATTTCTTTAGATCTTTCTATGGCTCCAGTTATATTAGCAACATAACATCAGCAATATTCTGGACCTGCTTTCTCTGGCTTAGAATTGTTGTTATCCACTTTTGTAGGTCATCATCTTGGCGTACTTAAAACAATTCAAAACACTAATACTACCACATGACTTGTGTGAAAGCAGGTTGTAGGCCCATTTATTTATTATAGAATGCAGTGCTTCATCATAAAAACATGCAGTATTTCTAAAATTGCAATGGAAATTTGTAATAATAGCAAAATAGAAATGCTTATTAGCACTAGTCACTCTTCTCTATTCATACACAGCTCTTCCAGATGATATCTGCATTGGTATAAATTTGATGAATCTATGGGAAAAAATAAAATGTACTAATTAGTATATCAAAAATAAATACATTCCTGTAATTACATGTAGTTCAGTCTCTGTGGAGTTGTGAGTACATTTTCTATGTCAATAGATCAATCTACTATATATCCACTTTTTAGTTATGCATTTAGCATGGCTTCTAAGAGCCAATATCCAGGGAGAAGTTAAGAAAAAGTTAAATTACTAAAGCTATCAAACAGCATATATATGAGAAGTCCAGAAATGCAAGGAAATTTAATATGAATATTCTCTCAAATATTCTCTTTAAGAGCCTGATTTCCTGCCCTAAAAATAATTCACTAGTGAAATAAACTCATTGTCCTTTACTTCAACAGGTTTTGAATCAAATCCTGTAAGTAGGTAGAGAAGAAATCCAGCTGTCACACTAATCTTCCCAAACTGATTTCTTTATTCTCCAATTTATCCCTGCCATCTAGGCTTCTTGAACATCCCCTGAAATTATGCGGAGTTAAAAATTATGGGTGTTTCACATTTTTGTCAAAATGCTACTTAACGCACTAGCTTGAAATGACATGTTTTCCTCATTTAATCTTCATAATGCCAATAAGAAATTAGTGCTCTACCCTGTAACTGATGATGTGTATGTTTAAATAGAAAACTTTTGGTGTCAGTTAAGGACCATTTCTCTATAAAACTGAGATAAATTGGTATTTGTGGCACCTACCTTACCTGAAGCAGAGAATTAGAATCCCCTTTACTCTTTTTTTTCATTCTAAACCTCATTCCAAATTAGTAGGTAATACTAAATACCAAATATAATAAGTTGTACATGTTGCAAAGATGACTGATTAATGCATTCTTCATACCTGTTCTGGCACGGGGCAAAAGCTACAGTACTGCCCTGGTAACATATGACTGGGTGATGTTATGGAAAAGGACATAGCTGAAGGAATCCTGCCTACAAACTATGTAACTCAAAAGATTTTGGGGCAGCTAGAGTACCTACAAATCCACAGAACACAAAGGCTTAGTTGCAAACTTTAGCCCTCACAGATGATCACTTAAATCATCAAATAATTATCAAACAGCTTAGGCAGAAGCCAGAATTGATCCCATAACATGTGGGGCTACATATGAAGTAGAAGAGAAATATGACAGGATTGTATTCTTCACAGTCTGGACACACAAAAAACATATCAGATCCTTCTAATGGGTTGTGGATTGATCATCGCAGAAGGTATGCTTCAGAATGCCTTGCTTGAACCAAAAATTCTTCTGGAACTAGAGGCATGGTTTTCTCACCTCTACCCGATTTTGAATTGTCTTTGACAAGAAACAACCTCACTCACTCAATTTGATTACTTTGTGGGACTGTATTTAATATTAGATTTCTATCAATGGGAAAACTGGAAGCACCTGTGACTATTTCATATATTCTTTCAAGAGTCTCACTGAATTCTCAAGAGATGCCCATCACACTGTTGCATTCAGGGCTGAATTGTCACACATTAAAGTAAAATTTCAAAGATCTAAGATGTAATCCCCAGTGCTCAGAGTCATTTAAAAGAGGATTGTTCAGACATATCCTGGGGAAAGCCCATTGTTGGCTGGAGTTGGAACAAAGACCTAACAGGTCATCTCCATCTGTAGCTTCTCTGATACAGTAGCACCAGAAAGTAATTCAGTTATGAATGAAGTTTCATGCTACAAATCTTTCTTAAATCAGTTTATACGAAGTATAAAAGCTAAAATTGAGAATATTTTTCAGGAACTGAAATCACCAGGTAATAACATTATGATAGATCAACAGAGAGACACAACATTATATACACGTCAGTAAACGGAAATGAGCTCTCATATGACTAATAGTGTTACGGAAAAGTCAAATAAAATAATGTCCTCTGTATTTATGTACTAGTGAATAGCAGAAAACATTACTGAATTCAGCTCTGTGGTTTGACTTTACAATAAACAGGATGTAATGAACAGGCCTGTACTGAAACTGAGAATGCCTGTTTCTCAAAGCTTCTTGGGCTACAGTTTTGCACTGAATAGTTCCTGTTCCATCTGATTTTAAAATATGACACAGAGCTAAGTGCTCTCTCCTATTTTTTCTTTAACGGTGTATGGTAGGCTACAATATTTATTAGAGTTAACTTCTTCTTTTGTTCCATCTCAGAGATTTTGGAGTATTTTAGTTCTCTGAATGTTAATAAACCTCCTTGTCCATTGCAGTTCCCCAGCTGTGAAGAATGGGCAATGGTGGAGCTACAATCAGAGCTTATCCCTGTTGCAGTCAGAGCAAGTGCACAGGACTGGCCAAAGTCAGACGAGGAGGAGGCAGCCATGTCTTCTGAAGGCATGGTATCTTATCTGAATATTCAGTCTGGCACTGGCATTAAAAAAAAAGGAAGGCCTGTATGATTTAGGAGATATCGAGAAGTAGCAAGACATTCCCTAGAACTGTCATGTCTGTTATTCTTTTCAGGTTCAAACAGGGTTTGCTCAACTAATACTTAAGAGGTTTCTTTGGCAAATTCATTATTACCATGACATGTCCAATTCAAATTGTACAGGAGAATGGGAAACTTAATTGACATTAGGCTTGTGTATGAAGATCTAATTTTTGGTGACTAGTCAGAAAAGTAAATGCACTTTTATGTAATCCAAACTGCAATGAGAAATGTTGAGTTGTTTATCACTGCCATAATAGCTGTCATAGTTTTTTGGCATTGATCTACTTTTTTTTTTTTTTTTTTAATGCAGAGTAGGATGTTATTAATGAAAATAATGCCACAGATAAAAAAGACAAAGTAAAAAAGTAACAAGTTCTTTCTCACATACTCACATTTATTCCAGATTCTTAGAGAGGAAGTGTAATAGCACAATTTAGACCTAATCAGCACAGAATTTTTGTTGTAGTAGAATATCATCAAACGTCTGTACTGAACAACAGAATAGTTCTGCTATCCTCAAGAAAATAGAGAGTCAAACTGTACTGTTGATAGCTGAACAACCTATTGATCATCAAGGAGTGCAAAAATGTCTGAAGTGTCTAGAACTGGCACATTGCGCATGCCAGCAACAGCAAATCAGAAAATGACAGAACAATTGAAATAGATAGGTCAATAAGGTATTTTCTACCCAATCCTATAACTCAGAACATTTAAGAATATTGAGGTGACCAAAGCACCAAGAAGACTTTGATGAGGGAACCCCAAGACCCAGCACCAGGATTCAGAACTATCTCTCTCTGTGTCTCTTTCAGGGTACCTGAGAGACTGATGGGGGAGCCTCACGAGACTGCACCTGGATCTTGGACCCCCCTACAGCTGTTGGGGAAGCCAGGGAGGACCTCACAACCCTGTCCCAGGATGATGCAGAGTTGGTTGGAATCACCACGTCAACCCACCTGACTTTTTCTCAGGACTGCACCATCTCTCCCACGCAACGTAAAATTGCATATATCTGTGATTAAAGTGTTTTGGTATGAAAAGCCTTTTAGCCTCCACAGTGTCATTTTATCGTAATCACTGAGAGCAAGCTTCCCTTTAGGACATTGGAAACTGAGGTTTAACTGAGTCTTGACAGGGGAATCATGCCCAATAGCTTCCACAAGTACTTATTCTGTTTTCTAGATGTTATTTTACATAAATCAAACTTTTAGTGAATAAGGTAAACTGTTGTAATTGTTACTTTACTTATTTCAAGTATCTGGATATCCAATCAATTGCATTTGCCTCGGGGTTAAGAAATAGTCAAGTACACCAGGAAGAGCAGAATAGCTAAGAGAGTGATTAAGAACATCTTACTAGAGCAATTCTTATAGCCTGGCTTAGGTATTGGCAGTTTAGGAAAAGATGAGTAAAATCTTAATGGGCCATCCACCCCTACACCTGGCTGAATGCTATTGCTATGCTAATCGTGTTGCATATGAGAATCACACATTTAAGGTGCCTAAGCTTGTGGCACAATTTATTTTCCTCTGTCTTGGTGCTTTTGTACAAGGTAAGCATGGCAATCCACCCTAACTAAATGTATTGCAAAAGCTGCTCATGATATTAGGTGAGTTTTTCTGCTGTCCAGAAAGCAATTAACTACACATACAAATACAAATAGAGACATTAAAAAAAGTTTGGGAGTTTCAAATCTGCTGGAGATAAACAATTGATGCACTTACCAGAAATGCTGTTAATTCTCTTCAGCTGTATAAAATTTTTGCTTTTGCCATTCCACAGGAGTCTGAGGTTGTTAACACTGGAAGTTATTAACAGCTATTTCTAATGCATATATGCACTATCACTTAAAAAATAAAATATTATTTATTATTGTAGTAACAGGAAAAGCAAAAGGACTGGAATACTCCAGGGCTCAAAAGTCTGATATTGAATCTTTCATTCCTAAACAGCTTGTTCAGCTCTAGATCAGAGCTTAGGATTAAAAGTGTCTGTTTATAGTTCTTTCTTGATATTCACAGTTTCTATTTTCAGAATTGTGTGTTGTACATATAAGTGTATTGTAATTAAAATTTATTTCTGTGCCAAGACTGTAGAAGGCAGTGCAAGGTCCTCCTGTTTTTTTTCTCAGCGCTTATGATACTATTGTGTATTATGTTGCGCAAAATGGTTCTCTGCTAGACTTAATTTTAGAGAAGCTATAAATTATTTTTCTAAAAGTGGTGTCCTGGTGCACAGGAAAATATGAAGTTCTATAAGCAGAAAACCAAGCATTGTTCTCTGTTAATAGCTGTTTTTGTCTCAATGATCAATGGCTATTTTGCAAAGTTGTCATCTCACATCCCTAAATGACAGCTTTAAAAACAATATCTGCTTAAAGCGCTGTGTATGTGCAGATGTAGAGACAGTGGAGTAGAGAATCTCCTTCTTTCCACTACCTGCTCTGGAAATTTTTCAACCACCATTTAAGGAGCAACCCGCTCAAATGCATTATATCAGAAACTTACCAAACCTAAATATTCCAAGCAGAGTCAATTGCTGTAAGGAAGTTAAAGAAACTTTTTTTTTTTTTTTTAATTAAATATGATCTAGGAATGTTTCTTTTTAAATCTTCAGATGATAGGAAGCCAAATTTTTTTTTCTTTTCAGGAACCTAACACTAGAAGATGTTTATTCAGCTGTATGTGTTCATTAGCATTAATGTTTCTCCCCTTAATCTTTAAAATAAGTGAAAGAAGAACAAAAATGAATTATTCATTGTCAATGCTTCATACCTATGCTCATGCTAAAGTTTAAGGAGATAATTCATTAATATGCAGAATGTATGTTGGAGATATAACGTTAACATTAGTGTAATTCAGTGTAGGAGGATATGACCTGTGATGCAAAGGCAGAAATATTAGCCAAAGGAACTCTTTGAAAAAAAAAAAAAAATCTATCAACCAGATTGCTCTAAAGTTACATAAACTATGCTGTAGAACTAAGTAGAAGGGAAAAAGACTGAGAGTTCTCCTGCAGTAATCTGATTTCCCTAAAAGGTAGCATCTTGGTAAATCTGGAAACTTAACAAAAGCATCAAGGTAAGCAGTATGAAAGTCTGAAAGAATGGGGATTTCTTTCAGCAAGTGGCTGTGTGGCTCATAATATTTCCTTCACCTGCCTGCCTGCATTCAGATTTGGCACAGACTAAAGCTTTCTAGTTCTTTTTAATTTAAAAATTATCACAACACAGTGCAAGCAATATAACGGCAGGTGTACAAATAGTATGCAAATTAACTATAGTGTTTTTACACTGATAGGCCTAGTCTGGTGAACAGAATAATTCATAATAATGAATATGTTATACTCATGTCAGCACACAATTTTCTGAAAGATTTTTTGTTACGAAGTTTGATCCGATCCAACAAACATGCATATTTTCTAACAAAGGAAGGAAGAAGCAACACAGAAAAAAAACTTGGATAGGATCTTCTGCGTTTTCCTAAGGTACTCCAAATCAGAGCCTTCATTTTCATCAAGTCTTTGTGTACCACATACTTCTAGCATAAAAATTGGTATAGATTCATATGTATGTTCACTGAGGATTTTTCCATAACTTTTCTTTCATGTTCCTAACTGGAAATATGTTTGCATGGGTATAAAAAAATGATGCGCACATGTATGTACCCACACACATGCACAGCAACCTTTACTCAGACTGATAAGCATTTTTCTTAGTTCATTGACTACATAACTGAAGAAGCGTTGGCTCACTGTCAGCGTAGCTGACATGCTTCTGTTTACAGAGATATCCTATGCTTCCTTAGAAAGTAGTTTTTTCAAAGAATCTTGTGATATACAAACATCAGCTACACACCAAATACTGAATGCACTGTCCTCAATAACTGCAGATTCAGTAATTGAACACCGTCTTGTCTCCAAAATCAATTATTGTCATTTAACCATTGTGTAATATGTCCATATTACACTATTTCCCTTAGTGATGAATGGTTAAATCTTGTCTCTGTTGAATTTATTAACAGCCTTGTTGCTGTCTTCAGCAAGGAACCAGAATCTCACTGAAGTTTCAAGAATTACCTTTGTAAACCTTGTCTGAAAAGAAGAAATGCTTTAAGCGCTACAACCCCATGGCCTAAAAAAACCTGCAGCTCTTTTCTTTCCATCACATGTCATTTCATAATATTTAAGTGCTTCTGTTTCTTCTCTCTTCTGTTTAATTTTCTTGTTAAGTCTCATCATTTATGATTCAGTAATTATCTTTGGAGGACAAGATGTGTGCTTTTGACCAGAATCCTTCCCTAAAAGGCTTTTCAGTAACTGCTTTTCAAGTCCTTATGGAATGTGAACATATGATTAAAATTCTGCAAACCCCCAAACTCTGATTCTGGAATCAGACTAAAAGTGTCCAGCAAGTTTGTAACTAAACATTTGTCTACCATCTGCATAATTAGGTTATTTATTGCTCATATATTGAAATAACACACATATCTGAATAAGATTTACCCGTAGTCTGGAGTCTGGAAAGTTTTCCATTGCACAGTTCCTGCACATCATTCTTGCAAGAACTGACTAGGAGAAAAATGACACTTACACTAAATCTTCTTTTCAGGGTCTTTCAAAGACAAGGCCCATATTGGCTTAAATTCCTTCCCGGAGTGCCTGGAATTTCAGTTTTTTTAAACTTCATACATCTACAGATTTTTCCAGAGTAAAATGGACTACATAAACCAGACAACAAAAGAACTTAAAAACTCAGATAGGAAGGAGGAATCATTTTCAGAAGCAGTTTAAGTTCTCTATAAGAATTTGCAGGGCCAGCTGAAAGGGCCCCACTTCCATTCTTATCACGAATTGGTGCCAATCCATAAGATCATAAGATCAGAGTCACAGAATCACAGGACAGTTGAGGTTGGGAGGAACTAGCGGAGATCGTCTAGTCCAACCACCCTGCTCTGGAGCAACTGAGCACAGCTGAAGTCCTGGCAATACTGAATTCCTCTCGAAGCCTACTTTAATTTACAAAATTAAAGGTACAGTGCAAGTGTGTGCTCAGGTTAATACCTACATCACAGAAGAGAAGGTATCCTAAAATTTTTATTTGGATAAATGAAGCAGCCAGATTTTTATTTTTTCTCTTCTATATTTTACTCTGAGATGTAATGTTTAAAATCAATGAAGAGTGCGTGCAACTTGATATATTCGATGATGAATACATGGAGTTTTATAAAAAAGAGAAGTATCTCAAAATAACAAGACATTTGAAAAGCGGTTGTAAACAAACCACATGACATGCTATTACACTTATGAAACAACTACCCATAAAATATTGCTGCAACTTCCCTTTCACATTACAGAATTTTCTGTATTTAATTAAAAATAGACTGTCACACAACTTCAGACTGAATGTTTTCAAAGACACATCTCTAGAAGACTATGTCAGTTTAACAATTAAAGTCTTTTTTCAGCTTAACTAGGTGGCTGACCTGGTTCCTTCACAAGCTTTACCAGATTTGCACTGCAGCACAAACACTGAAAAGCTTGACTTAATCCTTTTTTTAGAAGGAAAAGGGGAAAAAGACAAAATAACAGAAATAATGAAGCCAAATGCTCTTGAAGTCTCCAATAGAATGAGCTTCTTTTATAATATACTCTGATAAAAGACTTTGAGAAATAGTATAAAGCAGTAATGGTAGCACATAACATGTTATGATAGCTTCATAGACACACAAAACAACCACTTTATCCAACCAATTTTTTTCTTCTTAAACAGTGTGTCTCCTGATAAAGTAGTAGAATGGGATGAGGCTTCTGACCAAATTACTTTCCTAGAAAGGTTAGGAGTGTTTTCCTCTCTCTAAAGACTACAACTACTTGATGGAAAATCACAAAATGTAGGTGTGTAATTAAACAGACCTGACCTAAATTAAGTATGATTAAGTATCATTTATAGCAGTATGAGTTTTTGCCCTGCTTGTGTACTTAGGCCATAGTACGCTGTCAAGTTCCCAAAATAAAGAATTGATTTGTAACTTGTAAGTTTAGTATTTCATTGAACAAAGCAATGTAGTATCAAGAAAGTCAGTGAAAGGTTCCTTCAATGCACAATGAAAAGTGACAAGAGGTTATTAAATTGTTGTTCTGTAATGAATAACAAGCTCTTCTCTGGTATTCTTCTCTTGTATCCTTATGGATTGTTTGGATAAAATCCATCTTAGTATTGGAATACTAATCAATTACTTCCTGAAATTAGAAAAGGGCTACGTTGTCTTTTCTGGACTATATATTTTGAGTTAGCCAAGAAGGATTCCTACATTCTGATGAGCTAGCTGCTATCTTAGCAGAAAAACAAAATAACAGTTTTTCAAAATGGTTTGAAATCTGCTGGCAACTACCTACTTCATCCATCACCTTGCCTCTGTCCAGCATCCAACTGTCTTATATTTCTGGGTCTTATTAAAAGCTTATTTGATGAAGGTTGCAAAATCTTTTCTTTATTTTTTGCAAAATCACAGACTTTTTGTTTCAAAATATTATACGGAGCTTATTTTCTACAAGGGATAATTTGCCATGGCTAGCATATGAAGACTATTAAAATGAGTTTATGATAAAAGAGGCCTTGTTGCAGAAAATTCCTCTGAATTTTTTTCAAGAGAGATTGAAGAAAATGCCAAAGAATCTGAGATTGCATGGAAACCAATATTGTGTCTTTGTACAACAGAGCGCGTCTTTGTACAATAAAGTGTCATCCTGTATTCCTTAGTCAAACAACCCATTAACATTCATTGGGATTTTGCCTAAAGATTCGAAGTGAAATGATTGTTAAGGTAAGGCTTTTCCTAGACAAATGTATAAATTCTCACATAAAAGCCTAAAAGAGGAGTATTGCTTCTAGTGAATATCCATTTCTCTGTGTTACGTTGGAGTTATTGGAGCCATAGTGTTGATACCCCTTTTAAATAGATGCATTTTTCCCAGCACCACAGTATCTGTGGTTTCAAGTCATTGAGTGACAGCAGTCAAAGGTAAGTGAACTCAGTGCTTAGAGTATTTAGCTTCAGGTTTGTGAAAATATCAGGTGTCCCAAGGCAGAGGCTATTTGTTTCAGATATAATAGAGCTATAGTATGTGACATCTGACAATATAATTGATTAGTCATTACAGAGATGAGAAAAAATTAATATTTTACATACTCGTTCATTTGAACGTTACTCAAAAATTCCTGAGTGTTAGACTAGACCTTAAAGAGTAAAAAAGGTCTATATGCTTGAGCTAAGAATCTGTCACTTTCAGTACAGTTTCTAAAAGAGTGATAGGAACAAAACTGGCCTGTATTTGGAAGGGTCCATTCCTTATATAGTTATCAAATATAAGTATGGTAAGATTCTGATTAAGTCTACTCAAATTATTTTTTGGAGAGACAACGCTATGATCCAGCTGCAGTGAGTACAGAATTCCCTGGTACATATTGGACACCAAATACTTTACGAAGTTTTTTTTTCTCCAACATTTGACACCAATAAAATTGTTTTATTTACTAATATTAAGCACATTTCTAAAGAGAGTGTCTGTAATTCAATGAAAATAGCAGGATAAAGCAATTTTTAAACCAGTTATTATAAAATATTATATTAATTGTATATTGTATTATACTATATACACATTAAATTATAGCTGACATTCAGAAGCTTTTAAGTGAAATAACTTAAACAAAACATTAACATCCATTCATTTGAAGTTATTATTGAACAATAGTCTACCTATAAGCAAAGATCCAAAGAGTGTTCAGAACAACCTAAATGTGACATTCTGCTTGAATGAAGTCCATCATTTTCAGAAACATCTATACAATTTTTATTGTCTCCCTTTCTAAGCAGCCAGCTCATAAGCTCTTAGCAGTGGGTTTTTAGAAATGCTGAGAATTCAGTTTGTACAAAGTCCCACAGGTGTTATGATGCTTGGAACATTAACAAAATATCTGCATTTATTTTATAACTCGAGTATAATTTAAAACAATCGTCCAGAATGTAAAATAATTTATAGAGAGCATATATGCCAGAGGTGATGCATTTGTGCAGCAAGATGCCAGCCAGGACACATTTTTCCTTTGGTCCGTGAGTATGCCTGGTGGTCTGAGGTGAAGCCGCACTGGAGAATAGGGTTAAGGTTAGGGTTAGGAGATAGAGCAAGTGTGGAGCTTAATGTGGAGTGTGGCTACAAAGTGCATGCCAGAGGTGATGCGTGTGTGCAGGAAGATGCCAGCCAGGACAACTTTTTCCTTTGGTTCATGGGTATGCCTGTGTTTTTATCTTGTATAGAGTGTGTGAAAGGAGTAACTGACTGATAAGGATTTCTTTATTAAGACAATCTAATAGTCACTGCTCTAGCTGAAATGAAAGCTTTTGCAAAGTTTATGAAAACTTAGTTTGCCCAGGAGAACAGTGAGCTCTACATAGCTTGTGAGGATTACAAGAAAAGTGAAACTGTACATGGACTTCTTCCAAAAGCTGAGATAGAAAAATGTTCCAAAAGAGGTATGGTGAAAACATTCTACAAAGTGCACAGTGCTGGAGACAAGCATATCTGATGGAGCTTGATTTTACAAGGTGCTTGTCCGGAAGCTCCTTCCAACCCAGGTAAACATTAGTCACAGTGGCAACTGTAAGTCATATAGCTACTGCCATATGAAGGCTGAATCTTAAATGTCAAAGCTTTGGAAGGAAGTTTTGAAGCCACTGTCTAGATCATTCTTGCTTTCCTCCAGACCTCTTTCACTGCTCTCCATATTACTCTCTTACATCTAAGGAAAGAGCCTGAGTTTAAATATCATGTCATAAGAGTCAAAGATTCTTACCAGTCTACAAACTCTGGATATATATTTAAATGTATAGGTCATATTCAAAGATAGATAGTGATGATAAACGGTAACATTGTCTTGAGGAACAGCAAGCAGTCAGGTAGTGGGTGAAAACATATTTTCTGTCTATTTAAAGCTACTTCTAAAACAGAAGAATATTTTTTTCATTCTCTTAAAATAGTAATTATACATTAAATTATTCTATTGCTTTTAAGTGAAATAACTAAAATAAGCTGTTAAACACATAATTTGAAGTAATAATTACAAGGACGTTTTAAGTACATTGTCTTCTTGATTGACAGAGTTCTACTACCCCTAAAAAGCTCTAATTGAAAATTTTTGGTATAGTACAGACAACACACACACAAAAAATGTATGTTGATCATTACTAACACCAAGACCTGCTAATATTATTCTAGTAATACAAAAAGTCTTCATATTTACAATTTCTTTACATTGCTGGAGTGTGTTATGAAGGAATCATCGTACAAATGAACTGTTAATCTGCTTTCTCTAGGAAAGCAGATGAACAGTGTGAGACAAAACAAACTCTCACTGAAATCAAAACCAGGTCCTTCAGTAGGTCTTTTGTATCTGTAATACTATATAATTCTATGAAATCTGAGCAGATTCAATGTTGATTTTCTCATGTTCCTATTTTCCCCATGTTCTCTTCTTATTTGTCAGAATATTGAGTGTTCAATATTAACAGCAACTTCCTTATAATAGGGGTGAAAAGGGTATCATTCTCATTTTAAGGGAATGATTGCAAAACAGTGCCATTTCAGCCATAATTTCTTTGGACTACTTTAACATTCACATCTGATCTTGCTAGGACAGGGGACTCATTTATTAGGTTCACTTGCAAAGAGTAATAGCCCATTTTATTCCTCCCATGTAACATCTCACTGAGGTGAGTCTTACATAAAAAGAAAAACCTTGGATTGCTTGAAGAAGTGGACATTGCCAACTGATCACTTTGTGAACAATTTCGGGAGGGCAAAAAGCATTGATAGGACCCTCTAAAAGCTGCTTTCTTGAGATGCCAATTCTTATGAGATGCCTAATGATTTACTGAGGAAAAGCAGGAAGGATATTCCAGGGTATGGAAGTGACATCTTGATCAATAGTAACATAATGATCTCTGCATCTGTCACGCTTTTGATTTGGTGCACAGAGTGGCTGCTGTTTTCCTTTAGCAGTCAGCTCCTGTGTGAATGCCTTCCCTGGGTTCAATCCAACAGCTGAGACAGCTTTTGTAAGCATACAGTTAGAGAAAATCTTAAAATGTTAAGTATGATGGGTGGAGAATTTTGTCACTAATAACTTTTTTCAGTTCTTTGGGTTCAAACTATTGTGACTATTTGCTTTGCACACATACCAATGGAGAGTATGACAGTTATAGCTCAGTTAGAAAAAGATGTTAAAAATCACACTACAGAAGACATTTTCTGAGTGGCACAGGAGTTAATCACATGAAAATGTTCATTAAATGGCATTTTGTTACACATATCAGGAATTCTGGGCCTGTATTATTTAAAATAGAAAGTCTTGTCACACTCTCAACCTATATACCTATCATTTACAAATAATTATGGTTTTGACTATTTTTGACTAGGCATAGAGTAGCTGTAGCATTTTCTCATACTGCAAAGCTCATGGGAACATAAATTAGGCAAATTGTAAAATTACAAGAATTTTAGCAACAGCCATTATATGTGTATAATTTTAACTATTGCATATATTAAGAGGAACATCAAAGAATTCCTATTTAATTTTTATAATGGTATATTTATATTATTTTCTATGTTTGTCAATTTTATGTGTTTAAATTATGCTGCATATTTCAACTTTGCCTTCAAATATTTTTATCATACTTTTTTGCAACTAAATAAGTGGTGATAAAGGGACAAGAATGTCATTTTAGACACTGTATGTCATTAAATACCAGGTCAATATATACATATACAGTTATTTTACTTTCATTTGTTAATGTTCATGTGAGATCAGCCACATTACTAAACTTCGTTCTAAAATTGCTCTACCTTTTATCTGAAAGGTAGAATCTGAAAATTATGGGCCAGTCTTGGACTAAAGTAGAATGACCTACAGTTCTACATGTCTTTATAATTACTTAATACAGGCACACTCTGAGAAAATGACTGGAGGAAGGGAGAAGCCCCTTTTTTGCTTCTTTGCTACTCAAGTCATGTACAAAATTTTCATAGTCAGCATATGCAATTAACTTGCCTTTGGTTTTCAGGATTCATGTAGAGATATCCTGAAGCATCAGGCAATTCTTAAAAAATTAAATACCAATTCAACTTAATAATTCAGTGACAGCAGGATTTAGTAATAACTGTGACTGGTATATTCAATCATCTTGGCTAGAATTTAAACTCTCCCTTTTCTTCCCCTTTCCATTACCAGTCAAGCAAAAAGTTGCATTTTCTAAGCATATTTCGGGTATATGTGAACTGTTCAGCCTGAGAGGTTCACTGTCCCTTTTACCAATTTTCAATAAGTGCAAAGTGATATATTTGAAAGTTGCCAGGGTGCAGATTAATTGAAGGATTCTTATTGCATGACATGTTGATTCTGTGGTTGGTTACTTCTGTTAGGCAAGTTATCCTGATCCAGCTGCATTTCCCAGGACTGGTAAGCTCCCTTCAACCCTGCACAGATTTTATGTGATGTTTATCACTAGTGCATGGATTAAAAAAAGAAAGGGGGGAGGGAGAGAGAGAGGGCTTTGCTTCAACCTTGTAATTCAGCACCAGATGAAATCATTACTATTTCAACCAAAAGTATTATTGTAAGCCAAACGCACAGATTCTGAACTCACCAGGGAATGACACTGAGTCACAGTGACCTGAGATCACAACCATCTCTGAGCTCTCCTGGGGAGCAGATCGGAGACACCTCGTGACTGTGAGCAGTATGAGCTTTGCAGCATTATTTCCTTTCTTTTCCCTCATCCCAAAGCTTTTGGCAGAAGTTTCACATGAGTGAAAGTTACATTCCCCCACTATTTTTACTTAAGTGTGTAATCCAGTTACAAAGACTCAGGAATAAATCTAGCGTCTGTGTAGTGTTAATATTGTACTTCAGTCACTCCTACTCTGCTTTAAAAATGCAATTTTTTGAGCTTCTCTGTCTCCATTTTTATATGAACTGCCACCAATCCTCTGGCCATTGTCACAACAGCCACAAAATGAATAAGTACATGTTGACCTAGTTAGTAATGGTTGCTTAAAAAAATCTCTTACTGGGTTCTTGCCTCCATACTAGTTGCTGCGTTTGAAAAGCGGTCCTTATTCTGATATTTTTATAAGTAACTTTCCATATACAACAATATTTCACATACATTATACTCTCCAAAATCTTTTAAAAATTATTTGTTTCCTTTCATCATCTACCACCAAGTTATGATGTGGATTAATTAGTTTATAAGCTTTTTTGCCTGGAGCACACTTCAGCTGTCTTGTTTCTACTGGAATTGATCAATGCCCAAGACACAACAGAAATAACAATGAAGAAAAGAAAAGTCTTGCCCAAAGCAGTACATTTGGCATTGCAGGGTGCTGGGCAATGCTTTCTGAGTGTGCATCAAAAGCAAAGCTTTGGCATTTCATCTTGACACTAGCAAGTAACCAAGCACATTGGTCATTAGCAGAAAAAATCATCCGGAAAAGCAAAAAGCCTGCTGTTTCCAGTTCCATCTGACACACCATCCACATAAACGTTCACTCAAAAATTAATCAAAATTTTTCTCTAATTATCTGTGTTTTTTCTGAATGGTTTTTAATCTTTTTTACCCTGCAGGAGTTAGTAGTAGCTACTGTTGTGAAATGAAATGGTCAGAAAGAAAAGCTAGCTGAAATAATAGAGGAATAGAGCAACAATAAAGGAATTTCAATATCACAGGAAGTAAAACAAGGGCTAGTTTGATCTTTCAAACACAGAGATATCTCATCCAAAAAAAAAAAAAAAAAAAAAATAAAGCAGCAACTGAAAAGTCAGTTTTTGGAAGAGACTAAATCTTTATGTGTATAGATAATTACATAAAAAGGGTGTATGTACATGTACACTCCCACATATGTACTTAAAGGAATTTCATTTGGAGAAGAACTCAGTGGGTCAAAAATCCCTAAAGAGAATCCTTCACTAATCAATGCTAAACAGATCTTGCTGCTTGCCCCAAACCCAAAGGCCCACAACATTTTTCCAGACCTCTGTGAGGGGCTGCTTGCTTAAAAACCTTGTGGTGCTATATTCGTTTTCACATGACTTTTTCCTTCAAGCAAAGCATTTTTAATTCAACACTAAACCAGGATGTTGTCGCCAAAATGCCACTGAATAAAGATACTTCCAAAGGAAAGGAGTTCTTTCCCTATATAAATCACAAGGTACTAGCCTTTTTGTGAGACTTATCACCTCTTAGAGTAAGAGATGAATGATCCTGGATACAACTCTAATTCGTATGTGCTCCCTTACCTCCATACATGCTAACTACTGCACAAGTAAACCAGGCAAAAAGGGTGCCGAGCTCCCTCACATACAGACTTACAAGCACGAGGCTCAAAATCGTTCCTAAGAGCTTATGTGAACTGAATGAATCCGAATGATAGGAGGCAATGTGCTTCTGTGAAGTTATGAAGGTGGACAAATTTCCCAGTGCTGAACTGTGGAAGAAGAAATTAAAATAAAGTTCTATATAAGAACTCATCTAAACTCAAACGTTTTTCCAAATACACTATCAGCAGGAAATCATGAATTACATGTATACATATTAAGAGTATAAGGGATTGTAGGGCTTATCTTAGTGCTTTTAAAAGGAAAATTTTCTACAAAATAAAATGTTATTTCCACACGTCATTACATCACCTTGTCTGCTTAAGTTAGCTTTTGGGTTACAAAAATACGTGGCTGCGATTTCAAATCAATTTGGAAAAGTGTGCTTCCAAAGACTTGATCTGTACACTATCTGTCTATCAGTAAATGCAATTTGAAAATCAAATGTCAGAGCTGGAACCTCAAAAGAAATGATGCAATTAGTCAATCAACACACACAACTGACACAGCTAGTCAGAATATATATGGAGTTTGGTATTCACATGAGGATAAAGCATCTGCAAGTTAATATTGTCACCACAAATTAATAGAATGTTGTAATTTAAGAACACACTCTTCTAGAAAACATTTTCAGTTTCAAGTAAAATTCAGTTAAGAGCTACAATAACACCACAACACTGTTTCATAATTTTTGTCCTATATTTTAAAGCAACATAACTATTATGAAAATCAAAGTATTTGAAAATTAGTAAAACAAATTAAAACCTCACTGAAATGGAGTCAAATATAGCCTAGCACTCTAATTAATAAAGATCAAACATGAAAAGACTTGGAAATCTATTTTGGGGAAGATGAAAAGTATGGATATTTATTTAAAACATACCATCTTTCGCCTTTATAAAACAAACTTTGAGATCTTAGAAGATGAGAATTTTGCTGTAACTTTAGTATACGCCACTCCTAATTGAAAGAAACTGTGCAAAAAGACAGTTTTGTTATGATCTCCCATCTAGACAGATTTCTAATTTCATCCTAAATCTCAACCTTGATATGCATAATGAAAAGGTTTTTATTTTTATTTTTGTTTTTTAAGTTGACATCATGTTTGGTAGCCAATGAAGAATCTCTCATCTCTAAAATTATCTAACTGACTAAATATCTTTGTCATGTCATGCAAAGAGCTTATTTTCTTTAATTCCACTGACAATATCTACATGCTTTTATTCTGAGAGAAAGAATAATATTCAAGAGTTAGGAAAATGAAAATGACCAGAAAATATAAAAATCAAAACCCAGCATCCTTCAGTGAAGGTAAAAGTTCAAAATTTTTGAAATTGAGTTTTTCCTTATTTTTAATCTCTTTCACAAGGAACCAAGAGATGACAATTTTGTATTATCCTCAACTTGCTTTTCATTTTTCACAAGTATTAGCAGCATTTTGTTAAACAACTGCATCAGAATGAAATCAGTTCCTACTGTCAAAAATCTGTTAAACCAAATAGTTTCTGGTTCTGTCAGTATGGCTACATTTTGATCAAGTTGTGAAAAAAAAAAAGTAGAAATTAAGATGAAAATTTGATCCCAAATAGTAATTCCATGATGACAAACTGATTTAGGAATTTAATGGGAAGTACAAAAGGAGGGGGAGAAGATGGAAGGAAAAGAAGAAGAGGGGGAAGGAAGGATGGAATGAGAATGAGAGGATGCAAGGGACAGAATGAGGAAAGGAGGAGAGGGAGGAAGGAAGGAAGGGAAAGGGGAAAGGGGAAGGGGAAGGGAGGAAGGAAGAAAGGGAGAGGGGAAATGAAAGACAGAAAAGAAGGAAGAGAAAGAAAGGAAGGAAGGGAGGATGCTGATGACACAAAACTGGTGTGGCTGATACAGCAGAGGGCTGTGCTGCCATTCAGAGAGACCTCAACAGGCTGGAGAGATGGGCAGAGAGAAATCTCAGGAGGATCAATAAAGGGAAGTGCATAATCCTGCACCTGGGGAGGAATAACCCCATGCACCAGTACAGGCTTGGGAATGACCTGCTGGAAAGCAGCTCTGCCAAGAAGGACCTGGGAATCCTGGTGGACAACAAGTTGATCATGAGCCAAAAATGTGTCCTTGTTGCCAAGAAGTCCAATGTATCTTGGAGTGTATTAGGAAGAGCATTGCTAGCAGGTGATCCTTTCCCCTACTCAGGAGGCGATCCTTTCCCTCTACTCTGGAGGCCTTGTAAGGCCACACCTGGAATACTGTGTCCCATTCTGGGTTCCCTCCTAACATAAGAGAAACATGGAGCTACCGGATAAAGTCCAGCAAAGGGCTTCAAAGATGATGAAAGGATTGGGCCATTTCTCATCTGAGGAAAGGCCAAGGAGAGCTGGACCATTTCAACCTGGAGAGGAGAAGGCTGAATCAGATACTTCTTATCAATGTATCCGAAGGGAGGCTGTCAAGAGGATGGGGCCAGACTCTTTCCAGTGGTGCCCAGGGACAGGATGAGAGGCAATGGGCACAAACTGCAACACAGGAAGTTCTGTCTGAATATGAGGAAAAACTTCTTTACTGTGAGGGTACCAGAACACTGGATCAGGTCACCCAGAGAAGTAGTGGAGTCTC
Organism: Rhea pennata; assembly: GCF_028389875.1. Lineage (NCBI taxonomy): Eukaryota > Metazoa > Chordata > Aves > Rheiformes > Rheidae > Rhea > Rhea pennata. Next base: position 35,767,056 of record NC_084670.1, read on the forward strand.
CGTCACTGGAGATATTCAGAAGCTGTCTGGATAGGGTGCTGGCAGTGTGCTCTAGGAGAGCCTGCTTGAGCAGGGGGGTTGGACTAAACGATCTCCAGATCTTCCAACCTCAACTATTATGTGCTTTTGTGAGGAAGTGGGGCAAGGAGGAAAGGAAAAGAGGGAGAGGGGAAGGAAGGGAGGAAAGAAAGAAAGAAGGAAGAGAGGCAGGAAGAGAGGGAGGAAGAAAGAAAAGAAGAGAAGGAAGAGGGAGAGATGGAGGGAAGCATTGAGGAAGGAAAGAAGGAAAGAATTTTTTTCAGAACAACACTCAGCAGGAAGAGGTAACAAATTTACCAACATTAGGCAAATTTATAGTGTCATATTCTTCAGAAAAAAATACATTTTTGAATTATCATTTTTTGTGTCATTCTCATATCAGCCTGATCCACAAAAATATATATATTATTTTCGTACTAGTAAACTTACCTGCAGCATATTTATTATAATAACTAAACAGACATTGCCAACATGTGAACTTTTTTTCAGGAGGTACAGTACTGAACACGTGACAGAGTGGAAACAGTGTTTTATACCATGCTAATTTATGTGAAGGCATACTAAAATAGAGTATGTCTGCATGGTCAAGTGCAGATGGCTATATACATGTGCTTCCAGCAGTCTATACGTTTTTTTTTTTTTTAGTGTGGGAGCCCAATCTGGAAGCAAGGCAACACAATAGTGCAGCAGAGAGCCCAAGTTTACAAAAAAGCAGGATTTATTTGCTTGATAAAGGCTTCTGATGATGATTCAAATCTGACAGCCACATCTCCTTTAAATAGCATTTTTTTTTTGTTTTGCAACTCCATTGTCGTGAACATAAAGACAGATATCCCGAATGCAAGAAAAGTGACTGAATTAACCACTGAATTACTTTGTGCAGAACTACTTAGCAATGATGTCTGCAGTGCAGGTCATAAATCCTTCCTTAAACATTTAATTCTAGTGAAGGGATGTTGCTTCTGAGCCCCAGGCCATTGACAGAAAAAGGAAAGAGTTGAGGAAAGGGGTCTATTTCTCCCTGCTCTTTCAGCATTTTGCTGTGTTTGCAAGTTTCTTGAGGCAGTGCTTTCCCTTAAATCTGCTTCCTGCAGACCTTTCCTGAGAGGTGTGCACTTCTCCAGGAACTGAATCTATATGGGCTAACTGCTGCTTGACTGCATCCTCTGCACCTAGAGACTCATCCTGCAAACTTGCCTTTTCAAATATAAGCTAAACAGTCAAATCTCTGATGGTGGAAGAGACTTGCTTCATTTTTCCTGATAATATAATCATCAAGCTATTTTTAGTGGTTTATTACTGACTTTTCTCATTGATGCATGCATCTTTGGGCAGCCCATCTCACAAGACACACATAAGACTCTTACACGGTTTCTCTAATATGTATTTTCTCTAGTATAAAACCTAAAAATGCCCAAATATACCTGAAGTGTCATTCTACCTGTCACTATATTCAGTGATAATATAGATGCCTTTATCTGTGTGCATGGAAATTCCCCTTATTGGAGATATTCACATCATTTTGTCCTGGCTCTGTCAGAGGTTTTTTGCAGCACCTAAAGTCAGTTTTGTGTTACAAAATGAGTTTTCTATGAAAAGCATTGAATGATTTTTCTATGAAATTCAACAAAATAAAAAATTAAACATGAAATAAAAACATAAAGATACAATAGATTGAGATTCTAGGACTGGTTTTCTTAATGTAGTGCTTATATTGAAAATAACATATTCTACAAGAATAAAGCAATTCATTTATATTACAATGCTCCTGAGCAAATAGTGACATATGGACAGATTCTTACACCTACAGAGAGCAATACTAAAGTCACAGTCATCTTTTTTTATTATTATTTTTGACCTAACATTGTCACTCAGCAAAATGAGGAAAATATAGCATTACTATGATACTGTTATTCAAGTTGAATAGTGTTTTTCTTCACAACTCAAATATAACAACTTGTGTAGGTGCATAAGGATGTCACAATCTAGGCTCATATTAAGTGGAGAAATTTGAGATGTTGCTTCCCAGTACCACCAGTTTTCCAAAAAATAAAGTAAGGTCATCCAGGCCATCTTGATTTCTGAGAATTTATGTTGAAAGCTACTTGTCTTAGTAGTAAAGAGCCAAAGCTTGATATAAAGCTAAAGTTAAACTGCATATGGGGAGATTACAATATTGTTGTCAGAATTCTCCATAAACACTTAAGAGATCATGCAAAATAAATAAATGTAAGTAGGGATGATGTCTGTGACTAGATTATTAAAAAGCAAGTTAAAGCTAGTGTTTTGTTCCTTTTGCACTGCTATGAAGCGTGAAAAGAACAGTTACTAACAACTTAGAAGAAAATATGAGAGCAACAACTGTAAAAACAGCAAAAAAATCAGAAGATAATTTCAGAGCACAAATTTATTAAAAATAACTTGATATATTTAAAAAAATCTTACCTTGGTAGAGCCTAGCAATTGATTTATTACTTATAAGCTGGCTTTACTCCATATGAATTGTTGAGCAGTATAAAATGATTTGTCCTCTGAATAAAGCCAGCTTTGTTGATATAAAGTGAAAGGAGACAGTGTGTTGAAAGGGGAAGTCACTAGTACCTCACCTGCAAATTTGCCAAGGAAAACGTCACATTTGTCACCTACTAGCTGTCTAGAAAGTCTCTGCCTTTGGAGTCAACACACACAAAATTTCTGAACAAGCTTTTTTCATAAGACTAATCTGTGGTGCCTCTCACTACTCTTTCATTCACTTTTTAAAAGGCATGAATAGGTCAATGCCAGGTATTAAAAGAGCTGAACTTTTCATTAGACTTACTTTTTACCTCTCTTTCTGTGCTTATTTGGCTCAAGTGAAGTGTAACAAGGAGTAATGACTTACCCTTTTATGCAGATAGGATAAGGTTTTGTCATCAGAAATGTAGTGCTGCAAAAATTCAAAATATCATTTGATTTTGTTGAAATATACCAGTCTACAGTCAAAATGCGTTGTGGATTTTCATTACTTTCATTAAACTGTTGTTATATACATTAGTGAGATAAATTTGACTCAAATACCTTCATTCACGTTTTGACATGATTCATCCTACGCAATAATTTTTGAAAAATTCTTAATTTCTTTTTTGAAATGAAGAATGAATATGTTCAAAAACATAGAAAATTCATGGGACAGAGTTGTCTTCTGGGCAGCAATAAAAATGACTGTCTGTTAACCTTTTCTAGAAACAAACAAAGGTTAATCAATAACTGTGACTTTTTGCAGTGATATGCTCCGTAACTGAACATAGTGCTTTTCTTTGCCCAACTGAGCTGACAGAAAGCAGCATCCTTTAGAAACTTCTGATTGTCATGTGAACTACAGAACTTTATGAGGTGTTTCTTCAAGTAGAAAGGGATACTGAGCATGGGAAAAGAAAGCTTTACTGACTGTTTTGGAAAGATAAGCACTCAAATACACATCATTTGTTTAGAGGATCACTAGCTTTGAACTAACTTTTGAAGGGATGTAATCGTGAGGTGGATTGAGAACTGGTTGAAAGGCAGAGCTCAGAGGGTTGTCATCAGTGGCACACAGTCTAGTTGGAGGCCTGTGGCTAGCCAAATCCCCCAGGGCTCAGCACTGGGTCCCATCCTGTCCAACTTCTTCATCAATGAAACGGACGAAGGGACAGAGTGCCTGCTCAGCAAGTTTGCTGTTGATACCTAGCTGGAAGGAGTGGCTGATCCACCTGAGGGCTGTGCTGCCACTCAGAGAGACCTGGACAGGCTGGAGAGCTGGGCGGAGAGGAATCTCATGAGGTTCAATAAGGGCAAGTGCAGAGTCCTGCACTTTGGGAGAAATAACCATAGGCACCAGTACAAGCTGAGGGCTGACCTTCTGGAGAGCAGCTCTGCGGAGAAGGACCTGGAAGTGCTGGTGAATGACAAGTTGACCATGAGCCAGCAATGTGCCTGTGTGGCCAGGAAGGCCAATGGTCTCCTGGGCTGCATTGGGAAGAGTGTTGCCAGCAGGTCAAGGGAGGTGATCCTGACCCTCTACTCAGTCCTGGTGAGGCCTCGCTTCGAGTACTGCATCCAGTTCTGGGCTCTCCAGTACAAGAGAGACGCGGAGCTACTGGAGAGCGTCCAGTGGAGGGCTACAAAGATGATCAGAGGGCTGGAGTATCTGCCCTATGAGGAACAGCTGCAAGATCTGGGCCTGTTTAGCCTGGGGAGAAGACTGAGGGGGGATCTTATCAATGTGTATAACTACCTGAAGGTAGGATGTCAGGGGGACAGGGACAAACTCTTTTCAGTAGTGCCATGTGACAGGACAAGAGGCAATGGGCAGATATTGAATCATAGTAAGTTCCAGCTGGATGTAAGGAAGAACTTCTTCACTGTGAGAGTGACAGATCACTGGACCAGTTTGCCCAGAGAGGTTGTGGAGTCTCCTTCTCTGGAGACTCAAATATTTCAGATTCAAATCCTGCCTGGACGCAACCCTGTCTAACATGCTGTAGGTGACCCTGCTTGAGGAGGGAGGTTGGATTAGATGATCTCCAGAGGTCACTTCCAACCTTATCCATTCTATGATTCTGTGATTCTGTGACTCTATAACGTCTGATGAGGCATAGCTGCTATTTGAAAGTTAGTTGGTTGTTTAATTCAAAAAGGTTTTTATCCCCAAACTATGCTCCATATCAGCCATATCATTTGGTTGATACGCTCTGAGAAATAGAGAAGGAATTTGACACTGAGGAGCTATTGTTTACTAATTCTTGTAAATCTTGACCTGAGACAGAATAAGAGGATTTCCATTTTACCCCAGTGAGCACACATAAAAAAGTAAACAAGACCACATTGTTCTTTCTCACTTCTATGTGTTCAAGGAAGTACTAATAGCAGATTTTCAAAAAAATACTACACTTTCTTTAAAGCTGGAGGATAGATTTCTGTTTCATTTTGAGAAGAACACTGTGTCTTTAGGAGTTATAATAAGGTAACAATACATGACATGTTATTTTACCTACTTAAGAAATCTGGTTACTATGGATTTAGTATGACAGGAATTTAAGAGGTATCTTGTAAAGTCCCTTCCTGATAACCCAGACAATCTTAACTGTCATTGGGAATGCGATTCCGTGTAAAAGAACCTTAGTAGATTGAAGATATTAGTAAAGACTGAAGACAAGACTGTTTAGTTCCCCTCCAAAATGGCCAAAACTCGAGATGAGTGGACAAGAGGTTTTTTTGTTTTGTTTTTGGTTTTTTTTTTAAGGAATTTATCCTGGAAATATTTTTCCTCAGATAAATAGGAATATTTTCAACCAAATACTGTCTGCGTCTTCATCCATCTAGTGTCCATAAATTCACATATAGTCTGACTTAACAATTTGCTGTTTTAGAGAAAGTCAAGCCATTCCATTGCACAGACTGAATATTTCACATTATTATGTTGGATTGCTTTGCTATATCCTTGCTGAAAGACTGTGAAGAAGTAATATTGATATTGTCTACACTAGATATGTGAGTGAATGAAATTCTAAAGCAAATATAGACCACTGTATTCTGAAAGCATTATGCAATCCTTCCATACCTCATTATGAGTATCATTACAAGTTTATTTCTAAGCTAACAGATACTACACTGTTGTATCTGAAGTATATACATACAAGAGAGATCTGAAATGAATGTATGTGGAACAGAGAATAATTACAATAACTCAGCTGCTACCAGGTAGTAGCAGATGGTAAATCGTGATGCTTAATGATGGTCATTATGTAGCACTTTTCCATCTGGAGTTTTTGCATCTCTGCACAAAGATGAGTAAATATTATGATCCTCCTCTCCAAATGGACTTATAAAGGCATAAAGAGTAAAGGACTAAACTGGGACACTGTCATAGAATACTACATTCCTTTACAACTACTCTCTTTGAACTCATTGCACAAGTTATAAGCAGGCTGGAAGAGGCTAAGAGCTCATAATTCCTAGTTCTCATGTGCATATGACATCCTGAGATCCAAATTCTGCTGACTTTTGATGGTGTTCCACATGTAAGTTCACCAAGGTTACCAGTACTCCTCTTTAGTCAAAAACAGGTAGAGATTACTAACAGAAAGAATACAAAAATTAGCTCTTTATCATCAGACTCTTCCATGCTGCCAGACTCCAAACAAGAAGATTATTGATCCCTCATCTTTAAGGAAGAGCTGAGGAGTGTAATGCCTGCTCCTACCTACTGTCTGCACTTCCATAAATAGAAACATCTGAAATGCATAGGAATCTCATTCTTATGCAGTTTCTTGTGTATAAGGCAATGTGTTGCTGATTGATTGTCATACAGCAATGGATGTGGAAACGTGAATATAATTAATCCATAATTATATCAAATTCAGCTCATACAATCATTTACTGTTACACTTCATTGTGTATATACAGATCAGAACAATTGAAGACATGGAACTGTAAATATGGAATGAGATTATAACATATTAAGACAAAACATGTACCAAATTAAATGAAATTATCACTAAGTGCTAAGCTGTTACATAACATGGAAAATATTGTCTTTTCACTGATTACTTATAATGTAGTATCTGACTGATCTTTCCCTTTTCCTTCTATAATTGATGATGCATTCCTGTAGAGAACTTAGTACGTGTTATTGAATTTGACTTCAGAAATACCTAGCTTGATAACCTTCTGCTTTTAAACTACTTAGTATATGGGAGCAACATAAAGGCCTCAATTGAGAAAACTGCTTGAACATACCTTTATTAAGCATGGGACAGTTTCATTGATTTCAGAATACTTAATCATCTGCTCGAAGAATGTAATCAAGGACTTTCATGAGAGAGGCTACCACTCTAAAAGCTGCAAATAGGCTTGATTAGTGTTTATTTTTTACCACAGACAACAAATAATCTTTGTGTGCTTCTCAGGAGTTCCAATCAGCCTTAGTTTTATGCATCAAGGTATTTTTCAAATGTATAAAAACAACTAAATGAACCATTTCTTTCCTGAAGCCCTTGAATTTCTTCACCCTCCCCCCTTTTCCTATGCACAGTCTTAGTTCCAACTCTTTCTCCGCACCTCTGTGCTGTATCTAGACTATTTCCTTCTACTTCTATTCAGTTGGGTGCTGTCACAATCCGTGGATGAGTTAGTGAGTATTGTTGCCAAAAGAAAGAGCAGTACAAATTCCAGTAATTAATATGTAATACTATACTATGATAATATCATGATAATGTGGAATATGATTCTGGGTTCTCCTTCAACCACACAAAAAAAACTCCAATGATATTAAAATGAATATTTCAATTAGCTCTCCTAGCACAACCATTTCTTAGGAAGTGAAGTCATTTCTTAGCACTGGATTTGCATCTAGAAAAGATAGTCATGTCACTTAACTCATAATCAATGTTGCAGCTGAAAAATAGAATGTTTTTCAGATTGTAAGATGTGGTCCAGTGTATCTATAAAATCCAGAAGGCAATTTCTTACCCAAATATTCCTTTAATACTTCATTCAGACTTCAAAAGCTAGCTTTACTCTTTCTTTGCCTCTGGGACTTAGAAAGCTGCTGGCTAATATCAGGGAACAAAGCAATGCTGACTAAAGTTACCCTATGAATGGCCTTCCAAGGCTTGTTTTCACATTGAATTTCATTGAATTGCTCAAGTATCTTGTAGTTGGAAAAGAAAAAAAAAGAAAAAAAAAAGGTAGTACAGTTTCTTCGGTTTTAATTCCCATCTTTTTCTATGCCAAATACTGCAACAATTCAGTGATAAAAAGAATCCAGTAAGGCATCCAAGTGTCTCACTGAACAATAGATGGATAATACAAATGGGTAACAGAGCACTTCTAAAACATGATCCAACATCAGCACACTGAACATGGCCGAGATTTGAGAGCAAACACTTCAAAGAAGAGACTCTGAGTCTGTGCCATACAAGTTTACAGTAGACAGAACACAGTGTAACCATGTTTCTGAGATCTTTCAGCATTTATCCCACAGAGAAATCAGTAGTATTTTCTTCATAAAACTCGCTTTTCAAACGTGATTCTACATAAATGCACATTAAGATCATGTGCAGGAAGATCACTAGGAAATGATTATACAAGTCTTACTCACACTGAAAAGTGCCCTCTGCAGCAAGCTTCTCCCGGGTGTCATCATCAGCATATTACTCAGCATGGATAGGGGGAGCACAGTCTGGCCATACATTAATTTAGGCGTGTAGCTACAGAGTCAGCAAAACAGAAAACATCATCCTTCAGTTAAGGAACTGAGATTACTGATTTTTGAAAGTAAATATTGAACTTACATAATAGTAACTGTATATGTTTATTTGTATGTATTTATGCAATAATAACAATAGATATTTCACAATGTATAAAATAAAGCACTGACTCCCATTTCACTTTAATTATGCATATTCTGTGAAACAATAAACAAATAGATTTATCATCATCTTAATCCATAGAAAACTACTACCATGTCAGAGCAAGTTATTTTATCATTAATAAAAAACTGCTAGAAGTTATATCTAAAGGCTCCAATCCAAAGTCCTGGAAAGTGAATTATAATCTTGTAGGGACTAGATCAAGTGCATGATATGTTACAAATATCTTAGCTTGATCTAAGAAGATTCAGTAAAAAAATAATAATAAAAAAAAACTGTTGAATCATGTTAACTCATTTTACTCCATGAAACAATTCTCTATTCACTGCCATTTTCTCACTAGATTCTGAAGTACTGAGGCTTCCCTTATAAAACGATAAAAAAATCCATTAGAAATATCTTATCTCACTGGAAAAAAAAACGCCTAGAAAACCAGCTTATAACAGATACCTAATTTTAAATTAGCTAAAGTTAGCCAGCACAAATCTACCTACAATGACCAGATATGCAAGATTTGAGTTAGCACCCAAAGTCTTTCCAAAATAGTAAAGTCATCAGAGTACAGTTAAGAAGGGAATATTACACATCTATAAGCCTTCATAGAACCATATTTTTTCCACGTGCACTCTAGTTACAATAAAGTCCTTCCTTTAGCCCCCCTCCACTATCAACTCAGCTTTGTGTAATACTGTATTTTGACCTTCCCTAAGAATTATAGTTTTTTCCACAAAGCTGCAGCAGAAGAATATATTAATTTTTTAAAATGAAGTGAGACTTACATGGAGGTAAACAGAAATTCAGAGAATTTGAATCATTGCATTTATCTCAGATTTAGCTGGTCCTAGAAAACATTGTAGTGCACTGGTTCTAGGAAGTAAAAGATGTACAGCAGTATCAAGAAGGATAAGTTCTGTTAAATTTCCAACTATTTTCTTCTTCTTCTTCTATGTTTTATTCTACCTGCTTTTATGTCTTTTTGCAGCATGAGGATGTTAGAGCACTGAACATCCTACTCCAGAATAACCTCAGATCATTGCAAAAGACAATGCCATATATTTTTATTGCTTGAAATTTTGTTGTAGACTTTGAGGAGAAATTATTTATTAAAAATGAAATAGCTCTGCCTTGAAGGATCCAAGAGCAAGCTGCAGGCTCTACAGCTTCTGAATGATCATAGTGTAACCCCAACCCTAAGCCTAATCCCTTGGAACTTGTCCCTGAAGTAAAAGACTCTTCTGTCTCTAGATTTCCAAACTGCATCCCTGACTCTAGAGTTAATGTTAATTTTATGCTAGGAAAGGATCAGACATCCTGATTCCAGCTCTACTCCAGACTTGGCCAGTACTACAGAATGACTCAGGAAATTGGGTTTCTCGACGTTTGTATTTGCTCACCCTAACTAATTCCCTGCAGTAATAGGGAGAGCAGAATATTGGACCCACCTGATGTCAGCCCTATCCTATACACCGTGATTCATGTGCTGTGGCACAACAAAGAAAGTTCTTTGTCCTTTGCATATCTAGATGCTGGGTTACCTTCACTAGTATCACTGGGAAAATAAAGTGATCAGACATTGGTCCCAAATGACATCAAATCTAGTATTAATGTGATGCACACTTTATGAAGTTTCATGAATAAATTATAAACAAAAATGTGGAAATAGTGAATCTATAAGGTTTCAAGACACAAAATACTGTGGGCAATATTACTCCAACATAATAATCTATACCAATATTTGCATGAGCCCTTGGAACTGCAACATCGATGTTGTTTCTAAGTGTTGGAAAAATATTTCAGTCAGGCAATTTAACAGTTTGCCAGATTACTCCTTAGATTTTGAAAGAGTTTAAGCTTCAATGTCTGTTTTTGTAATTCAAAGTAGAAAAACTTGCTCATATGAAATGTAGATACTAAGAGTGTATAACTCAACAGATTGAATTATTTTTAAGATTGTCAAATTTTCCCATATATGTTATTTATTATTATTATTTATTATTTATTATTATTACTTATTTATGTTATTCAACTAACAACAGGGTTTTTTATGTATGTGGCAGTCTGGAAAACTTCATAAACTTTAACATGCAGAAATAGTCACCAGAAAGTTTAAGCCAAAGTGTATTATTCACTGTTATAATTGCATTAATGTTATGATTAAAATACTTCCACATAAATATACAGTGAGAAAGTAAAAAGTGCCAGGATGTGGAAGCATGGACACCCCAGTAACCTGGGATGAAAACAGATATGCAGTTGAAGCATATGGGAACAGGATTAGGAAAGCCAAAGCCTTCCGGGTTGAATATGGGAATGGACATGAAAGGCAACATGAAAATTTTCCACAACTATATAAGCAACAAAAGGAGGGTCAGGAAAAATGTGAGTCTGCTGCTGAATGGGAATTGGTTCTCTGGTGACAAAAGACACAGAAAAAACTCAGTGCCTTCTTGGCCTTTGTTGCTACGTTTAAGTCTAGCCTTCAGGAAACACAATTTCCTGAGACCGGTGGGAAAGATCATCAAGAAGATGATCCTTGGTGGAAGAGGATCAGATCAGGAAACATTGAAACAAACTGGACATGCACAAGTCCACAGGACATGTTAATGGGATGCACCCATGAGTGCTGAGGCACCTGGCCGATGTCACAGAGAGGCAATTCCTGATTATCTTTGAAAGGTCATGGCTCTTTGGAGAGGTTTCTGAGGCCTGGAGGAGAGCAAATGTCACTCCTGTCTTGAAGAAGGGCAAAGGAAGGAGGATCGGGGGACCTAGAAGCCAGTCATCATCACCTTGGTCCCTGAGAAGGTGATAAAGCAACTAATCCTCCTGGAAACTATTTCCAAAACACGTGAAGGATAAAAGGGTGATTGACAGAAGTCATCATCTCCTAGTGGATAACAAGTTGAACATGAGCCAGCAATGTGCTTTTGTAGCAAAAAATGCCAATGGTATCCTGGACTGCGCTAAGAATGTTGCCAGCAGGTCAAGGGAAGTGATCCTTCCCATCTGCTCAGCACCGGTGAGACCTCAACTGGAGTTCTGTGTCCTGTTCTGGGCTCCCCAGTACAGGAAAGACATGACCTTATTAGAGCAAGTTCAGCAAAGGGCCACAGAGATCAAAGGACCATCAAAGATCATAAGGATCTCTCATATAAGAGAGTATCTCTCGTAAGGAAAGGCTGAAATAGCTGAGACTGTTCATCCTGGAGCAGAGAAGGCTCGTATGTATCTAACGGGAGGGCGTAAAGATTGTGTTAGATTCTTCTCAGTGGTACCCAGTGACAGGACAAGAGGCAATAAGTACAAACTGAAATACAGGAAATTCCACGGGAACATAAGAAAACATTTCTTGGCTGTGAGGGTGACAGAGTACTGGAGCAGGTTGCCCACAGAGATTGTGCTAACCTAATTACAGAGTGGCACTTTTATGAAACAGTAGAGAAAATATAGAGGAGAAGGAGGAGGAGGAGAAAAAATCTGCAGGATTTGGACCCAGCGAATGTTTGACTTTCAGACAGTTTAATATCTGGATCTGCTCTGACACTGTGTACAGCAGCAAATATAAGATTTGGCCTAAAAATTAAGCAAGCTTTTTACAAAGATTTCTGCAATAAACATTCTTTCTTCAATGTTACAGCAGGTAAAATTCAGGTCAAACTCATCTTTAAAGTTCCCAATATCTACTCAGATTTTATGATAGCTCAATTAACTATTGTTCAGGTAAGTCTGCAAAGCCTGAAGCTATTTCCATGGTCTCTGTAGAATAAATTCAAAAAACGATTACATCATAAACACACTAGTTATAGTTCGAAAGGGCTTGTGCAATCATTTCATATCTCTTTCAATTTATTACAGAAAAGGAAATTAGCAGCAGTACAAAAATCACAGAGTTGTTTAAACTTAGTGTGTATCAATTCACCATTAGACTTAGCTAGATGAAGCACAGTGATTTTGGTTCACAGAGGGCTCCGCAACCTTTCTGTGTTGTCTTCATTTGTTTAGCAGCAATCCAATTTAGTTTTCAGATTTCAACTCTGCATGAAAATAAAAATTTAGAGCAGAAACTTAACATGCTCCATTCACTAGATTTTGTTGTTATTGGTAAAGCTGATGACATTGCTGTCTAAAATCATATTTTTTTCTCCAAATATCTTTAAAAACAAATTGTTTCCTTCCAAATTTAGACAGACTTACTCATAACTCAGATTGAATTAATTTGGAAGATTTGAGAACCTCTTGACAGTACTAGAAAAAAACTTCAGACAGATAAGTGGGTCTTGTTAAATAGTATCATAGTTCCATTTCTGAAACCATGTATTTTGACAAAATCTTAAACTCTACATCACTGAAAACAGAAGTAAAACTGCCCTTGATTTAAGAAGAGTTTAGAATAAAATCTTGGTTACAATAATGGAAACCACAAGTAATTTAAACTTTTATTCATTTCATTAATTTCAGCTTAGAATTCAGTTACTACAAATAGTTACAAATAAAGGATGAAATGAAAATTTAGTATTCCATTTATCTAAATTTCCTATTTATAATATTCAATTGACATGTTTCTTAATAACTAGTTAGCTACATCGCATGTCCAAAGACTAACAATTTATAGAGAGATAGGCAACAACAGATTTAGTGCCCTCTAGGCTATGGAAGAGCTGGACACGGCTTCAAGAGAAGTAACTGCACTGACAGACCCTTTGAAGGAACACTCGGAAGAAGCAGAACAAGCAACAAGTGATTGTTGTGGGTGACACTATGCTGCAGGGCACAGACGCACCTATCTGCTGACCTGACCTCTTGTCTAGAGAGGTTTGCTGCCTGCGAGGGGCTGAAATATAAAAAGCCATTGAAAGATTGACAAGGCTTGTCCACACATCAGACTATGAACCCTCTTCTGCTCTTCCGTGTGGGCACTAATGATATCAAGGGCAAACTGGAAACCAGTAAGCAGGATTTCAGAGCTCTGGGCATGGTGGTTAATGGTCTTGGAGCCCAGGTGATTTTCTCCTTAATCCTGCCAGTGAGGGGGAAGGATGAGAGGAGGAGCAGATGAATTTTCCAAGTTAATAACTGAGTGTGCCACTGGTGTTGGCAATGGGGTTTTGATTTCTATGATCATGGGACCCTATTTGAAGATCTGCAGCTGACAGGGAGAGAGAGATCCATCTCACTAAGCAGGGCATGTGTGTCTTTGCCAGTGGTTGACCAGCCTAGTAAAGAGGGCTTTAAACCTGGAAGAATGGGAGAAGGGGGGGTATTGTAGAGACAGGGCAGTCAGCAAAATGTGGCTCAAGTCGGGATGCCTCGATCGGGTGCATGCAGTCGGGGATGTGCATATGAGACGTTGCTATGGGGCACCACTCCTGGAAAACCTGCATGCTTTGTTACCTCTATGAAATGCCTGTACACGAATGCGTGCAGCACCAGGGGAATAAACAGGAGGAACAGGAGATACGTGTGTGGTCACAGGGCCATGATCTCATTGCAGTCACAGAGACATGGTGGGATAGCTCACATGACTGGAATGCTGCCATAGATGGCTATGTGCTTTTTAGGAAAGACAGGCCAGGAACGCGAGGTGGTGGAGTTGCTCTTTATGTGCAAGAGCAACTGGAACGCATCGAGCTCTGCCTGGAGCGGGGGGGGGGGGGGGAAGGAGGCAGTTGAGAGCTTATGGGTAAAGATCAAAGGGCAGGCAACACAGGGGACACTGTTGTGGGTGTCTACTACAGGCCACGTGACCAGGAAGAGAAAGTTGATGAGGCCTTCTGTAGACAGCTGGAGGTAGCCTCACGATCACAGGCCCTGGTTCTCATGGGGGACTTCAACTAACCTGACATCCGCTGGAGGGACTACACAGCAAAGAACAAAAAGTCCAGGAGGCTCCTGCAATGCACTGATGATAACTTCTTGTCACAAATGGTGGAGGAGCCTACGAGGAAGGGTGTCCTGCTGGACCTTGTCCTTACCAACAGAGAGGGACTGGTTAGAGATGTGAAGGTTGGGGGCAGCCTTGGCTGCAGTGACCATGAGATGGTAGAGGTCAGGATCCAGCAGGAAAGAACTAAGGCAACAAGCAGGACTGCAACCCCGGGCTTCAGGAGAGCAGACTTTGGGCTCTTCAGAGACCTGACTGGTGGAATCTCATGGGTTAAGGCCCTAGAAGGAAGCAGGATTCAAGAGAGCTGGTTAATGTTCAAACATCACATCCTCCAAGCTCAAGAGCAGTGCATCCCTATGAGTAAGAAGTGCACCAAAAGGGGCAGGAGACCTGCATGGGTGAGCAAGGAGCGAAATTCAGACAGAAGAACAAAATTCATGGAATGTGGAAGAGGGGACAGGCTACTTGGGAGAATTATAGGGATGCAGTCAGAGTATGTAGAGATGCTGCGAGGAAGGCTAAGGCCCAGTTGGAATTGAGTCTGGCAAGGGATGTTAAGGACAATAGGAAGGGCTTCTTCAAATACATCAGCAGCAAGAGGAGGACTAGGGAAAATACGGGCCCACTTCTGAATGGGGTGGGGGCCCTGGTGACAAGGGATACAGAGAAGGCAGAATTACTGAATGCCTTCTTTGCTTCAGTCTTCTCTGCTAAGGGCAGCCCCCAGGTATCCTGTAGCCTTGATGTGAGGGAGAAAGTCTGGAGAAGGGGAGACTTTCTTTTGGTTGAGGAGGATAGGATTAGAGACCTTCTAGGAAAGCTTGCCATCCACAAACCTATGGGCCCGGATGGGATGCACTCACGGGTACTGAGGGAGCTGGTGGATGTTGTTGCCAGGCCGCTCTCCGTCATCTTTGAAAGGTCCTGGAGAACTGGAGAGGTGCCTGAGGACTGGAAGAAAGCTAATGTCACTCCAGTCTTCAAAAAGGGCAGAAAGGAGGACCCAGGCAGCTATAGGTCGGTCAGCCTCACCTCTATCTCTGGAGAGGTGATGGAACAGTTCATTCTGGATGTCATCTCCAGACATATGGAGGAAAAGGTGATCAGGAGTAGCCAGCATAGATTCACCAAGGGGAAATCCTGCTTAACCAATCTGATAGCCTTCTATGATGGAATGACTGGCTGAGTAGATGAGGGGAGAGCAGTGGACGTTGTGTACCTTGACTTCAGCAAGGCTTTTGACACTGACTCCCACAACATCCTCCTAGATAAGCTCAGGAAGTGTGGGTTAGACGAGTGGACAGCGAGGTGGATTGAGAACTGGCTGAAAGGCAGAGCTCAGAGGTGTCATCATCAGTGGCATGGAGTCTAGCTGGAGGTCTGTGGCTAGTGGTGTCCCCCAGGGCTCAGTACTGAGTACCATCCTGTCCAACTTCTTCATCAATGACCTGGATGAGGGGACAGAGTGCCTGCTCAGCAAGTTTGCTGTTGATACCAAGCTGGAAGGAGTGGCTGATCCACCTGAGGGCTGTGCTGCCATTCAGAGAGACCTGGACAAGCTGGAGAGCTGGGCGGAGAGGAATCTCATGAGGTTCAATAAGGGCAAGTGCAGAATCCTGCACTTTGGGAGAAATAACCGTAGGCACCAGTACAAGCTGGGGGCTGACCTTCTGGAGAGCAGCTCTGCGGAGAAGGACCTGGAAGTGCTGGTGAATGACAAGTTGACCATGTGCCTGTGTGGCCAGGAAGGCCAATGGTCTCCTGGGCTGCATTGGGAAGAGTGTTGCCAGCAGGTCAAGGGAGGTGATCCTGACCCTCTACTCAGCCCTGGTGAGGCCTCGCTTCGAGTACTGCATCCAGTTCTGGGCTCTCCAGTACAAGAGAGACGCGGAGCTACTGGAGAGAGTCCAGTGGAGGGCTACAAAGATGATCAGAGGGCTGGAGTATCTGCCCTATGAGGAACAGCTGCAAGATCTGGGCCTGTTTAGCCTGGGGAGGAGAAGACTGAGGGGGGATCTTATCAATGTGTATAACTACCTGAAGGTAGGATGTCAGGGGGACAGGGACAAACTCTTTTCAGTATTGCCATGTGACAGGACAAGAGGCAATGGGCAGATATTGAACCATAGGAAGTTCCGCCTGACCCTGAGGGGGCCCAGAAAGGTTGTGGAGTCTTCTTCTGTGGAGATATTCAAAGCCTGCCTGGATGCAACCCTGTCTAACATGTTCTAGGCGACTCTGCTTGAGGAGGGAGGTTGGAATAGATGATCTCCAGAGGTCCCTTCCAACCTTACTGATTCTATGATTCTATGATTCTGTTGCTCTGTGCATCATTGCAATCTTCCTTATTGTGGGTTTCATGACTTTTGACCAATGAATCCTGCAGGAAGTGCTGAATGACAGCAAAATGGAGTTCTTTCTTTCCCAGTTAAAGTTCTATTTGGAAAGCCATTTAAACATCAGATCAAATTACTATTAACAATATAGTTCCATGCCCATACACTGAGTTGCTTCAAGCAAAACATTCATCTGTGTGCTTACATGTGGTCAAGCACTCTGTTCTTACTTGATAGTTCATTGGAGCACTGAGCGCTTTATTTTGCAAACACAGCATAAGGTTTACACATTTGCAGCCAGATTCTCAAATTGTACGATTATGTTGATTTATATCTAGAGTGAATCAATACCTTTGCTCTTGTCATTTTCATAAATTAAAAGAAGAATTCATTTTTATTGGGGAAAAAAGAAAAAGAAAAAAAAAGCCAAAGATAGTACCTTGGCTAAGACTTTCTTTTCTTCGGCATAAAAAACAGCTGTAGACTAGAAGTGTCTGTAACAATAAGCAAAAGCCTGCAGGTGCCTTTTGTTTCATTTCCTATATTAATATGCAGAATTTGGCTTTTCTCCAGAGAGACTTGCTTCAAAACCATCATTCTGTATTACTGACAATGCTAGTCCCTTTTTTGAATTTTATAATGAAAACAAACAAATAAGATATTGCTGGTACCTATTTATGTATGTATGTTTTTTCAAAGATAATTATTAAGCATAACTGAATCCACAGCAGACCAATGCCATGGGAGTTACTGTAAGAACAAAGTCAAGATAAATCCAGTGGCAGGAAAGCAGAAAGCAAGAAGACAAACTAAACATCATTATCTGGCAAAGGATTCTCATAGAGAAGAGGTTCCCATTAGTGAGAGAAAATGAAGTCAGAGTCTTTGTTGACAAAACATATTGGATTTTGAGTCATTGATCATTAATTATTTTATAACAATTTTATAATATAAGTATCTTCCCATTTTTATTTTATTTTCTGAAAATTTTAGGACCTATATCTGCAGGAAGCATAAAACAGCTTTCAATTCTTTTCTTTTCTTTTGAACCATTTCCTCCAACTGTGTAGGTTTAAAATGAACAACAGAATATGACAGATTCAGTTCTGAGAAACAAGACCTAGTGTTATGGCATGTAAAGGATAAATAAGTTGCAAATAATACAAGCCCAAGATATTATGAAGAAAACTCCCTTCTGACTCCAGCATCAATCACAAGCATACAGAGTGCAGAATCCTGTTGCTAAGCTCAAAAGGAAACACACTAAATAATAGTTTTCTTTTGTGAAAATAACTTGGACTATAAAGTTTTAGAAAAGATATTAGTGAATATCTCTATTCTAAGTCTACATACCGATCTGAAGTAACTGATTTTGTAACATTTTGCTGTAGTCCAAATCTACACCTGTTTTCTAAAATAAACATCAGATACAATGTGTTGGTGATATGACCCAATCAAAATGAAAAATATCCTAAAGAATAGAGGATATTACACAATACAGACTTATATTTGGGCATCATATGTAGGATATCTATGCTCAAATCAGAAGGAAAGGAGGTCAGTTTGAATAAAGATATATTTAAGTAGAATTATATAGGAATAGTAATAGAAATAGTACGTAGAAAGGAACATATGAGTAGAAGAAAGGTTTATTTTGTTCTTAATGTCGTTCAATGCTTTTCATTTCTCTGCACATGCAGTTTTATTAGTTTTTCTGCTCAGCAGGTTAATTTAGTTTTAAAGAAAAGAGGCTACATGGACTAGTTTAAAAGTGGAAATGAAAATACAAGATTTCCTGGAAGGTAGGTAGGGAAAAAAAACAAGACGGTCTTTGAGCAGCAAAATTCTTGTGATCATACAATTCAAAATTGACTCTATAGATTTAAATGCAACATGTCTTCATAGACTACATAAGAAATAGATGTACTATACATTATCTCACTTACAACAGCTCAATAAATTCAGCCTAGTCCAAGTCAGCAGAAGGTAGCCAATTAATATGACAGTGGATGGTTTCCAGTAAATATTGAGTTTCCTTAACTGTTTTATTTTCTTTCTCCTTCTGTAAAAATCCCCAAAGCCTTTTCAATTCTTTGATAATTCTGGTAAATTAACTAAATCACATATATATTATGAGTCTGAGATGCTTTTCCAGTGTTTGGCTAGATAGCATTGATCAGACTTTAGCTTCTTTGGCATCTCTAGTTTTGGCAGAATCTGTGCCTTGGTTATGAGAAGCCTGATGTTTAGCTAACCTAGTGTAAATACTGAAAAGCCTATTTCTCAAGTATTTTTGTCTTTGCTTTTAACTGAATTTCCCTCTTTACATTTACATCCTTTGTTTCCAAAGTTCCATGAAGACAATAGACATATAAATGAAACTGTATCATAAAACATATGATTAGAGTCAGGATATTATAGCTTAAAAATTGGGATTCAAAACTGGTGATGATCAGTTACCTAATAAAGTATATTTGGCAAGCCAGTGGAAATACTCTTCTGTAGTTCATGGGGAGAAAAAGTAAGTAAATCTGAGTGTGCTAACTCCAGAGGGACCTTTCTCTCTCACTGACTATTAAGGAGGTTTTAAGAAAGCAGCTTGCTCTGCCTTGCACTTCCATGAATACATCAATGCTTTGAAGACAGGGAATCACAGTGCATCTGCAAGCATTGATACATGACAAGTGAACAAGAGACCAAATTTAAAATCAGAGGATAATAGGATAATTTAGACTGGAAGGAACCTCAAGAGGTTTCTGGTCCAACCTCTTGCTCAAAGCAGGGTCAGCTTTGAGGTCAGATCAGGTTACTCGGGCTTTATCCAGTTGGGTCGTGAATACCTCCAAAGATGTAGAGAGCCCAACCTCTCTGAGCAACCTCTTCCAAACCTTAATTGTCCCCTTGGGGGAAAAAATTCTCTTCGTGTACAGTTTGAACAGCTCTTATTTCAATTTATGTCCTCTATCTCTTGTCTTCTGCCCAGCTCTAATTGTTGTCCCAAAACTGTGTTCTGTTACCCAGTGTGCAAGTACCCAATAGACATACAGGGTCAAGACATTTGTTTATTTCATTTATGCAGAGATGGGTGCTAGGAGGTAGGTCCACAAAGCTAGCACATCTTATCCCCTTCTCATTCTTTATTTATACACTTTTCAGGGAGTACTTTATACAACATATGTGTGTGTGTGTGTGTGTATGTGTACATATATATATATATATATATGTATTTATAACCGATTTTTCTATTGGTTACAATTTTATTAAATCACATATTTGCTCCATACTTGCACTTTAACACTCCTGTTAATTAGCATAGGAAGAGGTGAAGAAGACAGTAACATCATTATCATGTCACTCCCATCTTATTATTCATTTAGGGGTGTATAGTGTAATATGTTAATAAGCCTAAATTAACTTAAGGTTACTCTGGGTTATTCTGCTGTTTTTGTCTTGTCTACCCCTCACATTCATCAGTGCTGTGAGTTCCTCCAGGTTATTCGGCTAGAGCTGGTTGTCCTTTGCAGTACTGTTTTGCGATATCCTCTCTCCCTTGTCCTTGAGTCTTGTTAACTATTTGCAAGTTTTCCACAGCATTGCTCCAACATAATGAACTGGTTCAGTTTAGACATTGTGCATGGCCTTTAGCTACTTCTGAAGTATTATTTTTTCCATTTCATTAACACCAGTTTTGGAAGACTCAAATATCAACAGCTTAGGGTTAAAGAATTAAAGTTCCCAAGAACTTCTGCAGTTCCAGCTATTTCATGGAGTAATGATATGTCTAAAAGACAGTCTGTCATTCCATTAAATTCAAAATGGATAACAAGTATTACCACCAAAATTAATGTAGCTGTTGTTGGTTTAGCAGTTTCTCCAGCAGCTTAAAGCTAAAATGATAACTAAGATAAAAGACTCCCTCATATAAAGAAATAGTTCCTCCAACAACTTACAAAAAGATTGGGGAGCTCCTGCAACAGAGAATTTCTGAACTTTTATCCTGGGCTTTCTCATGAACTGAGAAGAAGAATCTTTCTCATGTTGTCAGCTAAACATGCTTTACTAATCTCTAACTTACACTTCTGTCTTGATTAAGGAAAAATAAACTTCAATTGATAAATTCAGAAATTGACTGTTTTTTTAAGTTGAGAAAAAGAGAATTAGGAATGCTGTCAAATCCCAGACCTATTTCAATACAAATTACTCCACTGCTCTTTTCCTTAAAATCTCCATTCAGTATTACAGCTGAATCTGAAAGACTTTACTTCATTAACTTTGCACCTGCAGAAAATTGGGTTTTATAATGGAAGTGCTGACTTAACCTTAATGTTATCATCCATTGTAGAGTCTGTCTGAAATTGTGCCTTCACAAGTCTAGATACAATACCTCCAAATTTTATTTACAGTGTTCTCAGCTGTGAAAATGCAGATGACACAAAACATCTCAATTTCAGCTTATGAGCCTCAAGAGACTCATTTGTGTTTTTCACTGAGACTCTCCTGTATCAGATTCTGCAGCTTCAACATCTAAAACTGTGTCATCTCGAAGATATTTTCAGCTATGCATTAACAGGAAACAAATACATAGATTCATGGAATAGTTGAGGTTGGAAGAGGCTTCTAGAGATGGTCTAGTCCAAAACCCCTGTTAGGGTCCATCAAGGTCTGCTAGAGCAGGTTGCCCAGTATCACATCCAGTCAGGTTTCAAATACCTCCAAGGATGGAGACTTTATAGCCACCCTAGCCCATACTTCATCAGTTTGTCAATGTGGATGTTATAAGAGACTATCAAAAGTCAAGTAAAGCCAGTAAAATCAAGACAAACAACATTCACTGCTCTCACATGTTTTCCCCTTCATAAACACATGACAACTTCTGTCAATCACCTTTTTATCTTTCATTTGTTTGGAAATAGTTTCACAGAATCACAGAATCACAAAATGGGTACGGCTGGAAGGAACCTCTGGAGATCATCTAGTCCAAACCCCCTGCTCAAGCAGGGTCACCTACAGCATGTTAGACAGGGTTGCATCCAGGTGGGTTTTGAATATCTCCAGAGAAGGAGACTCCACAACCTCTCTGGGCAACTTGTTCCAGTGCTCTGTCACTCTCCCAGGGAAGAAATTCCCCCTCACGGTCAGGCGGAACTTCCTATGGTTCAATATCTGCCCATTGCCTCTTGTCCTGTCACATGGGATAACTGAAAAGAGTTTGTCCCCATTCCCTCAACACCCTCCCTTCAGGTACTTATACACATTGATAAGATCCCCCCTCAGTCTTCTCTTCCCCAGGCTAAACAGGCCCAGCTCTTGTAGCTGTTCCTCATAGGGCAGATGTATGAGCTCTCTGATCATCTTTGTAGCCCTCCATTGGACTCTATCCACTAGCTCTATGTCTCTCTTTCCAGGAGGATTAGTTGCTCTAACACCTTCTCAGGAGTCAAGGTGATGATGACTGGCTTCTACATTCCCCAATCATCCTTCCTTTGCCCTTCTTCAAGACAGGAGTGATATTTGCTCTCCTCCAGGCCTCAGAAACCTCTCCAAAGAGCCATGACGTTTCAAAGATAATCAAGAATTGCCTCTCTGTGACATCAGCCAGGTGCCTCAGCACTTGTGGGTGCATCCCATTAACATGTCCTGTGTCCAGTATATTTATGCATGTCCAGTATATTTAAATGTTTCCTAATCTGATCCTCTTCCACCAAGGTAATCCTTCTCACTGCACTGGAGACTAAAAAGGCATTGAGTTTCTTCTATGTCCTTTGTCACCAGGGCCCAATTCTGATTCAGCGGTGGGTTCACATTTTCCCTAGCTCTCCTTTTGCTGCTTATACACCTGTGGAAGCCTTTCATTTTGCCCTTCATGTCCCTCATCAGATTCAATTCCAAATGTGCTTAATCTCATTTCTACCTGCTTGATCAGTGCCTCTATATTTCTCTGAGTTCACTTGTTCCTGCTTCCACGTCTTATATGTTTTCTTTTCATGTCTGGGTTCTATATTTACACACAAGATGAAGAGATGCCTGGAAAATTTCTGAGCAAATTTTGCACAGATTCATCTGATTTAAAAGAAATTGGATCTATTTTCTCAGCATATGAATATCAGGTTTCAAAGAAACCTGTGATCATGAATGAAATGAGCTGTAGATATAATTTGCATCTAGCACCAGTACAACTGCTTTAAACTTGATCAAATATTTCAGTATCATAAGTACGTTAAGGAATGAAAATTGGGTACTAAGGATCACTCAACTTTAAAATCAGAGAAAACAATTAATTATTTTTATACTTGTTGTATCTTATAGCATGCCATTACACCTCTGCAAGGTGATGACCTGAAATTAATCTACACTAGGAGTGACATAGATTAAGTAATTATGGATTATGGATGGAGACTGGCTCACATACCAGCCTTACAGAGGGAGAAGTCACTGAGCTTAGCAACAGTGTATAATGAAAGCAGGTCTAGACACACACATTTTAGTGGTTCCCACATAAACACTATTAAAACTACAGCACATTTTCATCTGCTCTATTAACTTTTAGCCATTACTGAGGGTTTCAAACTGCAGTCTTAGAGTAGTCATGAAGAGACCTATTATTACATTTCTCAGCTCCTGCTTTACCAAGCCACCAGATGCACACATAGCTGTGCTCACACAAAAACTTTATAACCATATGCATCCTTGAGGATTACTTCTTGGCCTTCTTCCTGTATTAATATTCTGCATCATATTGTAAGCCTCCATTTAGCTGAAATACGTTAAATAGAGCTGCCTTGAAAATACATCTCCTGTTGTGCCGTAGAGAGATTAGATTTACGGTGGTGGTCCTACCTCCTCCATGCACCTAAGGCAACTGGCAGAAAATACTTGTTTGCCAAAATCCACCTTCTTTTTTTGACTACTGTAGCTTGCATTGCCAACAAGTGCTCTCATTTTCTGCAATGCTTATTTTCCATGCTGACTTAACATGCATTTTTAGGCCCAGGACACAGCTCTGCTCCAAAAAAAGTCCTTAAAATCAGTATAACCATCACTGAAAGGATTTGTTCTTGGAATGGGTCAATCTTACAGGGGAATAACTCTGTATCTTGCTATTCCTATAAGACCTTAAAGAAGTGAAAGACAACAGCTAGGGTCCACTGCGGATCATCTTTCTTCCAGATGTGGTCATTCATGCTGAAAATACAGGTAGGTTCACAGTTAAGGGATAACTGAGGAGAAAGAATTTTGAAGTTGAGCCTTATGTTTCTTCACAGCATTTTATGGGTAAATAACTTTTCCTGCAATTTTTCTCTTGTTAGCACCAGTAGCAGAGGAAAGACTACAGGATCTCCATCCAGAAAATAAAATTTAACAGTTTTATTTTCCTACTTTTCAGGGACTCTAAAATATTAAGCAACACAATATACTCAGTATCCAAACTCACAGCTTCTCACTTAAAGCAGCAGGAGCTTTGCAGAAAGAACAAGAATGTAATCTTAACCTGATGACTTAGCATGTTCCTTCCCTCAGTGATGAGTGTCACTTCTCCCTAGATCTCTCTTAGATAGGTTGCTACCTTGCTCAGTTGAGCACTGGTAAAGTTGAGCAACTGTACCGTGCAGAATCAAAGAAAGAGATGCAAGTACAGAATAATAAGGGTATTGTACCAAGAAACTGCTCAAATATTCTTACCAAGACTTCATATACTTGTTGAGCAGGATGGGTGTACACTTATAAGAAAACCTTCAAGGCAGATAGGTCACTTACTGATACCATCCTTTCAGGAACTCAGTGAAAGAAAAAAAGCACTGGAGATCAATTCTTGACTCTGAAGATTACCAGAAGTGAGCCATCAGTGCTTGACAGAAAACATTGATGGCTCTGGCATGGATGCTGCAGGAGGAGAATATTTTTTTCACAGAACAAATGAACATCTTTTTACCATACCCATGTCTAAGATAAAAGAGGGAACAAAGAAATAAGAAGATTCCCATTTCTGCTAATGCTCTGTACCCTATTTTTGTTACTGAGACCACTCAGGGTAGTGCTGCCTTTGATAAGGCCTTTGGGGAAGAAGTTTAACAGTGCCTACTGATAGAAACCAATGCCATTCCCACAAAAATGGGGCACCAAATGTCACCATAGTCCCAAATCTATCTGTCTTATTTCTTTGGGGAAGAGAAGCCCAAATTTACTGAGTGGACACTTTGCCCAGCATGTGTCAATAGCAAAACCTAAAACTTTTCATGCACTGACTCAGCTCTGTGCCAATACATTTAGGAAAAATATTCTAAGGCAATATAGACATTATTTTAGTATAAATTAGAGGAATTACAGTCCATGCCCTCTCTATTAGTTCCAGTTAGCACAGTACATTTTCCTATGTCAAGTATTGTGGACCCACTGCCACACATTGCATTTCTTTCTAACATGACTGACATGATTTATTGAAACAGGGTAAGTGGTTAAGTGGCCAAAATTCCTAAAGTCAATAGTAGCCACAGACATAAGCCTAAAAGGTCCTGGACAAGTACACCTCTCTGAAAGGAAAATAAATTGTCATAAGCAGAATTTACTTATAATTATTCAGTGACAGTAACAGAGACTGAAAAATACACTGATTTATAAATGTTTGTCTCACTTCAATGACTGGATATAAATTCTGCCCAAACTGAACTCTGTTGTAAAATTGAAACAAACATATTGATTTGTTCAGCCATACATACAGTCTCCTTTAAGTGTATATGCTCTTTTCTGTGAGTACTAAAACCAGTCTAGTCTACTTGTTTTGAGTTGTAGAGCTCAGGGGCATTTTATTGGCACTAAGATTGTCTTTGCTCAGTGCAGGAGAACAAGCCACAACACACTCTGCTTCACAGAGTTAGCTGTTAATTTTAGTCATTAAAGTCTCCTGGAATCATAGTTACCCCCAGGAGCACTCCAGAGCCCTTGCCAATGCAAGGGACACAAGAAGTAACTCAGAATAGCAAGTAAAACTGCCTGGACATGCAGTCTACGTGTTGGATCATTTTGCTAGCTTGGGCATCATGTCCCTCCTCACCTTGCTCTGGAAAGACATTTCCCTATTATGCCAGGAAGTTGTCTATAAAACTATATAACTTCTTGTGTTGTATGCCTTAAGCGCTTCTTTGATATTTTTTCTTCTTATTTCTTTATCAAACTCAATGGGCCTTTGACAATTTAGACCAGCTGATAGGGCCTTTCCTGTTAGAGAGCTACACGACATTCAACAATTTAATTTGTATAGTATAAGACACTATTCAATTTTTTCTGAAATCCTGTGCAAATGTATTTACCAAAAGAACTCTTGGTAGGAAAGCAAAATATTTTGGTGCTTATGAAAGGTTTAAAAGATTTGAGCAGCAAAGCTTTGTAGTTATCTATGATGTCAATGAAGGCAACTCATCTTTTCCATAGCCCATACTATTTTTGTTTTCACTTTCAAAATGACCAAAAATGCACCCAGTGTGCTAGACTTATAAAATAAATACACACTGCCTGACTTTTCACACCAAGCTTACATAACAGCCACCCAGTTGGGGTAATTTACATTTAATTCTAATTTAAGAGGGCAGACAGAAAATCCAGGGTGAGATACTTGCTCCCTACCGTTATCAGATCCCTTTATGATTGTCCTTTATCACAAGGTTTCTTGACAGGTTACTTGAAACATTGTGCTCTTTAACATGGCAGAACTATCCAAATCAATAGCATAAAGTGTACCTCTTACCAAAAGAGGTAAATGTGGTTGACATCTGTTGGCTGCCACCGTTTCACAATATCAGTGGCTGAAAGGACAGAAGGAAGTGAAAATAAACAGTGTCACAGTTTGCAAGAACCTAATGTGAAGAAATGATGCCTAGGAGCCAAAATGTTTCAGCACAGCCTTACCACTAGCAGCAGCATCTCTCAGACAAATTGTGCCCATCATCATATCCTCATAGACATACACATGGCCATGCTCACAAGGACAAAATTGAATTAGGCATCACAGAAAAAATATACTCCAAACTATACATATTGCAAAATGAACCCTTTATAAGATAAATATTCCAGTGATATTTGCTTGCTCTAGTAAAAAAATCTTGGCTCCATTGGGAACGTGTGTTTGGTCCACTTAGCCATAATGTATATGCATGACTGCAGCAGACTAGAGAACATAAATTTCCATGTTCATTTTAGACTTTACAGCTAATTTTTAACCCTATTAAAACTGTGATAAAGGAAAAAAAATCCAGTTGTAATCTAGCCAATTTCTCCACTACTTCTTTTGTAAATTAAGATTGACACATAAAGCAAAGTCATAGTACTCAAATGCATAATGAAACTGGGTCATTGAAGTTAAGTGATTAGCTAAAACTTATCTTAGCTGTTGTTTTAACTTTCCTGTTACAAACAGCCCTGGCTATATACAGTAAATAAATTCTTTAAAAAGTCCTTTTCCTAACTTCTCCTGGATAAGACTTTTCCATAGGATACATTTAATATATGTGTTAATTGCCAGTAAAATGTCATGACTCAAGGTAACCATTGCAACCTGTCTATATTGAACGAAACAGCTTTATTACTTTCTCCTCCTAGTAGTATGCTCTCACCAACACTGTTTTGCTACCACAAAAGAGTGATATAGCTTAGAGTATGTTCTCCCCTCTCACAGTAAGATATTCTTCTAAAGATATGGTGGCAGCCACCAAAATTTCAGCCTTATGCTGTGGAGCTGCAGACTAAAGAGAAGCACACATCTACTTAAAACATGCATATGAAAAATATCTCTACTGCAGAAAAACTGCTGTTATACAAATTTTTTTACAGTGTAATTAAAATCTGCCTTCTTGAATCTTGTTATTTCTTCAACATCAGGTCATCAGATGCTGGTTTATAGCTCTGTGTATGTGCATGTAATACACTGCTTGTCTGACTGGATAGTACTTATTGATCAACTTTCTTGCAAAAACAAACAAACCAACACCTCTCCCCTGTAATGAGTCTTTCTAGACATTTTAAAGCAATTTACAGAAAAATAAGTTAAAAGAAACTAGTCAATTCAAATATACTAAATTATGTGTCTTGTCTCATTATTGATTTGTCAAAGCTATTTAGAAAAGATCGTTTAGAAATCTATATTTTTAAAACAGAAAGAAACTCTCCTCATATCAAATCTGTCTCTCTGATTTATCAAATGTTAATTAAGAGCCCAGAGAAACCACAGTAGGAGTCAAAAGTCCCCTGTATTTCTTCCATCTCAGACAGGCTTGGAATAATGTGAATTAGGACACATGGTACTCAAATTAATAAATTAAACAAAAATGTGTGACTTCTGCTTTTTCAATACGAGATTTCATTTAAAAGATAATTTATTTCCCCATACTCACCCATGACTATTTTTAACCTCATGCTGAGATCATACAAGCTAGAAATTTGTACATCTTCTCAGTTATTCAGTTCCTTCCCTCCTGCTTAGGACTGTGAGATTCTCAAAAAAATAGTTTACTAGTATGTTGATTGTTATATTTCTGAATACTCATTAGCTTTATTTCAATAATTCATAAAAATTTGTGATTAGCATCCATTTTTGTACTTGTTCTGTTAGATTCTGTTGTAAATTAGGCCTCATGGAGTTGCTTGCCTTTGAATCTGTTATTAACTTTCCAGAACCTTTCTGTTCTGCAGTTGTGATGGAAAACACACCTCTCCAGCAAACAGTTATACTACCAGTTGGGATTTTGATACTAGCATGAACTACTCCATTTTACTGCTGTTTTCAGTGTCCCAGAGTACTAACATGAAAGTAAAGATACACATTTTTTATACAGAAATAAAAAACAGGGCTCATACTGAAATGGAGTCTAGGGAAATAAGAAAGTCTCAATTAATTCATTTAAATATAAGCTCTATTAGAAATAAATAGGTGCATTTAAGTGTTCTGAATTCAAGAGCTGATCAAAATGTGAGCTTGTTACATCTGACTCATCAGAATAACAAGTTTAGGAAGCTTACGAAAAATGTAGAGTCTATAAAAGTAAATGCCTCCCTAAAATCTATAAAGTCAACAAACATCAATCAGTCTAGGATAACAAGATGCAGAAAGGCAGGGAAGTAGAAACACACTGTTTACTGTACTCAGTCAGACAATTCTCCGTTAGCTGGGTATGAGCGTAGATACCTGAACTCTCTAACAGAAATGGCAACTTCACATGTAAGCAGCAAGTTCATTGTGTAGTGCTGAATATATTTGAGAAAAAAAAAATGACAACTCTGCTATGTTTTACAGGAAGAGATTTGACTGTCCTTTTAAATCTCTGCTACAGATCCGTGAAATGTTCATTCTTCCAACTCTTTCCCTCCCTCCAGTTTCACAGCTGCTACACTTTGTACATGATCCCAGGTTTTTATTGATACATCAATTTGTCTGCCACCGAGCACTGTATAGCATTTTGGAATCTCATCTCTCATTTCTGATGGTAACTGAAAGTCACAAACAAAAATATTATATAGACTGTATTATTATGAATTTCTTATCTCTGTTTAAAGTTTCTCCTTGAAATGATTTCCAAAAATGGGAGGTTCTAGGGTAAAATAGCTCATTTCTGGGACTCTCTCTTAGGAGGCTACCAACACTTTAGTTCCTAGCATCAAACTGCAGAGTCTACCTCAGCAAAATGCTCACTCTTCCAGTCCACCTCTACATTTCTAGTCAGCTTGGCTATCTCCAGAGACTTCCTCTGGTGCAACTGTGATCCTGTGATGTCTATCTGGACATGATGTTCTGCCCTAATACTGATGTCCTGATTATTTTTCACTCAGATTCCTACAAACTCTAGAGGTCCTGAAGAATGAACACAACTATTTTTTGATACTGAACCCTTAGAGAAACTGCATATCTAAAAGAAATGGATATTTGCTCCTCCCACCCTGCAAAACAATACAGGAGAATGAATGTTTCTGAATTCTCTAACCAGAAGCTTTAGAGGAGGATTGGATGGTAAATTAACATTAATGAACAGAGACCTTGTAGTTTCAATACATTGAAAGATTAGGTTGTTTTTCTAAAGGACTTTTTCAGTGAATTTAAAACACACATTATGGATATATCTTAGTATTGTCAATTTACCCTAAGCAAACTCAGAGTCTGGCGCTCTGATTATTATTAACTGAGATGAACACTCAGCCAACTGAGGGAACTGAAAAAATACAAAAATAGAAGCACACGTCAGTCTCAGGCAGAGTGCTATATTCTCCATACTTTAATTTTCCTTTCTTAATATAAGCCTTGGGTGACACAGACTGCCAGAAAACCACCAAAGCAAAGCTGGACCAATCTCTGGTTGAATTGTACTTTAGCTGGTAATGTTCCATGTTGTCTCTTATATCGAAGGGCAGAGAAATGGGAGGAAGAATGTCACATAACAGTCGAAATGCTGAAATAGCCAAAGACAGTGCGTCAGTGCTTCTTACTAATAAATTTGCCTTGTAACCAATACAAAAAAGGCACTTAAAAACTTGATTACGAATCGTATTCTAGACAGAGGTTTCTAGCCTTAAGATACAACACAGCATTCTACTTGCTTTGGTGTCTAGAAACCAGAGTAACTGACAGAGGTAGATCAGAACCTAAAGCAGATCCAGCACTGGAAAAATGTCTTTTTTGTTGGGTTTTTGTTTGCAGTTTCAGATGGTTTTTTCCCCTTTTTTCTCACAACTTATCTCTACATCCCCATTAAAGACTTCATCTCTTCAGCTGTGCCAGAAGTTGAATCAACAGTTTAGATTGGATGTAGGGCATGAATGAGCAACACAAACAGGATACTGGGGGTGAGATCTGTCGCAGACAAAAAACTGATCAGTTCATGTATTCTAAACCAAATTAGGATCAATGTGGTTTACTGATATATTAAAAAGACGTGATGAGTGAAGTATCAATATCAACAATATTGTTACTAAATAAACCACAATATTAAACACTTAACAAAATGTTAATAAATACCTGTGTGTCACGCCATAGCAGGATGCTGGCTGCTTACAGTATCTGACTGAGGTAGCAATGCTGGCAGAGTGACTTCTGGCCATGGAAAACTGTTTTAACTGCTGCTATTTCCACTCCAAGGCCTCTCCCTCATTGCTATAAATTTTTGTGTGACTCTTATTCCCCTCTTCAAGCTCTGCTTCATAAGTCTCTCGGTATTCCCTTGGTAAGTGCTTTATACAGCTGATGGTGGTCATCTTAATTGCTCTGTTTCAGGCAAATGCCCTCTCAGGTAGATAGGTAAAAACCTAAGTATGTTCACACATACTGTTCATACTCACATTCCTCTGTTATCAGCTGTTCTTATCCAAACCATTGGATAAGATAGGCCAGTGGAGCAAAATGAGGAGCACCCTTTAAACAACTGCTTAATTATTGTTTATGAAAATGATCATAGGTGAAATAGTTATAACAATCCTATCTTCTCCACTACTTTTTCAATTGACATAAAACTGACACTCCATTCTTATTAGCAAATAATTAGCAGCATACACAAAGTTGACCTTTTCCTCATGTAATAGTAAATCGTTTTAAACTGAGCTACAGGGGTTCCCATTACTATGGCTCATTATAGGACATTATTTCTATTTTCCGATTGTGAAACAAGTCAAACTGTCCACATTAAATTTTAGCACAGCCTTTTGTCCCAAAGAGAGAGAGATGTGACTTCTCCCTGAGAAATGCTGACAGTGAGAAGGGAGCAAGGTGAAAAAGGCGCCAGCGGGACATACCTACTGGGGAGTCCCTGCAGTCTTGGTGCTGACTCAGAGATTGAAGAGCACATAAAGCAATCAACCCAACTCAGTGATGTGTTTAAATGACTGCAAGCAGGAGCCCATTGTCCCCATAGTCTGCACTGTTAGGCGGCACAAAACTAAATAGTTTATTAGAAGTATTTTTAGGTCAGGGTCAGCAAAATTCCTTTTGCTCAGCTTCCAGACATGAGTGCAGAAAGCCTCTGTCTGCCTACAAAACACCAATTAAACATAACTTATATACTTAAAAAATGTAGCTTTTATTTTTCTAAAGCAGGAGTTACTAGAATTAGCATCTAACAAAAATTAACAAGGAATATATAACAACTTCTAAAACAGTTTATCAAAGCAGTTTAGTACAGAGGTGTCTCTGGACAATATATTCTTTAAATACAACCCTTGCCTTCCTGTCTCTTCTCCACTCCTATCCCTATTTGAAGCTATCATCTCATTCTATACCTAGCGCAAAATGTAAGTCTTGTAACTCTCAGTACCTTTGCTAATGTTCAGTCCCTGGTTCACAGACACATTCATTTACAGGGCTGCAAATCTAAAGCTTTTTATATTAAATAGTTTTCAATTAAGGTTTATTATTCCTATTATTATTATTATTATGTCACAAATTAATTCTGAAATTTATATACCACTTAAACTTTCATTTCAAGACATAAGCGATAGGTTGAACCTGGTGTGGATACAGAGCGGCAGTCTTGATATTTTTCACTTATTAATTAGCACTTGTACTTTGTAAATATGTCTTTATCATCATTAAATTTTAGTGTTATTAGAATGATGAATAAATAATACACAGTTTGGTATCACAGGATGGGGTATACAGAAGGACACTGTTTTGTCTGTGGTACTGAAAAACATACATTGGAACATTATTTTATCAATACTATTGAAAATTGTCAAAT
This sequence comes from Rhea pennata, assembly GCF_028389875.1. NCBI lineage: Eukaryota > Metazoa > Chordata > Aves > Rheiformes > Rheidae > Rhea > Rhea pennata. The sequence goes on from NC_084670.1 coordinate 35,799,409, forward strand.
ATATGACATATCAGGATGCAAGATTAATTGGGAAGTGGAATTTTGGAATAAGATGAAGTGCAAATGTAAGGTGCAATTAAAACTGATCAATTTCTCTTGCCCATGCAGAAGATATTTGCAGAGAATATTCTATGTGATTAGTACCTTCCACTGTCTACCACTAAATCACTGGATAAGCTAAAAAGATATTCAAGAGATTAATTACAAAGCATTTAATATGGGGGAAAAGAATACATTTTTTAAACTTACCAGAATTCCTGATCAGGGAAAACCTTTCATACTCCAATAAACACAAATTACTGGCAGTGCATTAATAAACCGCTACCTTTACATGCATCTCCAAAGGTGAAATTCTGGAGAGAAGGAACAGAAAAAAAAATATTTATCCATAATAAAAGAAGGATTTTTTAAAAAAGGAAAGCTTGTAATAAGATTCTGATACAAGCACTTGCTAGAGCAACTGTGTTAGGTAGCCTTTCAGTGACATCTATTGGCAAAATATTGCGAGAGGAATTTTGCATCAGCTCAGATCAAAATGAGTGACAAGAGAGCTCAATGTCAACATCTGAAACTTCTGCTGATGTAAATCACTCTGACTCAAGTCAGTCTATTTGCATCAGATAAGAATTTGATTAGCAGTCCCTAAAAAAATAAGGGGTGACCTTTTAGATATTTACAAGCTCTTGCAGCACACATTTACCTGGTGCAAACATACACAAAGTGCTGAAGGACTGCAAACAGCCTTTGAAGATAGGCAATTTAGAAAACAGGTAAATAAAAAGGAAACAAGTCTAAATCTAATTATCGTGTTAGTTCAGATAGTACCATGTTTACTTGCAAAGCATTTCTTTTTCTATAAGGAAATTATGATAATCCCTCCCCCTAGACTTACCATTTTACCAAAATTGTCCATGAAAACTTGAGATTTTTTATTAAAGTATAAAAGCTCAACATCTCTTTCAAAGATTAATTTTGTACCATATGCACAGAAAAATCTTTTTCCCAAATCTCATCTAAAACAATTTTAACAAAAGGAATTGTAGTCAATTCTATCCATATGTAGGACAATATTTATTGGAAGAGGGAATAACTTTTATTAGATCAATTATATGTCAGGAAAACATAGACAAGCTGATATGGACTCTGAATCTTCGTGAGTATTTTGGGATATTTTTAGAAATCTCCAGTCTCCTCAATTCAAGTTTTTATTATGGTATTTTATTAGCTGTCATTGTTGGGGTTTATTTTATATAGTCCCCTTTTTGGATTTATATGTAATTTGACATTCAGTAATAGCTCCAAAAATACTCTTCTTACCATTATAGTTCTTTCTTCTAAAGAAATACCTCATTTTACTCCTTACATACTTGAAGCATTCAGATCCAAAGTATTAGAGGAAAAAATCCAGACTTCTGTTTCAACCCTAATATCTAATTTGATACAATAAACTAGCTAAATTATTGTCTTTTGTTCTTGCATATGCACTTACAAGTACATATCTATTTTCTTTGACTTTCAGGATTTACTCTTATAAAACATCTTGATTACCTTTTGAATCAACAACAAGAAACATTTGAAAAGGAATGAAATATCATGAAAGAATCTCAAAGAAAAATATAAAATTATTACTAACACTAGACCATCAATAATGTGGCTTTTACATTCCCTTACACTCTACTGCTCACAAGGGACTTACAAAAGGCAGATAGATTGTTTTTCTCCTTTCTTTTCAGTTAGTCAGTCTTAATTAACTACTGCTTTGACAACTATTCCTTCTCCCTTCCAAATTCCTTTTCACTCATATCATCAAAAGGCCTGAATTAAAAAGATTACATAAAATCCTCCTCCTTTCCTTGATCATTCATTCACTCATACACTTCTGCATTGCTCTGATCCTTTTCCTACATTTCTCTCCTTTTTAGTATCACAGTCAAATGCCTCTGTTAAATCACTTCAAGCTTCTGTGTCACTGTGTCAAAGATATAAATATCTGTTTCCTGTAACACCATCCATCTTACCGCCAACCCTACTTTTCTTTGCTAAATCTTACCAAACACAAATTGAAATATTTCAGTTCTCATGTACTTATGTGATTAAATTTCTAATGTACTATCTAAAAATGTAAGATTTATCAAAGAATAACAATTATGCTGTCTTTGAGGAGAAACAATAATGTCTTGACATGTTAGTAGAAGCTGTGGTGAGCCATGGACAAGCCATGTAATGTAAGAAGTATTAGATTACATCTTCAAAAACATCAAACTGGTTCATTGATAATTTGAGTTCTTCAGGATCAGACTCAAGGAATAAATATTGAGATAAGTGATAGAAAATAGAAAAGAAGGTCTTTTTAATTGATTTGGTATCATTTCCTCATGACTGCACTGACTTTTCTGGCACTACTCTTGTGAATCAGGAGGAAAGCTACATCAGGCCTTTATCCAGAATTTTGTTGCCTGATTGAAAATTCAGTGCTTATGTTAAACTGCTCCTGAATCTTTGTCACTTTTCAATGAAAATCTGAAGTATTTAAAAGCAGAGTCCTGTCCTAAAAATAGCAGAACTAGAAATTCTTGTGATATCAAGTGTCTCAGTAGTATCACCTATGACAAGCTATTCAGAGATCTCCCCCAGCAGTAGAAACAAAGGTACAGCAGAATGCATAAACATGTAACATAAATTTTCCATGATTTGTCCATAGCTCTTCTAGGTTTGGAAAAGTAAGTGCCCACATGCAAATTTCTTCTCATGAAGATTTGTTTTTCACTTTGTGCTAGCAACGCAATGGCAATGCCAGAATTTAAATTAGTTGAAACTGTAATTCCTCAAAAGTCATGCCTCATTCCTCTACGATTGTGCAATGTTGTATAAGTCAGGAAGCAAAACTCTTTAAGTATCTAAATATGATTCAGGGCACCTTAAGTTAGGCAACTGACAACTCGAAGTAGTATCTGGTTAATTAGTTCTTCAGGCAGGGAAGTGGGATAGGGCAGTTCAGCATTGACCGTAGAAGAAGTTAGGACACTAAAATCACTTTTCATATCCTTTTATTTCCCAGTTCCAAAATAGATATGCACTGACACAATGATTCATACTCCAAAGGCAGTTAATAAGTATTGACAGGTTTAAAGTTTACTCTGCTTCCTAAGAGCCTGACTAAAGACATCAATGCTGCTAGCTTTTTCATGCAAGACTAGAGAGATATGTTCAACAGAGCTTAAGTATCAGGAACAAGCCAAAGGAACTTTTCTGATTAGATCAATGTTACTTATGATAAAATAATGAGTGAGCTTGGATGCCCATTACTGACCTGACTTTCTTTTGAAAAAAACATACAGTAAAATCCTATTGTTTAACAGCAACAAGTCCCTCTAGAAACTGCTGGTATGAACAGCAAAGTGTAATTTAGGTGCATGTATACTCATTTGTCAAATCTTTAGAGAAAATCATTGCATTTTCATGGAATAATGAAATATACCCCTCTAGTCATACACTTTTCCATTTTCTAATTTTGCTATTCAAAATAAAGAATACGGGAAGTGATAGAATGCACTTTTATATTAAGAAAGAAATGATTAGCTGTCACTTGTAAGGGGTTGTTCTTTTGGGATGAAATGCTCTAGATCACAAAAGGCTTACACTGCACTTTTACATTGCTGCCATAATGATTTCCACATATTATTTCTATCATTTCCTTGGTCAGTAAAGCCAAACAATATTTCCTTTCTCTTCCTAAAAGTGAGAGGAGACAAGAGGAAAAATCCTTTGATTAGATTTCTACTACCATATAGGAGTCACAACATATTCGTATTCAGTGACATATGGCATTGTACCATATATATTCACATTATTGCTAGTGAGAAGGCAATGCTTCTAAGTGTCATGATTCAACTTCTGAATGCATTGCAAGTTTATGTATTAAATGCCTGAGGAATTTGTCATATTTCATGATTTCATTCCACACTTTAGAATATAAACATTCTAATTTGTTTCTCTCCCTCTTGTTTTCAAATATGTAGAAAACTTTTGAAACTTTATTTATCATTTTCTGGTCTTTTTTCAATAAATATAATTTTTGACAGTGTAAAATGGATATAGGTGCACTATCCCTAACTCATGAGTAGGTCTCAGGTGTCTAATTCTCTTATGACGTATATAGATTCAGTTTTAGCACTACAACAATGCACTATCTCCAGCTTGAACTTTCTGAGTTTTTCTTCAAGATGTGTCACACTCCTTTAACATCTTTTTTTATTCTAAGTCAAAAATATTCATTATCTGAAAGTTAACTTGAGCAAAAATAAATGCATGTACACCTTTGCAGAATGTCCTGTTTTCTACTTTTAAAAAAAATACTGAAGACCACAAACCAGCATCATAATGTTAAAAAAAAAGAGATAGAGAGAGAGAGAGAGAGAGGAGTAATGGCAGAGTGACAAGCATTTTCTCTCTTACTCAAACAATTAATTAGAATTATGACTATTTATAGTCTACTAGGCCATAAATTCTATAAATAAATTTTTTTACAGTTGCCTAATGTATTTAAAGCTTAAACGTGAGGCTGAATCAACCACAGCAAATTTCATGTAAATTAAAGGCTCTTCCTCCACCTAGAAAATGTTGAAGAAATGTTGAATGTTAACCCTATGCATGTAGGCAGTGTGATGCATGTAAGGTAGGGAACTGTCTGATGCAGTATTGTAGCCTATGATACAGAATGTCACAGATAAGAGAAAATAATTGATTAAAGAAATGAGAAACATTACGGAGAATAGTGTTTTCAATCATATTTTTCTCCTATTATGACTCTCTGCAGCAAGTGGATATCTGTCCCACAGAGTACAACAGAATAAGAAATCTATCAGGAATATTTGGAAACCGCTTATTTTGATTTAAAAATAAAAATCTCCTCTAAGAAACACAAACTTTTAGATTCTGAGTTTTTGTTTGGTCGGTTAGTTGGGTTTTTTAGCTCTACAGTGTTTTATGAGATCTCTTACTTTCTAAACGTTTTCCTTAATAGAAACTCTACAGATCTTCCAGCTAACATAAAAGGGAAGCTTTATATAAGCAACTTTGAAAAGTTATTTTTTTCTTAAACGACTGTTTCTATCGCCATCAAAAAGTGTTGTGCTGTTTTTGAATATCTTGTATATAGGATATATGATAGTTTTTCTTTCAGATCCCTGTTACAAAATAGCTCTGTAAAGCCAGTAGAATAATAACAGTATAACATCCTTTTTTGTTTGTGACAAGGCAGAAAAAAAGAATAAATGAAAAATGTAAGCCTAGATCAGATAATGTAAAATTGTTCATGTGATGATTCTGCAGATCTTTTGTTTACACTATCACAAGCACAAGATTAGCCTGATGATAGGATATTGCTGCATTGAGAGATAGGTAAGGCAGAGGAGACCCTATATGGCAATTGCAACAAGAAAATTGGTGTCAGAGAGACTTATACGTCATTCAAGCCCCATCTTAAGTGGAACACAGAGCTATGTCAGGACCCTGCAATCATGGCAACCACATAGTAGATGTCTAGCACAGAAGAAATCAGAGAACATCTGCTCCATTTGCCGTGACATACTGATAACCAGAAGTACCACGCATGACCGAAAAAGAGCATGAGCTGTCATGTCACAGGAGTAGTGTGATTGATTATAAGAAAAAAATGCATTTGAAAAATACCTGTTATGAAAATGATATTTTCACTCTGAGAACTTAGAGTCTCTAGATGGACATGAACATTTTAGTGAAATAGAATTTCTTTTCTCTGACATTTTGATAAAGGAGAAATCCTAATTAAAGAAAAAAAATCTCTTTGGGACTGGCAACTATACATTCCATAAGTATAATTATAATACAGTAAACACCACCAGTGTGTTTGTCCCTCTGTAAACACAGAGGAAAAAACAGTTCCTCCCCTCGAGAAGCCACCATCCACCTCAGACACCACCATATAAATTACTCACCAGAAAAAAAGCCCAGACACTCACTCCTGTCCTGCAGTCTTCATTCACATGAGCTGGCCATAAGAAAAGGAAGGCATTCTCCTGAAACATTATTTTTCTCTTTTAAAAGAGTTTGAATTAAAACAATTAGTACTCAGACTAAAATAATCTTAACTCTAAGAAGAACAAGGGAGTCAGAGGAAATGGAAAAGGATCTTGAAGAAAGTAGTGGTTTGAGACATATATCTTTGATTCTCTGAAACAGAGAACAGATTTGTCTGAACTCTAATGTGTGCTAATATTTGAAGCTGTAATGTATGCAAGGGTCCATACAGATGTATGAATTCCTGGAGAGGGCAGGAAACTGTTGAACGTGAACTTAATTATAATATACCTTTGTCAAATACAAATGACTGCATTAATATCTAACGTAGAAGAAGGCATAATTATGTGACAAAAAAAATGCAGAATAGATTTGAGTTTGCTAATTTAGCTTTTAAAAAAATGAGAGAATGAGGATCTTACTCTGCAGTCTGGGAAATATGGTTCCCAATTCCTGAACCACTGGAAGTCTGATTAAATCAAGTCAAATAGTATAAACAAGAATGATCTTGCTACAGCAAACAACTAAACCAACTCCATGTATTCATACATTTTTATGATGTGATATACTAAGAATAGGAATGCTGGATAGAGTGAGCAACAAATTAGGCAATAGGACAAGATGCAGAGAGAGGCGAAAAATGAATCAGCAAGCCTGTATATTCAGGCAAGTGAGAGAAATCAAAGTATGCATAAAGGAGGGAAAGAACTGAGAAACAAAGAATGGAAAAACAGCAGAGAGATCACATACAGAGCAGACAGCAGAATGAGATAAGAATGTTTTTTTGCAGGTAAAGTGATGCTTCTAGAAGGTGACATACAAAATGAAATCGAAGAGTAGAAAAAAATCATTGCATGAAAAATGCCAGTTATTGCAGTCATGATATGGTCCCGTTATCTGTAATGGTGTCAGTGTACATATGAACATATCCATCGCTCTTTGGTCCCATTGTGATCAATTTTATAAATCAACAAAACAGAATGTGATAGGTAAGCTTTCAGATTACAATTTAAGAGAAAACAATTATAGTCGAGAGTTTGTTATTTATATGCTCTCTTTTTTCATTCTTCCTTTTCCACAGTCAGTAAGTCAAAGATGATTTCTTTAAGACATTATCCAGAGCACCAATACATCTTGAAAAATGTTTACACATAAATTGTATTTTGTTAAATAGCCATTCTTTATTTCCACTAACTAGACTATATTGACCACTGTCCAAAAATAAGCCATGATTCTGAAACAGAAATATCTTGAAAGAAAGTGCTAAAAACAGAGTGTCAATTTGCATCCTACTGTTTGACTATTTGCCTACTAGTCATAATACCCTGGCTGTCACTTTACACTCAGTATAAAGAATAGTCAGGAAAAGAAATTCTGCCTTACCTGTGACAGAAAGAGCAACAAAAAATGTGGGCAAAGTGAGTCATTGTTTATGACTATTTTTATCTCAGAACTCAACATATCATTAATCAAGAGAACTTTCAGTTTCCTTCTCACTTTATACTACATAATATACACTATACTATAGCTTGCATGACTGGAATGCTGTCATAGATGGCTATACGCTTTTTAGGAAAGACAGGCCAGGAACGCGAGGTGGTGGAGTTGCTCTTTATGTGCAACCAGTGCAAGAGCAACTGGAATGCATCGAGCTCTGCCTGGAGCGGGGGGGGGGGGGGAAGGAGGCAGTTGAGAGCTTATGGGTAAAGATCAAAGGGCAGGCAACACAGGGGACACTGTTGTGGGTGCCTACTACAGGCCACCTGACCAGGAAGAGAAAGTTGATGAGGCCTTCTGTAGACAGCTGGAAGCAGTCTCACGATCACAGGCCCTGGTTCTCATGGGAGTCTTTAACCACCCTGATATCTGCTGGAAAAACAACACAGTTAGGCACAAACAGTCCAGGAGGCTCCTGCAGAACACTAATGATAACCTTTTGACACAAGTGGTGGAATAGTCAATGAGGAGATGTGTGCTTATGGATTGTGTACTAACCAACAAAGAAGGACTGATTGCAGATGTGAAGGTTTGGGGCAGCCTTGTCTGCAGTGACCATGAGCTGGTGGAGTTCAGGATCCTGTCGGAAAGAACTAAGGCAACAAGCAGGACTGCAACCCTGGATTTCAGGAGAGCAGACTTTGGGCTCTTCAGAGACCTGATTGGTGGAGTCTCATGGGTTAAGGCCCTAGAAGGTGGTGGGGTCCAGGAGAGCTGGCTAGTATTCAAGCCTCACTTCCTTCAAGCTCAAGAGCGGTGCATCCCTATGAGTAAGAAGTGCAGCAAAGGTGTCATGAGACCTGCATGGATGAGCAAGGTGTTTCTGGCAAAACTCAGACTGAAGAAGAAGAAGGTACAGAGAATGTGGAAGAGGGGACATGCCACTTGGGAGGAATATAAGAATGTTCTCAGAGTATGCAGGGATGTGATGAGGAAAGCTAAGACCCTTTTGGAATTAAATCTGACAAGGGATGTTAAGGACAACAGGAAGGGATTCTACAAATACATCAGCAAGAAGCCTGGGGAAAATGTGAACCCACTGCTGAGTGGGGTGGAGTCCCTAGTGATAAAGGATTCAGAGAAGGCAAAGTTACTGAATGCCTTCGCTCCAATCTTCATTGCTAAGGGTTGCCCTCAGCAATCCCAGAGCCTGGAAATGAGGGAAAAAATCAGGAAAAAAGGAAGACTTTCCTTTGGTGAAGGAGAATAGGATTCGAGATCTTTTGGGTAAACTCAACATTCCCAAAATCCATGAGCCCTCATGTGATACACCTACGGGTACTGAGGGAGCTGGCATATGTTGTTGCCAGGCTGCTCTCCATCATCTTTGAAAGGTCATGGAGAACTGGAGAGGTGCCTGAGGACTGGAAGAAAGCCAATGTCACTCCAGTCTTCAAAAGGGCAAGAAGAAGGACTGAGGAAATTATAGGCCCGTCAAAGTCACCTCCATCCCTGGAAAAGGGAGGGAAGAGCTCATTCTGGATGTCATCTCCAGACATATGGAGGAAAAGAAGGTGATCAGGAGTAGCCAGCATAGATTCACCAAGGGGAAATCCTGCTTAACCAATCTGATAGCCTTCTGTGATGGAATGGCTGGCTGGGTAGATGAGGGGAGAGCAGTGGACATTGTGTACCTTGACCTCAGCAAGGCATTTGACACTGTCTCCCACAGCATCCTCCTAGATAAGCTCAGGAAGTGTGGATAGGACAAGTGGACAGTGAGGTGATTGAAAAGTAACCAAAAGGCAGGGCTCGAAGGGTTGTCATCAGTGGCACACAGTCTAGCTGGAGGCCTGTGGCTAGTGGCGTCCCCCAGGGCTCAGTACTGGGTCCCATCCTGTCCAACTTCTTCATCAATGACCTGGATGAAGGGACAGAGTGCCTGCTCAGCAAGTTTGCTGTTGATACCTAGCTGGGAGGAGTGGCTGATCCACCTGAGGGCTGTGCTGCCATTCAGAGAGACCTGGACAGGCTGGAGAGCTGGGCGGAGAGGAACCTCATGAGGTTCAATAAGGGCAAGTGCAGAGTCCTGCACTTTGGGAGAAATAATAACTGTAGGCACCAGTGCAGTCTGGGGGCTGACCTACTGGAAAGCAACTCTGCAGAGAAGGAGCTGGGAGTGCAGGTGGACAACAAGTCAAGCACGAGCCAGCAATATGCCCATGTGGCCAGGAAGACCAATGGTCTCCTTGGGTGTGTTGGGAAGACTATTGCCAGCAGGTCAAGGGAGGTGATCCTGTCTCTCTACTCAGCCCTGGAGAGGCCACATCTTGAGTACTGCATCCAGTTCTGGGCTCCCCAGTACAAGAGAGACATGGAACTACTGGAGAGAGTCCAGCATAGGGATATGAAGAAGATCAGAGGGCTGAAGCATCTGCCCTATGAGGAACAGCTGCGAGATTTGGGCCTGTTTAGCCTTGGGAAGAGAAGACTGAGGGGGGGATCTTATCAGTGTCTACAAATTCCTTAAGGGAGGGCGTCAAAAGGATGGGGCCACTCTCTTTTCAGTGGTGCCAAGAGGCAAAGGGCACAAACTGAACCATAGGAAGTTCAACCTAAATCTTGGGAAGTACATATTTCCTGGGACAGTGTCAGAGCACTGGAACAAGTTGCCCAGATAGGTTGTGGAGTCTCCTTCTCTGGAGATGTTCAAAACCCACCTGGATGCAACCTTGTCTAACATGCTCTAGGTGACCCTGCTTGAGCAGGGGTGTTGGGCTAGATGATCTCCAGAGGTCCCTTCCAATCTCAACCATTCTTTTACTCTGGATGATTCTGTGATATGTGATGATTTTGATTCCTTCAGACCACTTGTGCTTGACATTCACATTTTAGGAAATCCAATGAGGTATAGGAGATCATTCATAGTGATTCATAGAGCAGAAATCATGCAGAAAAAATGCTGGATTAGGTCCACACTGTCTGTTTTACATTGGTCTTTCATTTGCTTTCTTATTTGACAAGAAAGCTATTAAATAATCATTGAACAACCCATAAACTCATTATGTATTTCATTAAAGTTTACTACAGTTACTGAAGCAAATTCTTCACTAGTTAATTCTACCAGCTCAAGCAACAAAAAATAATTCTCTGTGATACATTTTCATATAATATATACTTTACTTTTCATTGTGTTTTCAGTAAATATTAAATACATTGACAATCCAGTTTTACATGTGTGTGTTTGTGTGTACAAATTTGCATAATTTTATCCATTTTGCATCTTGTACAGTTGGCATACAAGTAAACTGACAGCTACTTAAAAATTAGGTTCAATATTTAAGAGTGTCAATACAATAACCTTGCAGTTAAACCTATCAATATAAGCTATAACTGCAATTACATAATGTGTTAACACTATCACATAATCTCTTGATAAATTTACAGTTAGAGCCCACCATTACTAGGTGATACAGACATATGTCTCTGGAATACAAGTCTCAAACTATCCTATATATTTCAGAGAAGGGTTTTGATAGTACTTTTGGAGTCGTCTTAGGAATTTTAACTACTTTTATGGAAATTTATTCACTTTATAGAACATTGGTTTGTAAATTTTATAATAGGCTTAATATATATACTATATAATGTATATTACATTATTTAAAACTAAGTATTTTATCCTTTTATTAGGCCCAAGAGCCTTTCAGCTTCTAGAAAACCTATAAAAGTTACTAGACACAGCACCAAAGATTCTCATCAATATATTTATTTTATATATACCATTAGAGACCCTTCTGATGCCGGTAGCTGGCAAAAAGGACTTTCCTTAGATGATTTCAGGAACATATTGATCAGTCAGACAAAAACATAGTGAATTTCATGTTAAAGGCTACTTTAAAATGCTTTCCTGACCGATGGACATCTAGGCAGCCTTGAGGTCTTATAACATATACATATGCTCAGGAAAGGAGCAGCGAAAAACGCTCAATGAGATACTGTAGAGTGGAGGCATTCTCTGTCCTATTTTCCACTCATCCAAGTCTCCTATTGTCCAGTATCATGAATATTGTCTGTGGCTGGTGCATTCAGAGGGTTTGTAATGTTCTCTACTCTCCTACCTAAGGAACATGAATGTAAGGCCTAAACATGTGCTGAATGTCATGCTTGTAACCAATGAGAAAAACTGAGAAAAGTATACACCCTTAGTATAAAATGACAAACCTGTTCAGAAATTAATTGAAGCTTTCAAAGAGGAACAGGATCTTGGCAGAACATTCCCTGAGGAATCAGAGAATTGATTTTCATTCTGCACATAAATGAAACCAAATGTTTCAAATTTTTCCCTTTCTAATCAGCGAATGAAAGAGAATAGGCGCAGAAATCGTTCCCAAATAGCCAAAATGTCCAGTGGTCAGTATATTCACAAAAAATGTGAATTCAATTTCACACGCCCCTCCCTCCCGCATCCTGTATGAGATCCATAACAACAAGTCAGAGAGACAGTTTCTTCTCTTTGTCCGGAGTATCGCTTCTCAAACTGTTCCTATAAAAGGTAACAGTTTCAATAACAGATACTAAAACCAACTTGAGATTCCAGTCTGTACCTTTTACTTCCCCAACTATGCAGATATTCTTTGGCATCTTATGAAAAATCATTAAGCAAAATGGGGAAAATTTTGCAAATCAGCTTCTGACTCTACTATTGTCTTACTCCCTTTTTAATTTCAAGATCTTCTGCAACACCATTTTCCACACCTAAGACAGTCACAAATAGAAAATACTGATAAAACATATTTCTCGTTTCATTTAAATCTTTAGATTAAAAAAATGTTTTTTAGAAATGTTATTTTCCTTAAAATTTGATGAATTGAGATAAAAACATTCTACTTAGTCTGTTCTGACAAAGAAGACAAAGAGGTATCATTCTGAACAAATTCTTTATCTCTTATTGTTTGTCTTTAGAGATTACAAGAAGAACTGATTTACACTTGGATTTTCCATCTGCAAAATTTTGGATGATGTTTAGAAAAATCTCTTTTTTCCCCAAAACTTCCTTTAAAATCAGATTTTGTATTTTTTCAGTTAAAAACCACAGAACCAAAATTTCTAAAATAAACATACTCCTTATTCTAAATGAAAACATGACCAAATCATAAATATATATACATATATATATATATATATATAATGTTTTACATTGATTGAAATTTCAGAATTTCAGTCAGATCAAAACTGATTATTTCTAAAATAACAAAGTCACTTCTCCTCTAGGAGTTGTCATTCCCTTTGACCTTAAACCCAAAATGACGCACAGCAGTTTAAAATTTCCTAGCAGTTTTTGTTTGTTTTTTTTCACCAATTTTCAAATTTCTTTCTTCATCCTTCTTTTTTTTTTTTTTTTTTTTTTTTTTTTTTTTTCCTGTAAGGAGAAGAGAAATACTTGAGTTACTCAGATTCAAGTGCAGTTAAACTATTTTGCTTCTGACATTCAACTACAGCATTCCTACTTCACCAGGCATCATTTCTGATGACACTTATTAGATCCATAACTTTTCTCTGTCTTGGATGAGTTATTGTGATCTGGTGCTGTTCTGCAGCACTTTTTTGGATAAAGACCTTCATGTTTCACAAGCACAAACACAGAACTCACATTTCGATTCATCTCCTTGGCAATAACCATCAGGTGAGTGTGTTATTTATAATTTTTATTACAGTGATGCCAAGCAACACAAGTCCTATTAAAACATGCAGTTCTTTCCCTAAAGAACCTCACTTTTTATACTTCTTGGTGCTCTTCTGCTGCCTATGGTTGTAATGGGGTAAGAGCATGCAGTGTTGACCAATTCATATAGGAGTGATCCAATCAGCAACCTGATGCTCTTAATAATAATGCATTTTTAATATACTACTGTGCATTCCAGGGAGATTACTGGACACCTGGGGATGCCTGGGGACCAAGTTTGGGAATGTCCAAAAAGGATGGGCTCATCCAAGTCTTGAAAACTTCAAAGAGACCTTCAAAGACTGGGTGGCCATAGACTGACATGCACATGAAGGACAAGGACAATAAGATTACTGCAAGCAACTCAACTCTGCTAATGTGAGATTGACTTCTGATTGGAGGACGTGCTTCTTGTCAGCCACATCTCCTTACACTGAGGAAGTTATAAACTTTCTAGTCTGCGCATTTTATAACCAACATTTTAAAATGAAAAAGCTCCTTATAATACTCCCTCCGATCAAATTGCTTGTTTAAGTCAAGACTGTCAGAAATTCAGTTTCATCCATAACAATATCCTAAAGAAAAAACTCCATTTGTATTCCAAAGAGATTACTTACAAAAAAGGAAAATGTGCTATTGTGCTTGAGGTCAATGGCATCCAGAGGTGCATTAGAAAGAGTGTTGCCAGCAGGTCAAGGGAGGTGATCCTGACCCTCTACTCAGCCCTGGTGAGGCCACATCTCAAGTACTACATCCAGTTCTGGGCTCCCCAGTACAAGAGAGACATGGAGCTACTGGAGAGAGTCCAGTGGAGGGCTACAAAGATGATCAGAGGGCTCATGCATCTGCCCTATGAGGAATAGCTGCAAGAGCTGGGCCTATTTCTGTTTAGCCTGGGGAAGAGAAGACTGAAGGGGGATCTTATCAATGTGTATAAGTACCTGAAGCAAGGGTGTCAAGAGGATGGGGCTAAACTCTTTTCAATTGTCCCATGTGACAGGACAAGAGGCAAAGAGCAAAAACTGAACCAAAGGAGGTTCCACTTGAATTTAAGGGGGAATTTCTTCACTGTGAGATTGACAGAGCACTGGAACAGGTTGCCCAGATAGGTTGTGGAGTCTCCTTCTCTGGAGATATTCAAAACCCACCTGGATGCAATCCTGTCTAACACGCTCTAAGTGACCTTGCCTGAGCAGACAGGGTGGACCAGATGATCTCCAGAGGTTCCTTCCAGCCTTACCCATTCTGTGATTCTGTGAAAAGTTCAATGAAAAGTTCAATGAAGGTGAAGGTTGGCTGGCATCAAATCTGTGCAACAATTCATCTATTAGTAGTCAAAAGTCCCATCACAATTCCTATCTCAGTTCCAATTTCAATACATGCTTTATATTGCTTTTATGAATGAAGTAAATAGCTTTGTGCTTACATTAGAGTTGGCAGATGGACTTTTCAAATGAATAGTATGAAGTCCTAAAATATGTATTTAAATTACATTCTTAAATATGCCATCCCATTTGCATTGGCTTTAAATAAAAATGTAGATCATTCTTCCAAAATGACTTGTAAAATTTCAATAAATTGTCTCAGGATCGATCTAAAATGGATTTCCTGGGTGTTAAAAGCTTGTTTTAAAATGAGAAGGCCTGCAGTGATCATTATAGTAGTAACACTTTGAGATCAAAGAAAAGAAAAAGGTCACCGCTCCACTGAGGAGGCGATCTAGAATAAAACACAGGTTTCATCCTGAATAATTTCTGATCTAAATAGACAAGAGAAAATCTAGGGGGAAATTTTATTGACAGAGAGCTGAAACAGAGAGACTAGAAATTTTGCACTCTCTGGAGGAAGGCTGAAACAAAAGCCATATCAATACATGCATCCCTGGTTTCCCTGATGAGTGCGATTTCCACACATGTTAGTGGACAAGTAAGGGTGGGACATTTTTCTTCCAACTAAAAATGACTTCCTGAGTTCTGAATTTTACAGTCTTCACCATAAAATGTATTCTCACTTTATCAAGGACTATTTGGAAAAAAAAAACTAGCAAAAAAAAAGTATCCATGCACGCTCTGTGGCATAATGATGTTGATATTAAATCAACATAAAATATTATATAATAACATATAATAACAATATAAAATGCCCTTTCTTTCCTTCATAGAAATACCTTGGAAGAAAACCCTGTGTAGGTCTAAGAAAGGACAGGGTTTGTGCTAGAGCAAAGTACAAAGACTAAGCACTGAAGAGAGAGGCAACCAGTACATTGAGCCCGACATACCTTATTCCTCTAGATAGCTACATGAATTATTCTCCATGCTCATGGTACAGAAGTCATGTGGGTTCTACATTTGCCTTTTTTCCTTTCTTTCTTCTGTCATTTTCAGGCTCTCACCTTGACTCAATAACCTCCCTGCACCACTCTGCAGTTGGATCCTTGTGTCCTTGGATGCCCTCATGCTGTTTCTGAAGAGCCTTAGCCTAAGAAACGGAGCCAAATTTAGGTGCTGTCGACTTTCTCTTCTTAGTGCTTGCAATGTGGATTCACTTCAAAACTATATCTTCTGAGTAGGTCTCACTTTGTTTCTTTTCTTTTTTTTTCTTCTTCTTCTTCTTCTTAAAAGTGCATAGAGTGCTGAACAAAGGGTGAGTAATGAACCATCCTGCTCTTCACTTTTCATCTTAGTCTTTACTTGAAATCAGTTGCAAACCCTCTTTAGCCAGGCTAACCTTACCTCTGGGAGAAGGTTACATTACTCTGTGACAGGATAAAATGTATTTCCTTATCTGTCTATCAGACCAGATGTCAGCCTCAAATTGTTGATTGCCTAGTCACTCCGAATACTCTTAGAGCCCAAATCTCTAAGAGCCCCCTTCAAGTTATTCTGTCAGTGTTAGGAAGAGGAACTCATACCAGGCAGGTAGGAGAATTTCTCAATCATCAACTTTCCTAAAGAATTTAATGACTTAAATGACTTTAATCACCTAATCATTTTCATTGTTTCACCTTCTATTTATTTCACCCCTCTTAAAAATTAATTGCTGCCTGACAGATAAGACATTATCTGAAAAATGAATGATAGTATACGGGATACTTACAAATAATAATGTACACAGATCTTTCCTTTTTCCTCCACACACCATCTCATTTATTCTTCTCCAGATAGCTTGACAGCTCAGAATATTTTGGCAGTCAGAGTTCAGTGAGGAGAATATTGAGTTCTGGCTGGCCTGTGAGAACTTCAAGGAAACCACAGGCCTCTACTAAGGCTATTTCAAAAGCCCTAAAGATATTTTCAGATTTCATACAAGCCGATGCTCCAAAAGAGGTAAATAGCTTTTTGGTCTATATTTTGGTACAGGTTGCACACAAGAATCAAGTGTAAAGTTCAGATCTAAACTCTCAATGGTCTTGGAGATGTCTGCCGGGAAATGTCTTAACACAAGGGTCAATATTTGGTATAAAATTGAAGGCATTTATTAAATAAATAATTTTAAAAAAACACTGATAATGGCACAATGGTAATTCAGAGTGGCTATATTTCCATTTTCATATCTTCTGTTTGTCAGAGGACAACGCTTTTTAAATTTCTGAGAAGAAAAGAAAGGCATCTTATGGTTAAACAATAATACAAATACATGTTTCACACAGGACGTTGTTTCATCTCTCCTTCTGAAATTTAACATTTAAGGAAATGTGTTCAATATTGTTTGCTTTCCCTGGCCGTTTTTATACTGCAATAAGCACCATTTCCTCCATATTTTAGGTACCAGGAATCTGGAATATTGGATCACTCTTTATTCATTTCCATTTGTACAGGTATTTTTGACATGATGAATGTTAAAATGTAACCTCTCATATATTTCTGTTAGTTATTTCTCTCTCAGATGTGTACTCCCTAACAAACTTTTACACTGATGCTTTTGCTTTTGACAGTGACAGTGTTTTGAATGTCTCCATGTCTTACAGATGATCAAAGTACACTTTAAAATTGAAAATCATTACAAAACTTATAGGTCCAAATCCTGAGAAGATTCTGAGTACCTACATCTCTGATTAAATCTCCTGTAATCCATACTTCATAGGATTTGGTCATGGAAAAGATGATTGAAATTATCTAAGTGAAACAGTAGACTACAGAAAATTAGACATTGTCATGATTAAATGTCGATAGAAGAGATTAAGAAAAATTAACTGGAGTCCATTTTATATAAGTATGAAGTATTTGCCTGGTAATGAGCTCTTTTCCTTCCGTTTTATAAAATGACACCTTTTCTATGTGAGACAAAGGAATAGTCAGAGTAATATTTTTTCTTAAAAAAAAAAAAAGACAGAAGCATGTCAGTATCTCCTGTGGCCATTCTAATCTTTTACACTGACCCTGTGTAACTCTATGTAAGAGTTTTCCTGCTAACCCTAGTATGGTAGGTACATTTACGTTAATTACCATATAAAATAATCACCACTATAAATCTCTTGCATAGGTTCAGCTGAGCACAGTTCTGCTAACACCATGAAGGCGAAAGACTGTAGGTGGAACAGTGTAGCTAGGCCTGCCACCTTGAACAGAAATCACTTCTGTGTGATTTTGCACGGTATCTTTCACACTTAGTTTTTTCTCTGTGTGTTTTGGTTTTATTAAAACACAGATAAAATCTGTTCCAGTTCAACACTGTAATAGATTCTCATTCAATCTGGTACGATTTCTTTTATGACTACAAATTCCTAGTGACTGATCATGGGGCACAGAATTCCGTATGTTAGAAAGTGAAGGCATGGCCTTCCTGTTAATTTGCATTATCCAGGGTATTTTGACATGAAATTCAAATTCAGTTTATGTACACAGACAAGCTTCTACTTTTCAATCAAACTGAATTTAATTTCTTGCCTTTGTCTTTCTTAACTCCCATACCACAAAACATATCTCTCAAAGAGTCTCAGAGGCTAGTCTCCGTTGTCTTGATGATGCTCAGAGAGTTACTCTCTAGTTCCATGTGGCAAAGGACTCTATTTCAAGGTTACAAAGGTCAAAAGACTCTCTGAATCGGTAAACAAGCAACAGAGAGAAAACTAGAAAAAACGGCTGCCATTTTTGTGAGCAGACAAGTAGCAAAGATAAATAAATACCAAAGACATGTGAGATTATGAATTTGTAGGTGTCTGCAAGTCAGCAGAAATATTTTGATAATTTATTGAGTTGATTGTGCATACTAGATCCAAGCATTCTCTGTCAGCTTGATTTTAAGCACAATGTGCACATAATTCTTTCTTCACCTTTCACATTGTCACCAAATTTGACTAGTGAAAAAATGACATTAAAATAAATTATCTTATTCCTCTTCTGAAATATGAGATAACTGTACTTTGTTAACTCCAGGCTACAAAGTCCCTAGCCCCTATATTAACATCAACATAAGATTATTTAATAATTCTTCTGCTCTACATATATAGAAAGATATTTCTGCCGCTAAGCTAAGCAAATGCCCAGCATCAAGGGTACATGGGTGTTTCCTTCTAAACAGTTATCAGATAAATAATTTTTAAAAGAATTTAATATATCACAAAAGAAAAACACGGTTTCAAGGATGCGCATTCTTATGTAAAGTAATAGGATGAGCTTTATGGAATAGTTGAATTAATTTGCTTTTTAAAACACAATATTTGGTACAGAAGATGAACAGGCAAATGCAGACTAAAGGGACTGACAACAGCAAAGCTCTGAAATGCTCATGACACTGTAAAGTGCTGATATAAAAACTAGTGGATGTTGCATGCAATGACGTCAACTGACACCACACTATTAATGCTTCCAGTACTACGATTTTCCTAAATTCTGTGTTCCAGTCCATCCACCCGTTTATTTGGCTCGTCACTGTGAAGGAACTCTTTTTCCTGCAAGTCTGTTCTAAATCTGTATAGTGTTAAAACTTCCCTTGAAGAATTATCAGCAATTCTGCAGTACGAGCAATTTCAAATGTATTTGAATTTAATTTCAAGAACAGATGGACTGGACTTTGATCTAACTACAATCATTTTCCCTGTCGGAATGAGATAAGATGGCAGTTGTGAAAGGCCCTTGCATTTACTGAATTTCTTAACAGGGCTGAGCCTTTGGAAGGAATAAAATGAATGTATGTGGTTAAATGGCTTAAAGAAGTTATTGTGGCATGATATATTTATCTTTTCCTGTTCAGCGATAAATGCAACATCTTTCAGAGTAGACACACGCATTAATCCTGACACCTTTTGTAGTCTTGAATGTATTTTACCATTATCGCGAGTCAATATCAGTAGTTCAATAGTCTGAGACAGGAATTGTTAGAGTAAACTCTGTGTGGATGAAACTCCATGGATTTCAAAATTTATGTCATTTTTCAATTATTCTTACACTGGTGTTTGGGTAGATCTCTCTGCCTTGTAAGCAATAACACTAAACACAGTGATTTTGACTTCTCTTGCCTAGAATGCCTTAGTTTTGTTAAATAAAACTACATTTTGGACTAAATTCTAAAAACACAACTTGAGTTTATGTTTATACTTTTAGTTTCAGTCATTTTTGTGGTATCTCTCCTAGAATTTTCTAACATTTTCAGAAGACTTTTTCATTAGTACTGAGAGGCAAACATCATAATCACAGCTGTTTGCCATGCATGGCTAAGTTCTGTGTTCTAAACTGGAAAATGGGGAAACGAGGACCCAGAAGAAGAATAGGGATTACACAAGTGCCATTTTAAAAAATATTAATCTGCTCCCTTTAAAGCTTCTGCAGCTTGCTGTGAAGTAAGCTAGCGAAAAGGAACACCTACCACTCTTGTGTACCTCAAAAACTAAGAATGAAGTCTCCAATGAACTAAACTCTGGTTAATATCAACTGAACTCCAGACAATATCATCAGATACTTTCAGCTAGCAATAAAGAGAAAACCTTTCTTGGGAAAAAAAAAAAAAAAAAAAAAAAAAAGTGAGTATTTTATAAAAAAAAGTGAGTATTACTAAAAGAGAGGTATTTATTGCTTTTATCTTGCATAACTGAATTGCTTTAAATTTTATCCTATTTTTAAATAAAAATTACTGAAACATAAGTTATGATTGTAATTGTAAGCAATTTTAGTTTTATTTTATTTTAACCAGAAAGCTTAAACTGTTTTACTTCAGGTAAACTCAGAAGAACGTTTTTTCTTTATTTTTGGTTCAACCATTGAGCCAAATAATCAATTATTCAAACAACTATTCTAAACAATTACATAAACTAGAGACTGAGCTAAGACTAGTGGTTTGGCACACTTTGTTACAAAAGGTTAATGCCATACCCATGAGAAGGAGCTCTCTCTAGTTCCTCTGGTGGCCACTGTTATGCTGATGTGCTAACAAGGTAGCACTAACAGCATCTATTTAACAGCTAGAAAGTCTTTTTCTGTCCAGAAACCTAAAGAAAATTCTTCTTTTTCTTTGTTGTAATCCTCTCCATTTCTCCTTTACCATAAGGCGCTCTACATTCTTCTTACATTTCTTCTAAAAATATACGCAACAGCAGTTAGCTGTGCTTGAGAAAGCTTCTCAACACTCCAGCCTTAGCAAGGAGGATTTATTAAGGGGGGGAGAAAAATGTCTGTTCAGGGAGAAATGTTCTTGCTTCCTTAGTGACATTGTGACCCAATGCTCTCACATACTTCAACAAAAAACAAATTGTGATGTTTCTAGCTATATTTTATTCAATTTTATTTCATATCATCTCTCATAGCAGTGTAGGGAAATTCTATTGTTGTTCAAAATGGTTTCCAACGCTCATGATTACATCAAAAAGCAAATCAAGACTGCCTTCTGTCTTGTCTAATAGAAAGTGTTGTTTCTATTAACAGAGAAAAGGGAAGCACATTCTTATTGTCTGGAAATTAATCTCCCCAGCTTTTAAAGAACATGGAAACAAGAATTGGGTTCTCTGGACTTCACTGCAGAAAACTAAGAGAGAAAAATTGAGACCATTTGATGGAGGCAGGTAAATGGCTGAGAGAAGGGGAAAGGAAAAAGAAGTGTGCAATGATGAGTGAGCAGCAAAATCAAAGGAACAGGCAGCAGAGTGAGAAAATCAGGAAAGAACAGAGTGAGAATGTTATGAGGAGCAGGCAGAGGAAATACTGAAAAATAATATATTGGTTTAACATTAATCAAGTGGCATGGGCACTCTGAAGAGCAGTCAGGATGCAACAGTGGGAGGCAATAAGTGAGTCATACGAGGAGGGAGATAAGACGAGACAGCGGAGACAAGCCAAACACAGCTCCAGACCAAGGACCCAGGAGAAACTACTCTTCACTTGAAAGAGCTCGCTTGCAGGCAGCAGAAAGACTCCACTCTTTGCAGGATTAAACTTGAGCTACAAATAAAGTATCATTAGTAGACTTTTTCTCTGTGTGTCTTACCATCTTTGTTACTTAAAACCCAAGAACTGGTAGAGAGATTTCATGAAAATTTCTGTTTTCATTTAGTAAAATTGGGAAGAAATTCCTAGCCCTTTATGTGACAAATATACTTAAGATATGAAAACACGGCACCTCCAAAGCAGACAGCAAGGAACATGTTTTTTCATTACAAATAAAACTGATATTAAATACAGGTAATTTTAACCAGCTGTCAGACAGGTATTTAATTTTATTCATGGCAGAGGGTGTTCAAATCTTAGCCTTGCAACGTTGAATTTGGCATGCAAAACTGAAGCTTAATGAAGATCTTGGCTGATGGGGAAAAATAACACAAGACAGTTATGTTCTTATAAGATTATTATTTAAACAACAGATTTCCAGAAGCCTCAGGTACAGGCAGTTTTGGCCACACAGATGCGTACAAGGCAAGCAGTCAGTAGTCTACGATTATTCCCTTTCAGAGGCAGAGAGGTAACTAGTGGTGGCTGCTTGGAAGTATGTTGTATATTTCTGCAGCTCCTCTGTGGTTCAGATTTCCCCATTGCATCCAGATCTGCATATTAATATGCAGAATTTGTTCTATTTGTGAGCTATATTAAAAAAAGAACACTTTTCCCCCTGATTTTTGTATTCCTATGTAAATTTACAGACACACTGACAGAATGTGACTACTGTGAGAGAAAACAGTATCAAAAAAGAACTCCACGCTCAAGACTGACATTTGGAAGTGAGGCAGAAAGGGGTTCGTCAGATAAACCTTTACAGATGTACCCAGTCATGCCTAGCTAATGGAAGCGGTCAGCGGAGGTCTCCTGTTGCCTTAGCTGTACTCACAACCCAAGCGGCAGGCGTTCCTTCTCCGCGTGGCACGTTAATGGACCCTGAGCACTGTTTCAGCAGGTTGCACACACATCACAGACACAAGAGAGGGAATGAATTGCAGCTTTTTTCCCGCTTCCTACATGTTGCTCTGCTGTGACCATCCCCATGAGAGCAGGATTTGCCTGAGGACTGTACTTAGCTCATCAATTATCAGCACGTCCTCTTGGTTGGAAATGACCTGAAAGCTGCTATTTAAAAATGCTCTTTTAAAAGTGCCTATCGGTTCAAATCAGTTAGCAGGAACAAAGGGTTTGGTGGAGAAAGACAGCACGGTGAGATAACGGAAAGAGGCTGAGAAGGAATATAACAAGTGTGTAGCCAGCCAACGATCACAACACAGGAGGAAGAGCCCATTTGGCTGGGGTACTGTATGTTCTGGACGAGGAAGCAGGGTGGCCCTTTCTGTGGAAGCGCTATAGAATAAAGATGAAAAAGGAAATGGAAGGCAGAGAATGGTGAGCAGATATGGGAGACACCAAACAGTCTTGCTTCAACGTGTGTTTGCCTCCAAAAACTACGCGTGTCGCTGCTCCATTCCTCGCTATTATTCCCCTGAAGAAAAAACTTGCTACAGCTGAGAAAATATTTTATTCTGTTAATTATGCACCAGATTCAGTATCCCTGACCTCAAATACGGCTTATAGTTTTTTTTATTAGGAACAGGATCAAACAAATACAGATCTTCCATTACTGTCATCAATCTAAATCTAAAATCAATAGAATTGATCACATCTGATTTACTGGAAAAGGAGAGAAGCTGTTCTCAGATGCCATGATTGCTTTTACTCTTGTCCCAAAGGAACAGGGTAAAAACACTCAGTTTTGGAGCAACAGGATTGTGCAAGGTCAGGCTTCACAGGAAGTTTCTGTAGCACAGACTAGAGGAGGGAATAGAGAGAGGCTAAGGCTCTGGTCTAGGAAAGACCACTAGGCCAGTTACCCCATGGTACACCTGAGGATTTAGTTGCATGAGGTGTGAACAACTGTAATATCGCTAAGTGCTGCTTCTCTTACAATATCCCTTAATCCACAGTGCTAGCCTGGTTCCTCAGCCTACACAGCCATGCTGCGCTATGTCTTAGAAAGATGAGAGAAAAGGGAGTTGGAGGCAGGCTGAGATCTTTCTTCAATCCTTTGGCAGGAAATGGAGGAGAGGAGAGTGACCATATGCACGAGTTACTGGAGAGTCTAAGACTTCCAACAGAAAGGTTTGAAGGAGTTCTCAAGTATCTGAAAAAGGAATTTGTGATCCTGGAAGACGTACCACTGGAAGGAGTTGTGCAGGGACTCTCATCTGATAACTGGGTAGTAGAAAACATGAGAGCTCCATGCTGTTCATTTCCACCTTTCACTACTGCCATGATCATCAGCAAAAGGCAGGTCCTAGACTCTGCAGAAAGATACGATCAGCTGGGAAATGAAAATTATTAACTGGAGAGAGAGAAAAACTCCTGCCTGCATCCAACATCATGCCCCTCAGAAATCCACTTACCCCAGCTAGAATTGCAAAATTTCATGATTTAAGTAGTATCACAACATCTAGCAATGCCATGATACTATTTGGGGATCAATATTGTGAAAGATTTACAGGATTATCCACAATATTTTTACTGTGTACAGAGCCCAATTCAAATATGGATCAATAGATCTGCAGAAAGAAACACTTTCCATACACAATAGAAGACAGGTTCTTTCAGGATGTATTTTTTAAAAAAATATTAGCCAAAAATGCTGTTACTGTGAAGAAGGCTGCATAAAATCCCACTTACATGAGATATGAAGCATGATTTTTCATTCCTTTCAGTCATCTATTCCAAAAAGTTAAAATTCCATCGGAATTCCAGTAAGTTTTTCTGCATCAGATACACCTTCAAAACATCCAGTTTCACATCTGAAATGTAGATTCGCCTGCTTGACTGAAAGAATATGGGCTTCTGGGTCAATCTTTCATTGGAATGAATAACTGTGGCTCCATTTAAAACAACTGAATTATACTACTACGTGACAAAGAAAATCTTTGAGGCACTTCAGAAGTTCAACTCTCCTCCAAGAAGACATGAGAAATGGAGGAAACATTCCCTCTTCCTTCCCTCTTCCCTCCCCCCCCCCCCAACTGCACAGGACTTAATTCAGCATAATTCACCTAGAAAGGAAAAACAGAACTAAAAGAAAGAAAGAAAGAAACAAAACCTCCGTAAAACTTCCTGACTTTTTAAGGCTCCAAGACTCTTCACAGTAAATAGGCAGAGTTTTCCTTAATTTATTACTTGTTAATTGCTTATTATGGATTTGATAGGCTAGTGGGCTTTCAAGCACATAGATATGGCTGATATAGCTGATATGGCTAAAATAGAGCTCAGAAAATCAACGCAGAGCTGTGTGCTCTGCAAGGTGACTTCGACCAAGACATTCCCATCTGGAATTTTCCACGTTTCCAGTCTGTAAAAAGATGTATCAAGAATCACTTCGAAAGCCACTGATGAAAGATCCAGCTATTACATTTACCTATTTCCCAGTCTAAAAAACAAACAAAAAAACCCACCCTAACATACTTCCCTCTTCATTCTACTGCCTTCCCAATGTTTGCATGCAAAACACTTGATCTTCCAGTAGGTAAGGGATGGACAGCCCATAGGCAGAACCGAGAGAACCCGGGAGACCAAGTTTGACCCTCCTGCTATCCCGTCCCGTCCCACCCCCAACACCGTCCGGGCTCCTCCCGCGACCAGCTCCGAGTCAGTTCCGACACCGCCTCTGCCCCCCGCCCCCTCCCCGCCTCGCGGTCCTGCCTCGGGCTTCCCCTGGGATCCCTCCTTCCCCTCCCAGACACCGCCCCCCTCTGGCCCGGGGCGCCCCGCTCCTCCCCCCGCGGCCCCCTTTCCCGCCGCCCTCCGCGGCCCCGGCGCACCGCCAGCCCCGGCCCCGGCGCGCCCCGCTGGCGCCGCCTTGCCCAGGACGTTGCCATGGGCGCGGGCGGGCACCCCCCGGCCCCGCTCACCTCCTCCGCGCTGCAGCTGCCCTGCCGCTGCCCGCGGGCGGCGCTCGGCCGCAGCTCCCTCGGCCCGGACCGGCCCCGGCGCCACCTCGCCCCGAAGGCCGCTCCGCTCCTGGCCTCTGCCCACCCCGCCGTCACCGTCACGGCGCGGGCTCCACAGCCGCCGCCCGTCGGCAAGCGGGCAGGAGTGACGGCCCTCAGCCCCCGCGGGGCCAGCGGCGGCTGCCAGGGCCCCAGAGGCCCTCCCGCTCCTGAGAGCAGCGTCCTGAAAGCTCAAGGGAGAGCCCGGGAGTGCACAGGGGACAAAAGGAGGCATTCAGGGGCCAAGGGAACAAATGGAGAGCTGCGGGTGTGACAAGCAAAAGGAAAGAGAGAGAAAAAAAAAAAAACAAGGTCAGAGCAAACGGAACGATTCTGGGAGCCCCAAAAGGCAAAAGGAGGCCCCGGCACACCCAAAAAGCTCTGCGGCAGACGAGAAAGCTGAATAGAGAACTCTGTCGTGTGCTGCAGAGCAAACACAGGGCCCCGAGGCTCATGGTGGCTGTGGGGGCAACCCAGAATGTGAACTGAAGGCTCCTGAGGGCATCCGAGGGCAAACGCAGGGCTGTGGGGCAAACCAAAACACAAATGAAGGGCCTCGGGGCACACCAAAGGGACCATAAGGCATGTCACAGGGCTCAGTGACTTAGCTTGGAGAAGAGACTCTCACCCTAGAGAAGACTGAGGGGGGATCTTACCAATGTCTACCAGTATCTGAAGGGAGGGTGTCAAGGGGATGGGGCCAAACTCTTCAGTTGTCCCACGCGAAAGGGCTAGAGGTGATGGGCACAAACTGAACCACAGGAAGTTCTGCCTGAACACAAGGAGGAGTTTCCCGGGAGAGTGACAGAGCACTGGACCAGGTTGCCCAGAGAGGTTGTGGAGTCTCCTTCTCTGGAGATATTCAAAACCCACCTGGTCGCAGCCCTGTTTAACATGCTCTAGGTGACCCTGCTTGAGCAGGGGGGTTGGACTAGATGATCTCCAGAGGTATGGGAGGATATGTGTTTATTAAATGCTTACTACACCTGTATAGAGACCTTTTCTCCTTTTCTCTACACTTACCTCCAAAAGTGAAGCTAAACTGAAAGTTAAACTTACTTTTTTTTTTTTTTTTTTTTTTCCCTAAAAAACATCCAGGAACCAGGAAATAGTAGTACATGCAGAGAAATGATATTGTAGCATAGAGTATGCATATGTTGATAACGATATAATAAATAATATTGTAATCTAAAAAAGGTCATCAGTACATGGCTGTAGTTTGAGAGATCATCTGCTTACTTCAATTACAGACACTCTACAAATATATTAAACCAGGAACAGATGTTATTTCCACAGTAATGAGCTCGGGAGCAACCGAATGTGGCACTGGCTACACTCTTGTAGAGGACCTCTTAGGGGTAAATTTTCCACTCTTGAGTATGAGTAGCTATTAGGTAGGCATGTTTAAAAGCAATTTCAGACTTGCATTTTTTGCCCATAGATAGGGTTAATGAATGCTATGCCTGTCTTTCTGTGTCTTCCTTTCATATTTTCAGACATCAAACTGCATAGGTCGTTACCAGCCTAAGAGCAAACCAAAGCAAGCAGGCTATTTGATGATCTCTAACTTTTGTCTAATTATCCTCCCCCATACTGTCCATATTGTCTATTCCTAAAGTGAATCTTGTCTAGAAGCAACTAGAAATTTTCCAAGCAAAAATTTCATCAGAAAAAATCCATTTTGCTGGATCATAAACATTTCACTCCATATTTCAAGTCTGATAAACTTTCAGTGAATCCAAGGCAAGACTTCTGATAGGTTTTTCAGGTGCCTGATGGCAGTAAGAGAGACTCTTTGCTTTCATTCCCTCAGCTGGGTAGACCCTGAGGCCTCCGGAACTGTGTCCTGAGATTTTGGAGCAGAACCTGCAAGGCACTGCTTTGAATGACCACAGATGGAAAATATCTCCAAGGTTTACAGCCCAGGAGAAGGAAGCTCTGCAGAAATGCGCTACTCTGACTTCATGTCCATGAGAAAGGTTTAAAAGCTCCAACTTTGCCTGGGACTCACCTCCTGCCTCTGTAGAGGGAATGGAGGTGCAGTGCAAATTTGGAAAATAAATGAAACGTCCCAGGAACATAACTAGCCTGCTGTGGGGATAATGAGACAATAATGGACATTAGTTCAGGTTGTGCTACTGGTACTCTACAAATACTCTTCCCTTGTGTGAGAAGAGAAGGAAGCTTTTTCCCACTTACAGCAATGACCATAAGAAGGCATCAAACTCCTACCGAAAATCCTGATGCTAATGAACTCTCTTTGGAGCTATGAAGTGCCTTTTTAGCTGAGCCTGTGCACAGGTGCCCCCTTGTAGACAACCCCAAAGCCATCAACCTAATTCTGCTTTGCAGATCCTCTGCAGAGCTTCCCTACTGTGCTTAGTGAAAGAGAGAATATGCCATGAATGTACTGTAAAAAAGAAATATAAGAATCACAGAATCAGTAAGGTTGGAAGGGACCTCTGGAGATCATCTAGTCCAACCTCCCTGCTCAGCACTCTCAGCACTGCTCAGGGACGCAGTACTCAAGGTGACACCTCACCGGGGCTGAGTAGAGAGACAGGATCACCTCCCTTGACCTGCTGGCAACACTCTTCCTAATGCACCTCAGGATACCATTGGCCTTTCTGGCCACAAGGGCACATTGCTGGCTTGTGCTTGACTTGTCGTCCACCAGCACTCCCAGGTCCTTCTCTGCAGAGCTGCTCTCCAGAAGGTCAGCCCTCAGCTTCTACTGGTGTGTGGAGTTATTTCTCCCTAGGTGCAGGACCCTGCACTTGCCCATGTTGAACCTCAGGAGATTCCTCTCCACCGAACTCTCCAGCCTGTCCAGGTCTCTCTGAATGGCAGCACAGCCCTCAGGTGGATCAGCCACTCCTCCCAGCTTGGTATCAACAGCAAACTTGCTGAGCAGGCACTCTGTCCCCTCGTCCAGGTCACTGATGAAAAAGTTGAACAGGACGGGACCCACTACTGAGCCTTGGGGGATGCCACTAGCCACAGGCTGCCAGCTAGACTCCATGCCACTGATGATGACCCTCTGAGCTCTGCCTTTCAGCCAGTTCTCAATCCACCTCGCTGTCCACTCGTCTAACCCACACTTCCTGAGCTTATCTAGGAGGATGCTATGGGAGACAGTGTCAAAAGCCTTGCTGAGGTCAAGGTACACAATGTCCACTGCTCTCCCCTCATCTACCCAGCCAGCCATTCCATCACAGAAGGCTATCAGATTAGTTAAGCAAGATTTCCCCTTGGTGAATCTATGCTGGCTACTCCTGATCACCTTCTTTTCCTCCATATGTCTGGAGATGACACCCAGAATGAGCTATTCCATCACCTTTCCAGGGATGGAGGTGAGGCTGACCGACCTATAGCTGCCTGGGTCCTCCTTTCTGCCCTTTTTGAAGACTGGAGTGACATTAGCTTTCTTCCAGTCCTCAGGCACCTCTCCACTTCTCCAGGACCTTTCAAAGATGACGGAGAGCGGCCTGGCAACAACATCCACCAGCTCCCTCAGTACCCGTGAGTGCATCCCATCCGGGCCCATAGGTTTGTGGATGTCTGCCCAGAAGGTCTCTAATCCTATCCTCCTCAACCAAAAGAAAGTCTCCCCTTCTCCAGACTTTCTCCCTCACATCAAGGCTACAGGATACCTGGGGGCCGCCCTTAGCAGAGAAGACTGAAGCAAAGAAGGCATTCAGTAATTCTGCCTTCTCTGTATCCCTTGTCACCAGGGCCCCCACCCCATTCAGAAGTGGGCCCATATTTTCCCTAGTCCTCCTCTTGCTGCTGATGTATTTGAAGAAGCCCTTCCTGTTGTCCTTAACATCCCTTGCCAGACTCAATTCCAACTGGGCCTTAGCCTTCCTCGCAGCATCTCTACATACTCTGACTGCATCCCTATAATTCTCCCAAGTAGCCTGCCCCCTCTTCTACATTCCATGAATTTTCTTCTTCTGTTTGAATTTTGCTGAGAGCTCCTTGCTCACCCATGAAGGTCTCCTGCCCCTTCTTACTCATAAGGATGCAGCGCTCTTGAGCTTGGAGGAAGTGATGTTTGAATACTAGCCCTGGACCCCTCTTCCTTCTAGGGCCTTAACCCATGAGATTCCACCAATTAGGTCTCTGAAGAGCCCAAAGTCTGCTCTCCTGAAGCCCGGGGTTGCAGTCCCGCTTGTTGCCTTAGTTCTTTCCTGCTGGATCCTGACCTCCACCATCTCATGGTCACTGCAGCCAAGGCTGCCCCCAACCTTCACATCTCTAACCAGTCCCTCTCTGTTGGTAAGGACAAGGTCCAGCAGGACACCCTTCCTCGTAGGCTCCTCCACCATTTGTGACAAGAAGTTATCATCAATGCATTGCAGGAGCCTCCTGGACTGTTTGTGCCTTGCTGTGTAGTCCCTCCAGCGGATGTCAGGGTGGTTGAAGTCCCCCATGAGAACCAGGGCCCGTGATCTTGAGGCTGCTTCCAGCAGTCTATAGAAGGCCTCATCAACTTTCTCCTCCTGTTGAATTAGAACAGAATTGGAGGGGAAAGGAACTTTTTTTTTTTTTTTTTTTTTTAATATGATAGAGGTGTCTTCTCATTAGGATGGAAACTGTATGAACTCTGGTCACTCAGCACCTATCAGACAGTGTGAGCCCCTCAGCATTCATGGGACTGCGTGCTTTCAGTGGTCAGCCAAAAATTCAGTGTTCATCTCTCCAACACCAGTTCTCTTAAGAATTTAGTGTTCAATAAACCACACTTTTTATTAAAGAAAACATAAGAAAAAGGAGAAAGAAACCCTCTTCTGTTACCAATAAGCTTCTGGAAATGGAACAATTTAAATACCATGTCAGGTTAATTTCAGTGGGCAGGGGGAAAAAAGCCTATTTCAAGCATATGCTGTAGTCCACCTTAGAAGTAAAATGCTTATTTTCACATCGTGGTTCCTTCATACTGCATAAGAAATTCCACAGACATAAAGCACCTAATTTACTGGAGAGTTTAGTATACAGCAGTAGGAGTTGAATAGTCATTCCTGTGAGTAAAACAAAGAGAATACATAGCCAAACTACCCATCTAAACTTTATGAAGCATAAAATTTAGAATTGTTATTAGACTCAAGTGAGGCAAGATTCTTAAATTACGTTATTGGTCTTATTACTGATCCTACGGAATCAGTTTAGATACATACATATATAAAATATATATATATATTTCTATACCCAGTGTGTTTCTTGACTTAACCATTTATAATTTGATGAAATTATCTAAAACATTGATCTTGCTTAGTATGATTTTCCCATTCCCAATGAAATATATGCATGGTCAGTGGCACAGCCCATTTTCAGCAACAGACTTCTTACAGTATTTGGAAATAAATATGAAATTAACCCTTCACAAAAAAACGATACCAGCTAAAAAGAAAAAATAAGCTTGTAAACATGATATATTCTTTATCATTCCTTTTACAGTACAAGAGCTTTGTAACTTATTTCTAGATATTGTGTCTTACAGACCTAGACTCAAAGCTGTTCTAAATAGCAAGGAAGATAGGTCACAGAGAGTTTATTTGTTATTTGCTATTACTTAATATTCATAGGGATGAAACACACTACAAAGACTCTCTGACTTCACACTTTTTCTTCAGAGAATGTAAACTTGTAAAACCGAAAAAACTGCGGAGGCAGATGTTAAAAAAATTCTGGAGATCCCAGGCAGGCTATGCAAGAGCCTGACTTGTCAGGCAGGTTTTCACTGAAAATTTGCCCGTTTCATGCTGGCTTGCCCACCTAGTTTCTTGGCAGCCCTGGAAAGCCACTGACAAGTCTCAATTTCAGATTACTGTCTCATCAAGAAGTTACTTGCTGACTGAAACCCCAGGAACTCTGGCTGGGATGCCTGACTAAATAAGCATGCTTTTAGGTTCCTGGCAGAACTCAGTTCAGTAACTATTAAAATGGCAAGTTTAGTTTCTTAACAAAAGTTGGGTTTCTCCCCTATGAAAAGAGATTGAAATTGGAACAAATTCGTATTTTACTGTCCTCACTGAAACACAAGTCTTGTTCCTCATGTATTGGTACTTGAAGTCAACCTTATTTTTTAAATATAAATCAAAATTATTTTGATGAAACTATCCAAGAAAACAATCCTTTGTAAGTAGTCCACACCATGGAAAGAGAAATGACAGAACGAAACACATCCCAGGCTAGAGCTTCCTCCAGAATGAAGTATTTAATTGTATAGAAATGTGGAAAATCCATAAGCAAAATGCATTAAAGATTCTTTCTTATACATATTGTCTTCAAATAAGGTCATTTCTTAGATCCACAGCTATTTTATTTTATACTTGCACAAAGAAAAGAGTCATTATTATGATACGGTAATGTCATCATCCAAAGTACTGTGGTGCCGTCTTGCAGCAGCCTTTTTGATAGCATTAAGATTATATGAAATATAGGCTTCAAAATAACATTAAAACAGATTCTGTTGTGATTAGAGTTTTGTGCTCTCTCCATAACCTTCCAAATATGGCTAGTGTAGTGTTCTTCTATTTATCTGTGTTTTACGATTCTGTATTTTGAGTTCTCTCTATTTGAATTTTTTAATACAAATTTCAAAAACATCTCAGCGGAAGCTGAACTTCAGTGTCTCAACACTATTAGAAAAACCAGTGTATGTTTGTAAGAACTGCAATTGTGTTGAGTCTTCTCAGCGTACCCATAGTCATATATACACATATTAGCAACGCTGGGCCTTCCTACCTTCCGAGGTAAATCAATCTTTTATAAAAGGATACATAATGAGATTTAAAAAAGAAATCAAACAGATAAACAGGGGGAAATGAACAGTCTTCCTTCCCTCTGGGAGCTCCATTTTAGAGGCACATTTTAAAGGAAAATGCTGTCTTTAAAAGGTGCAGGATAGACTTACTCTCTCAGAACAGCTGTCCTCCAGGTGGTCTTTCAGCAGCTCATTAATGAGTAAACCCAGGCTCTTCTCAAATGTTTGAAACCGTCACTTATTTCCCACTACTTCCATCACTACATCTGCAGGTTACATTTTAAAATGAAGCATCTCCTGATCTTTTGCATATTTTAAATTTCAGCTCTTCAGCTGCTGATATATTTATTGATAACAGTCATATCGCATCTTGTCTTTCTAAACTAAAAGGACAAAGTTTGTCTCCATCATAGATTTGTGAAAGCAAGATTATGCTAGGAGTCACTCTCAGCACATGTGCTGGAGTTTTGCAAACCAGAGTCTACATGATCAGTGTTGCACAGTGCATTTAAGGTGAAACATTGTTAAGGTCCTGGAAGACCTGTGTTAATGCACGTGCTTGCTTTTCTACCAGTACAACAGGGGCTCATAGTCCCCACCATAATGCACTACTACTCTCTGTTATTCTAGCACATAAAATTCCAGTTTTAAAACAATGAAGTTTGTCTGAAAATAGGTATAGTTCTTTAGAATACCTTCTAGGATCACACATGTCACATATTGGGCTTGTTCCAGATTATATTTATTTTCCTTAGACTAGCTGATTTTACATTACTCAGTATTCACACAGAGCTAGTCTCCCAGCAACAAGTTATCTGTCTACATTTCCATCAGAAGAGGACTAATTTGACTGCACAATATATTGCATATATACAGTGATGTTCTAGAGTTCCCATTTATCACTTTGAAGGTAGGAAACACCTTTACAAATATAAATGTTACCAACCCATTTTAATAAATTAGACTTTTTAAGTAATAGGAGATACACTGGTGAAAGTTGGACACACACACACACACACACACACATATATGTTATATATATAAACAGAATCACAGCAGCACAGAATGGTTGAGGTTGGAAGGGACCTCTGGAGATCAGCTAGTCCAACCCCCCTGCTCAAGCAGGGTCACGTCAGGCACGTTGCCCTGCAACCCATCCAGACAGCTTCAAGGATGGAGACTACACAACATCTCTGGGCAATCTGCTCCAGTGTGCTGATGCCCTCACAGAAAACAAGTCTTTCCTTATGTTCAGATGAAGCTTTCTGTGTTGCACTTTGTGCCTGTTTCCTCTCATCCTACCACTGGAAAGAGTTTGGCCATATCCTCTTGACAGTCTCCCTTCAGTTACTTAAACATGTTCGTATGTTCCACTTTCCCTTCTCCGGGCTGAACAAACTCAGCTCTCTTGGCTTTTCATCAGATGAGAAATGCTCCAGTCCCTTCATCATCTCCATCAGCCTTTGCTGGACTCGCTCTAGTAGCTCCTTGTCTCTCACATTGGGAGGGAGCCCAGAACTGGACACAGTACTCCAGGTGAGACCTCACCAGGCATCCTGATAGAGGGAAAGCATCATTTCTCCGACCCGCTGGCAATGTCCTTTTTAATGCAGCCCAGGATGCCGTTGGCCTGCTGGGTCACAAGGACACATAACTGGCTCATGGTCAGCTTGCTATCCAGCTGGGCACCCAGGTCCTTCGCAGCATTTTTTTTCCTGCTTTTACTCTATGCACTAACACTATTTCTTCTCATCAGGTCATAACCTGGCAAAGGCATGAGGAGCTAATTTTTTCAGTATGTACTATTTCAATAACCATATGTCTTCTAGATTCAAGCTTCACCTCCAGAGCTCAAGTGACCAGTCTAGGGGAGTTGAACCGAGAGATCCTGAGCTATTGAAGGCACGTGGAGGTTCCCAGGTGAAAAACAGTATATCTCATTAAATACAGTGAGAAAGAATTGCTTCTTTGGTTTACTTATCTTCAACACCAACAAAAACAAAGTGCATATAATGCATCGTTTATCTCATCCCATCCTCTCCTAACAAAGGGAGGAGCTAGAAAAATACTGGGCTGTTGGTACAGCAAATAATATCTCTAAAGCTCCTGTTAAATACCTAACTATTTTTACATGGAGCTCTCTGATTGGCCTTTTCTCTCTTCTGCTCTCAAAACAGGACAGAAAGGTGATGACATGTGCCCACCCTTGGCAAAATGGCCTGGATAGCAACAGCTGATAAAGTGGGAATGAATATAGGTGTAAACAGTGTGTGTGAATGGTCACTCAAAATGTGTGGAAGGCATTTACCTCCAAACTGATTAGACTGAAGAGGAAGATAACCACCAGCTGGATTAAACGGTATCCTAGGAACTAAACAGAGGCTTTTGAACATAAGAAGAATTGAGACAGAGAAGCAGCATGTTGGAAGCCTGAACATCTGTAACAGTGGGAAAGGGAGAGGGAGCAAGAATGGGAGAGTAACAGCCCAGAACAGCAGTGCAAATCTCGCTTGACATAACCAGACATCACAGCACCAGCATCACAACCTCTGCCCAGGCTGGGCAGAGCATCCTCCCTGCTAGATGCTGTGAAGAGCTGGTATGGAGTTATGTCATGACAGTAGAGGGGCAACATGTGGGGACCCCACTTCGGTGTGTGGCTGTGACCTCCTTGTGGTTTTGTCACTGGGTGTGGGCCCTTGAAGTGTGGGGAGCAGAAAGGGTGCACATACTCCAACCCTGGAAAACACTTCTATTCTTCATTATACATTTGTCTCCCTCCCAAGTCTGCTGCTGCCACAGTCCTGATAAACCAAGAGTAAAGTAGGCTCTTCACAGAGAATAGCTATTTGAAATCTGAACGTGCACACTGGTATTACAGAATCAAAGAATGGGTAACGTTGGAAGGGAAGGGACCTCTAGAGATCATCTAGCCCAACCCCCTGCTCAAGCAAGGTCACCTACAGCATGTCAGACAGGGTTGCATCCAGGCAGGCTTTGAATATCTCCAGAGAAGGAGACTCCACAACCTCTCTGGGCAATCTGGTCCAGTGCTCTGTCACTCTCACAGGGAAGAAATTCCTCCCTGTGTTCAGGCAGAACTTCCTGTGGTTCAGTTTGTGCTGGTTACCTCTAGTCCTTTCGCATGGGACAACTGAAAAGAGTTTAGCTCCATCCCCTTGACACCCTCCCTTCAGGTACTTATACACATTGATAAGATCCCCCCTCAGTCTTCTCCTCCCCAGGCTAAACAGGCCCAGATCTCACAGCTGTTCCTCATAGGGCAGATGCTCCAGCCCTCTGATCATCTTTGTAGCCCTACGCTGGACTCTCTCCAGTAGCTCCGCGTCTCTCTTGTACTGGGGAGCCCAGAACTGGACGCAGTACTCGAGGCGAGGCCTCACCAGGGCTGAGTAGAGAGACAGGATCACCTCCCTTGACCTGCTGGCAACACTCTTCCTAATGCACCTCAGGATACCATTGGCCTTTCTGGCCACAAGGGCACATTGCTGGCTCGTGCTTGACTTGTCATCCACCAGCACTCCCGGGTCCTTCTCTGCAGAGCTGCTTTCCAGTAAGTCACCCCCCCAGCCTGTACTGGTGTGTGGAGTTATTCCTCCCTAGGTGCAGGACTCTGCACTTGCCCTTCTTGAGCCACATAAGGTTTCCCTCCACTCAGATCTCCAGCCTGTCTAGATCTCTCTGAATGGCAGCACCAGCCTGTCTAGATCTCTCTGAATGGCAGCACAGCCCTCAGGTGTAACAGCCACTCCTCCCAGCTTGGGATCATCAGCAAACTTGCTGAGGAGGCACTCTGTCCCTTCATCCAGGTCATTGATGAATAAATTGAACAGGACTGCACTCAGTGCTGAGCCCTGGGCAACTCCACTAGCCACAGGCCTCCAACTAGCCAAAGCTCTCATGACTGAGTTAGGCACAGAGAACCATGCAGCATACAACTAAAACAAAACATCACAGAGCTGAAGTCAGTCTTCAGAAGCTCACACTAGTTGGCACCAAGGAACGTTCCAATTTCCTTCTTCATTTCTTAAAAAAGGAAAGAATACCCGGCAACTAGGTGTGCTGAAACCATCACAATGTCTTTTTAGCCCCCAGTGTGTCCCAAGCAGAGTAAGAGAGGGAGCCTGGATCAGCAGTGCTTGCAAAAATTGTGCTGAGGAGAGCCATCCTGAAAAGCCACAACTAACAGCCAAAGGAGGTGCTTTGTGCACTCGGAGTAATTACTTGTTAGAGGCTGTGTACACTCGGGCTTGCTCCTTACCTACTTACACAGGGCAGGGAGAATAGTGGAGATACTGTCTGTAAAACTAAAGGCAGAAGTGGGTTTCACTCTTTGTCAGGTGTGTGAGACGGGATGGAGGGCTTAGGAGAAGGGACCTCCTTTTCTCAAGGCAAACTGCAGAGGCACAACCAATTTTGCCTTCTGGCTCTTGAATGTGAAGCCAGGATTTCTGGCCTATCTAACACCAGCCGAGGCAGAAATCTCCCCTCATGTGCAATTCAAGATGCTCGCACACGCTAGTCTAGAAGAGTTATGGTGGTGGCACTAAAGAAAAATCTCTTCCCAGCTCCTTACCACGCTTGCCTGCCTGCAAAGGGAGGAAGGGGAAGTGACAACGGAGACCAGGGCCCTTCTTTCACAGCCCCCTCCCCAAAGAGAGGTACAACAGAAAAGCTGTTCACAGACTCCAAGGTGAACTGCTTTGAAAGGGCTGCGTGCATGCAATCCCATGTCTTCCGGCTCGGTCTCAGTCCTGCTGAAACTGCCAACAGCCATGCCAAACGCAAAACCGGCTTTGCAGTACGCACCGAGTTCTCCCAGGCAGAGACGAACCACTCCGATATTACACGGACTACTAAGCAGGAAAGAGATGAAGATTAAAATGAAGACACAATACCCACACTGTACCCATGCAGGAACGGTGTAACAGTGATCGGAAGTGCCATGACAAATATTACCTCTGTTAACTGAGTCTTGTCGTCCTCTTTTCGATGCCGCTAAATACACTGGCTGAGCACAACATGCAGTTTTTCCAGGTGAAAGATGCTGAACTTCTTTGTTATCCCAGCAGCAGCACTCAGCAGTTGCTGAAGGAAAAAGGGAGACAAGACAAGTGCAAGAGCACATGAGCACTTTCAAACAGGCTCTTGGTGTTGTCCGTAACTAAACTAGGGCATTCTAACACAGCTGGCATCCTCCTTTCTTTTTCTGCAAAATAAAATACGAGTGAAACTTCGAGAACAAAACTAAAGATTGCACTGGATTTTGGGGGGAAAGAAATGAGTGAACTGGTCCTACCTCCAAGGGAAAAAGCAAGGCTTAGACTGTGTTACAAGGCTCGCATTGTGTTACTTCTCAGTCTATCCCATGAACGATCCTAATGGCAAAGCAACTTCTAGAACAGCAGCAACTGCTGTGGCCCAGTGCACAGTAAGGGGTAGAGGCTGCCGCAGCAAAGTCACGACTGCATTTGATTAGATCGTACTGGTGCAGTACGAGGCACTGTTTGGGAGAGAGGCCACGGGTCTCCTGGAAATGGTGTGGGCAGCTGCAAACAGGAGCCTCCCCAGCTCCTTCTCTTGACCCAGGAGCTGAATTTTCACCATGTGTACAGCCGCGCTGGCAAAACAGATAGCTCAAGTGTCTGAAGCAGATCAGGAAGCAAAGGCAGAGCGGTCAGCTCCAACCTACCCTTAAACAGATGTGAGTGTCATTCTCCTCACTGGATGGGAATCTCCTCCTCTTCCCTGCTACGCTGACTGACGGTGATGCGTTGCGTCTGCATTTTATGCTTCATACAGCTGCACAGAGACATCAGAAAGCGCAAAACAAAACATTACCGATGTAGTCCTTCCGTCAGTTCTAGCATCATCACCTGACATGGAGTACCAGGAGAAGGATCAAGGGCATTGAAGTACCCCTGTGCTGTGCCTCTATATAGGCACATTGAGAAAGTAGGGAGAGCAAGGGAAGGGGGCCATTTGGCTTTTCTATTTTAAAAGAAGAGGAACGGATTACAGAATGTCATTCACAGAATAGTGAGCTGCAGGATTTTATGCGCAGCTCAGACTTCAGGCAGAACGCTTTACCACAAAGGAAGCTTATCTTAACAAGACAGGTTGCTTACTGTCTTACTACAGGACCTAATGTAGAGGAGAAGCAGAAAAGCCATTGCACACAAACTCTTCTTCAACGGTGGGAAGAGATAAAGAGGCAGTCTTAAGGGAGTACTTGCTGGAGAAGGGGAAATGCTCCTTAAGCACTTACAGCTCGTCCGCTTGCAGATTCAGTTCACCTGCTTTACAACCAACCTTGTGCTTCTGCCTTCCAGGAGAAGACACCAATGTTGGCATTCACTGAACATTGCACAAAACTCATGGATGAAACCAGTGACAGAATTCCCAGTCCTGCCAGCAGGATAAGGAGCTGTCACACCATGTCATACCCTGGGCCTTAGCGGAGAGAAAGCCCAGCCCCTTGTTCCTTGGTGTCCTTCTCACGGGAAAAGCAGAGGGCAGGGAAGAAACAATGGTCTTGCCTTCAGATAGCTATTACTCTTACTCCCTCTTTTTGCCACTTGAGTTGGCAGGTCTAATCCTTTGAACTGGAAATCACAGGGAGAGACACTGCTGTCTCTTTGGGCACAGGGGAGGCAGGTCTGAAGGAAAGGAAGAGGAAAAGGAAGCAAAAGCATCATGGGAAAGAGAGTTTGCAGTGAGAACAGGGAGGATAGCAATGGCATTAGCAACTCATGCAGGAAAGGCAAAAAAAAAATGCCACTTGCCACTCAGGAGGGGTGTATGGAAATGTAGAAGCCCCACTTGCAATGTCTCCTCCACTTGCTCCTCAAGCTGTTTCATTTGCTCCTCTGCCGGCAGTTGAGGCTCTGGTGGAAATGCTGCAGGCTGTACGCTCTGTTCCTGACAAGCTGCAGTCAGCCAGAAGGTGTTTTAGACAATGGTACTCAAAGCACACTAAAGCGTGCAAGCCTTCTAAAGGTTATTGCTTGAAAATCTGTTGCCCAGACAAATGCCAAATGGCTGCTCCCATAACAGTAAGCAAAGCCCTCCTTGTAAACTCTCCTCACCTGCTTTCCTTTGGAGGCAGCAGGTTTAGCAGCTTGATTTAAAAGCAAGTCCTCAAAGAACTTTCTGCCTTCTTCCTTATCTGGCAACTGGACATGGAAAACTTCTCCATAAGCCTCAGAAAATAAATCTCGGACCTCAGGTGGGAGGAGGAAAGACATTGCAAATATAAGGCTACAGAAATTCAGGTTCACCTCCAAGAACATGAGTATCTTTTCAAATTAGGCTGGGTAATGATTTGAGTACAAGAGAAGCTACAGTAAGTCAGCTACTTGGCCTTAAAGACTAGATTTTCATAGGCTACTGTGGCATCCTGAAACATCTTCTTTAAGGGACTCTTTGGCCTGCATGAAGGGAGAACGATCATTTCTGTTAAGGCACGGAAAGTCTAAATTAACTGCCGTCTGTTAATAGTGTAATAACCGCCTTTGGAAACGGCAGCCTGTCGTAAGAAATCATTTTAGAAAGCATGTTTTTTTGCCCTTTTCAATGCAAGCACTGCATACACTTGACTAAGTAGGTCAATAACTGTGTGGAAGTCACTGGGATTATTGTCCAGGAGGGAATTCAGGCATCTGTCTGAGAAGGCGATAGGGGTGGAGAAGGCTGGGTCAAAGTGAGGCTCTTGACTTCAAAAGTCTTGTAGACAAACATGTTCAGCAGTGATTACTGCCTAAGCAAATTTCCGAAGATTCAGGCAGGCTGCCCTGGTAACACCAGGATCCCTCTGCTTTGGGGAGCGTAGTAGCCAGGTGCTTACTGGAGAGGTAAGTTTCAATGAGACATAAAAAAGCAGGAAAAGCAGCAGTCGAAATACCTCTTGGGTGAGCTCTGCATGACACACATCTGATGTTGCTAGCAACAAAAATGGAGCGTATGCTGGAATGTTCTCCAATAACACTGTAAACGTAGCTCTCAGTGTGACACCAGCAGCCTCCCACCATACGTGGATATGAGGCTCATAAAGGATGCTTGGTGCTGTCCTCTGGGCTTCTCGGATCAACTAGTAAAATGGGAGTTTGCATAAGAATTCTAAACCACATAGAATAAGCTGCTAAGAAGCAACACCATTATCAGTCAACACATGCTACAAAGTGCCAGTGCCTGATGAGAAAAGGGCAGAAGAAAGCCTCAAGACTAGAAAGAGACCTGATTTCAGAGCTGCTTAGACGTAAGGTGACTCCTAACAGCCCAGTCCACGTGGCAGTGCATCTACCCCATGAACAGAGCGGCAAGCATCCTTTCCGGGCTTGAATACCTTTGGGCACCTGATCAGGTGACCAGCACTCAGGCAGTTGCTGTTCCAGGATGGAACGTACCAGCAGTATATCCAGGCACTCGTTAGGCACTGTGGCTAGGTGGACACAGATGCCAGTGTCACATAACCCAGAAGGAGATGTTGCCTTTCTGTGACTGATGAGCCCCCAGCCATGGAACATGTCTAGTCTCCCTTGCATGGCTCTCAAGTGCTTCTACTAAGGGTTAACATGTGAAAATCCAGTGATGCCAAACAGAGTCGACTCCCTGCCCAAGAGTAAAATGGAATAAAACGGCACTCAGCCTATACGTTGCATTCTACTTTCACCTTGAGCTAAACACAACTAACTCTAGCTCAGTTTCTCCAGGTAAACAAAAGACACAGGTGCACAAGTATAAAGCGTTCTGGGAGTCCTTGCCTTTACGACATAGACTGCAGTGCTACCGGCTCAGTATTAGCTACATTTTGTAACTGTACCCAGCTAGAAGAGTACTCCTGTTAATGCAAGAGAGAAGAGATACCTGTGCACATCTTTCTTCAGGTGGACGGCAGGTCCAGTGTGTAAACTGCAAACTCCTCCAGCACGTGTATTACTGCAGGAGCCAAGTGAGAATTTTGCCCATATCCGGGCTCTCCAGCTATTAAGAACCTTGGCCTGTAACATGTGGGCTGGCAGTAAGCATCTCTAGAACAAGAAGAAAGCAAGCACTCTGGAAACAAAGTAATCAGTAAAGACACAGATGTTCAGTCCCTCCTTCTTTTCCCTTGCTTTTTTCTTTTTCCTCTTCAAATACTACACACTCACAGCACAAGAGGTGAGAAACTGCTCTGTGATCAGGAAGTACATGGAACTGCAAGACATTTTTTTAATTCAGTTATTGAGGCATCCCTCCCCCATGTGCTGTTAGTGATTCTTGCTTTATTCTTATGAAACACGCCTGTCAAAAGCATTTGGGTCTACCCCCCTCACAGTTCCACAGCCAAGACTGCCAGCAAGGACGCAGCAAGATGAAGAACTGCCATCAAAAGCACACAGACATTTACCTGTTCAAGAGAGGGAACGTTTCCTTTTGAGGACTGGCTGTTTGATGAAATAGCTCCTCTGCAAAATCTGAAGGTGACGCCTCATGACTATACGTGCAGCCGTTTCCTAAGATAGGATTTGCACCATCTGACAGACAAGAGAGGTTTGTTAACTGTCCAGAAGAGCCCACACCTGCTTCCCTTGCACTCC
The DNA here is from genome assembly GCF_028389875.1 of Rhea pennata. Taxonomy (NCBI): domain Eukaryota; kingdom Metazoa; phylum Chordata; class Aves; order Rheiformes; family Rheidae; genus Rhea; species Rhea pennata. Next base: position 35,841,369 of record NC_084670.1, read on the forward strand.
TACAGCTTTGAAATGAGTGCTGAAAGCCAGGGCTTGTCTTCCTTCATTGGATGGGCACACACTGAATGCTAGACACCTAAAGCACCCAACAAGGTCACTTCTTTCTGGAGCCAGAGCCCACATTAAGCAAGTGGCAACTAAGGAAACGGAGCGGCAGCAAACTCCCATTTGTCCGAGGACTGCAGGGCCGGCATATACAGACCAGGGTGCCTTCTAAATGCAGCCTCTCAAAGGTCGCTCGAGGAGGAGGTAACGGAGGGTGGGCAACATGGGCGGCATGTTTCTGCCAACCCCCTCACCTCTCCACCTTCCTTTCCTCGGTGCTTTTCTGCCTCTCTTTCACCCAGAGGAAAGAATCTAGCAGCTCTCCTTAGTTCTACTAGTTTATAGTAGCGGTAGGACAGCCTCAAGCAATCAGAACAGAACCAGTCAGCAGCCTCCACTGATCAAAGCATGGAATGCTTTAGAAGCCACAGTACAAGCTAGGCAGCACTCTGTTCCAGATATTCCTGAAGTAAAGGCATGCGTAGGCAAAGGAGAAGTTTCTACCATTTAAAACCAATCCCATCATGACTGAAGGACTGGTTTCTGCTGACTGCACCAGCTAGAAGTGTTTGCTTTGGCAGAATTTGAAGGCAGTGATGTTACTGTTCTACCTGCCCGCTGGTCCTTCTTTAGTGCAAGCGCTGCCTGGGGAAACACTCTCTGTAACGCTTTTAGGAATCTCTCCAGAGTCCTCTGAAGCAGTGGCTTACAAATGGCTGACAGCGGTTTTGTGGGTGAAGCCACAGCCCTTTGTGAAGCTGGTGCAATCTTCCACAGAGCCTCCGCAAAATCTCTTGCTGTTACTTCAATGGCAGCGATGTCTATCTGCAGCTTCTGATGACTCGTGTATATCTGCGGGTAGTGTCGGCGCAAAGCACAGAGGGCAGCTTCAGCACAGAGAGACTGAATATTGGCTCCACGGTATCCTAATGTGCAAGACAAGAGTTAAATGTCATGTCAGTCTCAGGCAGCACAAAGAAGTCAGGGACATGGCTGCCAAAGGGCAGCTTGTCAAATCTCTGTCTGTGGCCCAAATAGGAACAGTTCAGTGGATGATTTGAAAAGAGTTACTGCTCTTCAGAGCAGTTCCTTTACGGGGTTTGTAGCTGGATATCCTTGGATAGCAACCAAGTCCTGCCAGCCAGCTCAGGGGCAAATTCTGTGGCAAGGCACAGGGGCTTGCTTACTGCCTGGCACAAGCTTGGTCTCTTTCAGGATGCAGCCACGAGCAGGAGCTCAATGCATTTTTGATCTTACCAACACGTTTTTCAGCCAGCTCCTCAAGAAACGCACCCAGCGGCTTAGGGCTCCAGGCTCTCGTGTGAATCTTGAGAATCTCTATTCGAGCTTACAGACAAAATGATGGCATTTTGCTTTACGTTCGTCTCTCAGGGAAAAACAAACCAACCACCCCACAAAAACACTCTCCCATTCCTATAACTGCCAGTTTTACACTGCTAGAATGGTAGGAATTTTAGAGTTCTCTTAACGCACTGCCTGCTCTCCCAAGATCAGTGATTCTCAGTTTGCCACGTTCAGCTCTTTGTGAGGAGCAGGAAGCAAACGAAAGGCATTTCTGGCATCTATAAAGAAGCGAGTCTCCACACGTATGAGACTGAACACTCTTTGGGGAAAAAAGGTAGTCTAAAGCTTAGGTGGAAAGAGATTCCTCAGAGAAGATTCTCAAATCCTCAGGGAAGACCCTCTCCAATTCAGCAAAACTTCATGGTGACGGACTCATCAGTTAATCAAGTAGCAGCAGGCAGAGCTCAAGTGGCAGAAAAGTCAAAACAGGTGCAAGCTTTCACAAGAGGCAAGACTTGATACTAACAGCCTTCCTTTAACCATTAAATCAATGACTATGACAATGAGGGACACTACCCTCCTCCAACAGAGAAGAACACATTCATGTTAAAAAGAATGCACCCCAACAGTAAGCTCTCTGTGAGTGATTGCATCTCACAGCACAGAACCAATATAACTACGTAAGAAGCGGACTAGTTTTATTTTATTCTAAGCATCACAGACGCAGCAACGTTTTAGTTGGAAGTCCTAAGGCTTACAGGACTGATTCTCATTGTAAGAGAGCAGCCACTAAGCCTTTAACTATAGCAAGGCATTGACTGCGTTTGGAGTTTGCCTAATGTAGTCTGGATTTGATCCATTTTTAAGACATCACTTCTTAACAGCCCTGCAAAAGCTCAGCAGGGGTGACCACAATTTTTGAAGCACCCAGCTGTACTGACACCTCAGGTTTCTGTTCTCCTGAGCACGGCGGCATTAGCTTGTGCACTTCTAATGCGCCTTCTGTTACCTTGGGGGTCGCAGTTTGAATCTCTCAAAGAACTCCGGATAAAGTAATGGGAAAATGACCATCTCTTTCAAAGCTGAAATGTGGTCAGAGAGACCTCCCACACCGTCAAACCGCACCTGAAGAGAAATTCAACAGAACACAGTTCGTAGGTTAGAGAAAGCTGCCCCCAAGAAAAGGCTTCATCAGAAATTGTCATCTGCCAGCAGACTGGAGACGCTGAGGACGTCATTGAAGTTCCTTCAAAGAAAACTGTGAACTGAGGCAGCCATAGACAGCCCAGCACGCAAAGATTTCATCAGCCCTGGAAAAGTCCCCACCAAAGCCGTGAGTGACAAATACTTACCAAGCTATCTGTTTGCACTGGATCGACTGGATCAGCCACATCTGTTCCAGTTTTAATTGGATCCTTGCCATTTCTCTCAAATTCCTTTTCCCCAGAGTTCAGGGGAAGACACCTGATGTGAATGAAGGAGAAAGGGAAAGGCACCTTCTGAATGAACATGCAGCTAGAGGGATTCCCGTTTCTTTCATGTTGGCGAGGGAGGGCAGGAGCACTTACAAACTTGCACGAACTTCCCAGAAAGCAAAATATTCCTGGGAATTGATTTGTCTTCAATAGCCAAGAGTAAAGAAAGACGGGTGGGCCTGTGTGGCATTAGACTAGCTGAGTGATCGTTTTTACATCCCTAAGTGCTCAGATCCAGCAATCGCTGGCATTCTCCGTGCCCTAGCTGCTTACAGAATTCAAAAAGCCTTTGTCAGCAATAGGGCCATGAATACTTGGTTGGGAAGCTTCCTTGCTTCGGAACACTTCCAAGCAGAACTAGTGATGTCAGTTCTGAGAAGAAAGTCATGTCAGCGGTTGAGTGACTGAAATCCCCCCACCACAATGCTTCTAACAGGTCTGATTTATTTTCATAAGGCTTGCCAGAGCAGTGCAAAGTCACCATAGTCTAGGAGTGCCCCCCATATGCCCCCTGCTTTCCTCTGCTCTTAATGTTCAAAGCTGCTGCCCAAAGCAGCAGGACAAGGAATGGCCAGCATGACCGGCCAGCACACCTGCCTTTGTTTCCTTAAGACTTCTGCTCCCCGCCATAGGCAGACCATGCAGCGTTATGAGTGCTTGAAAAGCAAATGCAGAGCTTTCAGCAGGTTGGAACGGCTGCATCAAGCAGCCTGCCGATGGAGAAGACTATCTTGACCTAAGTTCTCAGTCTTCTTTAAAAATCAGTGCAGACTACACAACGGGCAGCATTCAAAACTGGATACAAATACAGGTGATTTAATGACCTACAGACCATGGGAATATGGAGCGTCATAGCCAACGCTGTCTTTACAACCACAATTGCTCCCAACAGCTTCATTTACACTAAGCAGAAAACACTGCATGGAATTTCCCATAGAAACAAGAACTCACCTCCACTTGCATGTCAAATGAAATGAAACTACTTTGAATCATGTACCAGAAGCAACTAAAAATATATGAACATTTATCCACAGACTCTCTCTCTAACTAAATTACCTATGTGTATCAAGAAAATCGTTTCTATACTTCACAACGAAATTGCCAAGTGACAGTTTCTGGAAGGGGATTCTGGCTTCAAGTGCAGAACACAAGGATTTCAGCTGCTACCTCCAGAATCGTCTCATCACTGGCCCCCAAAGCATGCCTTCCTGAAAACTGCTGGCTAGTGGAAGTCACTCTAGTGGCTAAGGATTGTTTCTCCCAAAGAAAAAAATCTTGGTGCCTCTATACGGAGGTCAGACTGCCACGGTTACAAGGCTACAATTGTTCCATTACTCGGTGCTGGGAGTGACACCACTGCTGATAAACAAGAACTGTTGCTAGCCATACGCCCACCAACCTGTTTGTTCTTTTGCAGACAGGGCTTTGTGACGAGCACGTGTAGATGTAGCTCTTTGTGTGGGAGAAGCAAACGGCCCTGAATAAAATGTCTTAGCTTGTCCCAACTCCACTGAAAGCAAAAAATTTACAAGAATATTGCACATGCTTTTCAGGTACACCTGGTTCGTCAAGAAGGCAGGAAGTGGGATGGGTTTCACCGTCTTGAACTCCAGACCAGAGGAAAGTTCCAAGTGTTTTTTTACCAAGGCTCAGGGCAAGTGAACTAAATGCACACCTGCTTCTGAAGGAGAACTGAAAGTCAGAACAGAGCACAAAAAGCAAGCGGGCTCTGCTACTATACTTTTGAGGACGCACAGGTCATTTGTTTTACTTCTGCGTGGACATCTTTCTTTCAAACTTGGGAAGTTCAGCTGCAGAAACAGCAAAGCTTATTCTGTGAAACTTTGATAAGAGCAGTGCAGTGAAACCCCAAGAAGGTATTGCAACAAGTAGAGAAAGAAACTGAGTTCTAACCAGGCATCTAAGAAAAACTGTGGAGATTTTTACTTGCAGAATGAAGGCAAGGAATTGAAATAAACGTGGTGCGCAGGTGTATAGATTTTTCTTCACAAAATTATGCCCCACCTATACACAAGAAACTGGCCCTTCAGAGAGGTTCTGTGAATATCGCATTTTACAATGCGTCTTGATCCTGCACCACGGTTTTGCTTGGGTGAAGGTTATGCCGCTTCCGAGTATCTTCGCCACCTTCGGCTTCTGGGTGTTCACCTCCTTTGGACAACCCTGTACTTACAGAACCTAGATAACATTTCTTATTTGTGTGTGCACATCTGCACTGTCATTCAAGAACCCATATCCCCCTTACACGCAAAAAATCAGCCCTTTGGAGAAATTGTGCCTACAGCCTACATTCCAGTGGCTCTCGAAACCGTATGCCAGTCTGCCTTGGTCGAAGGCTATACTGCTTCAGAGGGTCTTTGCAATCTTCCTCCTTTTGATTTTTATCTTCTTCTGATGACCCTGCAATTACAGTACCTAAGATATCATTCCTGGTGCCTATACAGTTTCCTTCAAGAACTTCTCTACCCTCTGTACACAAGAAATCAGCCCTGCAGAGAAACTGCACATATAACCCATTGAGACCATGCAAGAACCTTCCTTTGTCTAAGCCTATAGCCCCTTCACGTATCTGTGCCTTCTTCATCTTCTTGCTCTTCACCTTCTTCTGATGAGCTGGTTAGAGCAGAACCTTTACAATGTCGCCAACATTGAACTCTTCAAACACTGCTGCAAGTTGTATTACTCCCAAAAGGTACCACACAGATAGCAATGGGTTTTATTGTTATCAGCATGGGTATGGCACACAAGATGTGAAACCCTGCCAAAGCTCCAGAGCCGTTTGTGCATGACACATTCCAGAAGCATGGAATCAGTAGAGAGGAGCATGTGTATAGGTCATGGACAAAGGTCTGGCCTTGGTGGAATTGCTGGGTGACTTGTCACCAGCCTCCATGAGCATAGCAAGGGGCCACATTCTGCTGTCACCTTGCTTAGCAATGTGGCAGCTACCATGAGAAGAGCTGTTTCAGAAAATTCCCTCTCGGTATTGTGAGGTAGTGTTTCTGGGACATTTTTGGAATGTCCTGACAGCAGCAAGACTTCATCTGCTTCTGCGGTTTCAGATCTCGCCTCTGCCATAGCTCTGCCACAGGCAATTACAGGCAAGTCACCCACTGGAACTTCCCCAACAAGAAAAAAGAGTCTGATGCCTACAGAGAAAGTTTATGCCAGGAGCTTCTGATTAGGAACTGGAAATTCTCACTCTTTCATCCTCTAGCACTCTCCTCTTTCATCAAAAATGCAGGAATGTCAGCAGACTGCTGCCTTCTCCCCTGCGTTAGCGCATAAGCATTTGGGGAAAGGACCGGTTCTCTTTGCTGACCATCTGCACAGAGTTCACAAGGGCAGGGACCCGGAGGCTTGCAAGCTCTGCAGCAATAGGGAATTGTGAAGAGCAGAACAAGAGCCAGTAGTTCAGCTCATTTCCCTTTTAGGTGAGGCTCTGGGCTGGAACGTGGGGAAGGAAACGGAAAGCCAGAGCTAACCGACAATTTCTGCCTCAGGTTCTTGAGTTTCTTCCTGTTGCTTTCCTTGGGAGTATGTATCCAGATTTTCCTAATTAAAGGGAACAAGAACAATCAGCCCCAATTACACTGCAGCTTGGTGCCTACCTAGTAACTTTATCCAAATGCTGCATATACACAAAAGAGTAGAGTCAGATACAGTTCTACTTCACAAATAGCAATGAAGGATCCATGGAGTACAACCCCCAAGTGTTCCTTATTTTCACAGGAGGTATAGATTGCATCAGCTTGCCTTTTTGCAGGCAAAAACATACCAGAAAGTGGGATGAGAAATGGAAAATGTTTCAACAGAAGAACTGCAAATGTGTATTTAGTATCGGGGCTCCCTTGCCTCTCCGTACTCAGTTTTATTCGTGGCCCAGGAAATGTTGAGAGAAGAGGCTCAAAAAATGATATGCCTAGCAGGCAACAGGAGACCAGAAGAATTCCATTTAGCAGAGCAAAACTGAGGGAGAGGAAACACGGTTGCAGGCTCTAATCCTAACAGAAGTTACTGTAGTGACAGAGGACCACGGGCTAAGCTCACGGGCAATGCTGGCCCAGGAAGAGACACACCTGAAGTAGCCATCAAGAAGGTTATCATTAGAGAGCAATAATGCAAGTTCTTTTAGACAGCAGTAGGCTTTGAAAGGAGTTATTTCAGCTAAGTTAAAACTGCCACGGCATCATTTTGCTGAGTGAAATATGTTACTTACACAGAAAGGGTAAGATAAGTGCAGTTGTACTCCTTCTGCAATGGGAAAAGCCTGGAAGCATGTGGAGTCCATCATCTTCTCCATGTACACAGAACAGCAAAGGGAAGCAGGCATGAGAAAGTGTTTGAAATAATACATATAATCAGCATGACATTCTGGTATGGTATGCACAAAATGGTGGAGTCAAATGGATACTTAGCCAGGGTGTTGAGAAATAAGTAAAAATGAAGTCAAATGTTAACCTCATTCTTTAAAGCACTATTTCAGAACCACTGTTGACGATTTGCAACCACACGCTGTACTGAGGTTTAGTTTCCCTACTGCTGGGTGCCGTGAAAAATCCATTTAAGGAGGAGGGAAACAGAAAGAGTGTGAAGGCCTGTTTTGAATGACGTGCTGCTCAGGAAGAAAGATTCCCAAAGACCAAGCTCTGCAACCCCGAGAGCACCCTTTTACGGAGGGCTCCCACAGCCAGCAATTATCACCAGGACAGATCGCTTACATAGGAGCATACAGGGAAATCTCAGCCTACCTAGTTCATACAAACAGCTCTGGTGGCCAAGAATAAGCGCTCCTCTCCAATGTCCTCCTCGGAACGTCACCAAACCACCTCTTGCACTGTCTCACCACCTCCCCTCACCTTCTCCTGCTCAGGGCGCAGTGGTCCCTCCAGAGCAGAGAGGTGGCAAGAGCAGCCCCCAAGACCTGAGCTCAACTCAGGCTCGCTGGGAAATCTGGGGAGAGGCAAGAGGTGCCTGGAGAGAGGGGAGTTGTACCTGTATCAGTGTCCTGTACCCTGTCTCCGCACAGGTCCCTTCAGTCCTTCCATATCCTTGGAATATGACCTCAGACATGGAGGTGATGGGAGGGGAGGGGAGGGGACAGGAGAAAGGCCCAGGCTGGAGTGCTTCAAATGAGGTGAGACTCCTGGAGAAGTGACTTTGGGTACTCCTGTGCTCCAGGACGAATGCGAGGCAGCTGTTCTGCTTGGCTGTGTTGCATGTATTAACACTGAGAGATTATGCTCATGTGACCTCTGGGCTTAAGTCTCCGCTCCTCCCATGCCGCGCTGCCTCGGCGCCCGGTGCCCTCCGACGGCCCCATGTCCATCGCCTGACGCCCTCACCACCTGCGTCCCCCTGACGACTAGCCTCCTTGCTTGCCAGCTCCCTTGGACGCTGCCGGTAGGGACACAGCTGCCTGCGCCAAAACCCCCATCACTGACACAGTGGCCTGCACTGAAAGCACTGTTAGGGACACAGTTGCCTGCTCTGAAATGGATGCCGTTGCCAAAACATCCGCGTTCTGCAACACGGCTGCTGCCGGGACACCTGGGCCCCTCGGAGGACTGGCCTCGCCCCCTCCTGGGCAGGGCGGGCAGAGCACAGGGCATATATCGACACACGCTGCCAAGCAGCTGCCGCTGCCGCTCCCGGGGCTGCAGCCCAAGGCAGATGGCAGGGCCGATGCTGTGGCGTGGGGCAGGGCAGATACCACGGCAGGATCCCAAGGCAGATCCTGGGGCAAGGGCCAGGGCAGAATCCTGTGGCAGCCCAGGTATCATCCTACTGCAGTTCCAGGCAGGGTCCTGGGTCAGCTGCCCAGGATTGCAAACCTGTGGGGCCTTGCCTTGCTGCCTGGACCCCAATCCTGACACAGACCCTGTCCCAGCCCCCGACCCCTGCCCAGTCCCTGCCCTGGTCCATAATCTGGACCCAATTCTGGATACCCTCGCAACCCCTGACCTGGACCTGTACTATGGACCAGTCCCCGACCTGGCCCCCAACCCAGACCAGGACCTTGGACCAGTCCCTGATCTGGACCTAGTTCCTAGACCAATCCCTTACTCGGCCCCCAACCTGGAAGTGGACCCTTACCTTGGACCATTCCACTACCTGGACCACGTCCCCTGCCTGGTGTCCAATCCAGACCCGGTTGCATACCCCCACTTGGCCCCCAACCTGGATCCTGGTCCACACCCCAGTGCAGAAGCAAGTCCAGAGCCAGATCCTGGACCGGTCCCTGACCCAGACCCAGATCCCAGCCTGATGCCCAATCTGGATCCAGTTCTCTATCCCCACTTGGCCCTTAAACCGGATCCTGGCCCGCTCTCTAACACGAACCTCAGTCCCAGCTGGGTCTCTTACCCAGTCCCCAGCCCAGGCCCAGACCCCAGTCCGATCCTCAACCTGGACCTGGATCCCGGCCTGGTGCCCAATCCAGATCTGGTTCCATATCCCCACTCGCCCCCTGACCCAGCCCCCAACCTGGCCCTTGATCCAAACTCGGACCACAGTCCCATCCCCGACCTGGTCATGGTCCTGTATCCCCATGCGGACCCTGTCCCAGTCCCTGCCCCAGACCCCAGTCGAAATCTGGTCTGCAGTTCAGTCTCCGACCAGGACCTGACCCGTGCTCCTGGGCGGCCCTGCAGCTGCTCCCATCCCTTCCCATCGCCACCACCACCGCTGCCACCACTGGGAACAGCCGAGCCGCCACCATCTCACCCCAGGGCCCCAGCCCCAGCCGCTGCTGCCAGCGCCCTCCCGCTACCGACCCGGGACCCCACTGCTGGCCCCAGCCCGAGCCCCCCGCGCAGCCCCACGAGCAGCCACGAGCAGCTCCTGCCCATGGCAGGCATCGCCCAGACACCTCCGCTCCTCTCAAGCCATGCTGCCTCAGCACCTGGCGCCCTCCGATGGCTCCATGCCCATTGCCAGACGCCCTCACCACCTGCACCCCCCAACGACTGGCCTCCTCCTCGCTCGTCGCCTCCCTCAGATGCTGCCGGTAGGGACACAGCGGCCTGCTCCGAAACCACCGTTACGGACACAGCGGCCTGCTCTGAAACCACTGTTGCCATGACATCCGCGTTCTGCCACGCCACCGTTGGCTCTGTTGGCTCATATAGGGAAATTCCTGAGAGGCTGCATCAACTTTTGGAGACTATGATGCTAACTCCTAATCGTAACTGGGGAGATGTGCAGACGCTATTGAATACTTTCTTGACGGGAAAAGAAAGGAGGCTGGTTAATTGATAAGGCAATTAAGAAGAGGGTGAGAGAAAAGGATGGAAGGGGGATCCTGAGGTCTGTTTACCCAGCAGAAGGGATGCAGAATGGGCTCCAAATAGGAGCAGGGTCTGGGAGTTATTGAAGCAATATCAACAAATTCTCTGTGGGGTTTGATAGGGGGTTCCAAAACCAAAGACTGTATCCAAGTTGTATGAAGTAAGGCAAGGGCCTGAAGAAAATCCCTTGGCCTTTTATGAAAGATTATGTGAGAAAGCCAGAAAGTGGAGAGATTTGGATCCAACTGAGGGAGCAAATTAAAGAAAATTTAATATGCTCTTTGTTGGCCAGTCAGCTGAGGGCATTAGAAAGAAGCACAGAAGGCAGCTGGAGCTGGGGGAATGTTGGTTTCACAGCTGATGGAAAGAGCATATAAGGTATATAATACTGGAGATGAAAAGGGAAAAAGAGAAACACAAAAGCGAATGAAACTACAGGCCTTTCTCTTGGCAGCAGCCCTTTGGGGAGATGAATTCCAAGGTAGGGGCAGGGGAAGCGGAAGACAGAATAGAGGAGGAAAAGGTGGGAGGGGAGGGAAGCCAGGAAGAGGCCTCTGCAGGCCCCCTTTGGGTCCAAATCAGTGCGCAATTTGTGGGCAGGAAGGGCATTGGAAAAAATGAGTGTCCAAACCGAAGAAGGATAACAAAGCCCCAGAGCCCAGAAAACACCAACCTAATTATGTTAGAGGAGTCAAATATGGAACAAAGGGGACTGGGGGAGAACATCAGAATGTAGATTTTTTATTAGACAGTGGAGCCACTCATTCGGTGATAACTAGTTGTAAAAGACCCTTAAGTAAGACTACTACTATCATAGTTGGTGCTACGGGGAGGAAAACTTGGAGGCCATTTTTGCAAGCAATGGAGCATACAGTTGGAGGTACTAAACTGACTCATGAGTTTCTCTAGATGCCAATGTTCGCTGCCTTTATTAGGACGGGATTTACTATGCAAATTCAATGCGCAGATAACCTTTTCCAAGAGTTCTGTGCAGCTCCACAGCCATCCAGAACCGGCATCTGGAGCGCAAATCTGCCTTTTGATGGAATCAGCTCCGGATAAAAACGGTGCAAGTATCCTTTCAAGTGTATTGGATGCAGTGATTCCCCTGCTCTGGGCCTTGCCAAAGCCAGGTAAAGGGAAAAACGCAACCCTGGTCAAAATAGAGCTACAACCGGGAGCAAAACCAGTTAGGGTGCATCAAGACCCTATCAAGGCAGGAACACATCATAGAGGATTGGAACCTCTACTTAATACCTTCTTGCAAAATGGCTTGCTTAGAGAGTGTCGATCTGAATTCAACACACCAGTCCTGAGGGTAAGAAAATCACATTTGCAAGAATATCAGCTGATCCAGGACCTAAGGGCAGTAAAGCAGGTAACAAAAGATATACACCCAGCCATGCCAAACCCATACACTCTTTTAGCCTCGGTGCCTGAGACTAACATTTGTTTTATGGTGCTAGATTTAAAAATGTTTTTTTCCTGTATTCCCATAGAAGAGCAAAGCCAGACAATTTTTGCCTTTGAATGGGAATGTCCCACTACAAGGAGGAAGGAGCAGTTATGCTGGACGGTTCTTCCTGAAGGATTCAAGAGTAGTCCTACCATGTCTGGTGAGAGCTTGGCCCAGTGGCAGGAAGGTAATCAAATGCCATTCTTTTACAGTATGTGGATGGCATCTTGATTGGAGCTGACTCAGAACAACTATGTCTAGAAGCGGCAGTGAGTCTGTTAAATTTTTGTGGGGGAGGAACTTGCCAGGTATTGTGTTTCAAAGAAAAAGGCTCTGATTGTGAAGAAGTAAGCAATGTAAAGTACAGACAAGAGCTGTTAAGATTATTACAGGCAATAACAGAACCCAAAGAAGTAGCTATAATGCATTGCAAAGCCCACCAGAAAGGAAATAAGGAAGTGGCACAAGGTAAAAGGAGAGCAGATATGGTAGCCAGAAGAGCAGTGTTAGCGGGACAAGTGATGGAAGCTTTAATACCCAGTAGAAAGATACAACTGAGACCTCCTGAATATTCAGACAAAGAAAATGAATTGTCAGGAAGGCTCAAATGTACAAAAAATGCTGAAGGGTGGTGGCTCACCCCAAATGGGCAAGTTTTAACTACTGCCAAAATGATAGAAGTGCTCCTTGAGAGACTGCATGAGGAAACTCAGGTGGGAGCAGATGCTAATATAAGCAGTGCAAAAAGATATGCTGTGGAGTCAAAGATGCAATCTAAAGCTGACCTTATTGTAAAAAGACGCCCCAGCTGTTGTGCAGATAACTCCCAAATTTAGAAGAAGCCACCAATGGGAGAAGTAAGAAGAAGATTAACCCCAGAGGATCAGTGGCAGATAGATTTCTCTGAATTACCTAAATGTGGTCGTATTTATTTGTTTTGGTAGATACCTTTTCTAGTTGGCCAGAAGCTTTCCCATGCTCCACCAATGACACAAAAGAAGTAACTGAGATTTTACTGAAAGAAGTAATTCCTCGATTTGGGATTCCTGAAGGTATGTCCTCAGACAATGGACCTCATTTTTATCTCGGATGTAGTTCAGGGAACATGAGAATTTTTACAGACTCGGACCATAAAACAGCAGCGCAGCTTAGTAAATTTTGTCAAGAAACATCTCTAAAATGGCCATTAGCTTTACCAACAGCACTTTTGAGGATTCAGATACAGCCTAGGATAAGAACTAGGATCATCCCTTATGAGGTGTTGTACGGAAAACCATACCAGGTCCCCTTAATACCTGGGGAACCCCATATAGTGGGTTAGGCAGACTTACGGTTATATTTGATTTTCTCTGCTTGTGTATCACCCATCAGCCCTTGTGTTGCGGTAAGGTTCTCTGCTAACAGCCCTGCTAGTGGCTAGCAGACTTTCTGGAGGTCTGTGGCTGTCACGTTGCAGTGACTGCTGTGTGAGAGCAATTTCTTGGAGGTGTTCCTTCAAAGCCCAGTGAAATGAAGTTGCCGCTGCTGTGCATTTGGGCTGCCAGATTCCTTGGGAAGGCGAGTGCCAGCGTTTGCAGTGGCTCTGCCATGGGGCTTGTCGATAGGAAGGGTCTAAGTGAGATGCAGCGAGGGGTGAAGCAGAGATGGGAGGGGTAGTTTTCTGCAAGGCCAAGGAGTTCTGTAGGGTGCGCTTGCTGGTAGGTGTGGGGCAGTAGGGGATTAGGGCTATGTTTGGAGTGGTTCTTCTGTTCAAATGAGGGCACCTGCTGTTTGCTTGGGAGAGCAGCATGTGTGGAGCTGGGGCTGCGGTCCCCCCAAGCAAGAGGTTTGCTTTGCAGGAAGAGTGTTTGGGTTGGATGGGGGATGAGAAGGCAATGCAGATGTAAAGAGCTTCCTTGTTTTGTACTTCCAGGTGGTCTTACAGGGAAGTGCCTCCTTTCCCGAGGCCATGTTCAGCCAAAGCTGACCTCAGACATGGAAGGGAGGAGAGGGGAGGGGAGGGAAGGGAACAGGAGAAAGGCCCAGGCTGGAGTGCTTCAAATGAGGTGAGACTCCTGGAGAAGTGACTTTGGGTACTCCTGTGCTCCAGGACGAGTGCGAGGCAGCTGTTCTGCTTGGCCGTGTTGCATGTATTAACACTGAGAGATTATGCTTGTGTGCCCCCTGGGCTTAAGTCTTCTGCTTGGGTGGGAAGCGCGTGGCAGCTTTTGATGAGTCTCTCACCTGATGTCTCCTTCTGACTTCTAGGTTTTCAAATGAGCAAGGCCTGGGCAAAGTGGCAAAAGCAGCTGTCGCCAAACAAATCTGAGGAGCTTGCCCAGCAACAGAAGGGAGAAGGCAGCTCCGAGGAGCTGAGCGATGTAAGAGCTGACATAACTGCAGACTCTGCTGTTCAGCCTCTGGAGGCAAGGAAGCAGTAGGACAGGAAATCCTGGGGGGTTGGGAGAAGGTTGTGCCCTAGAAAGGGAGAGTTGGAAGGGGCCACGAGGGGCCATGAGGAGTCTGGATTTAGTCCATGGTAGCCAATGTGTGAGGATGCCGAGCTGTCCTTCTTGTGAGCCCTATCCCCGAGATGCAGTTGTGAGGAGCTGCATTACAGGCCAGCACCTGCTCTCCCGAGCATACCAATGCTGTGGAGGTGCTGGGAGAAATGCTGCAGCGATGAGGATCTACAGAGGCTGCAGTGAGGTGGGGCTGTTGCAGAGACAGATTGCGGAACCTTGCAGGCAAGGTTCCTTGCAGGCTTGGCTCCTGAGCACACTCCTGCAAACTGCCTGGGTGGTGCGTTTGCAGAGGGCTGCCAGCAAGTGCGGGGAGCTGTGTGCAGAAAGGAGGAAAACGTGCAGAAGGAGTCACCTGAAGCCAGAGTCCCGGCAGGGGATAGGCAGATGAGAGAACTGGTATGTGCAACAGATTTACGTAATGCTGGTCCTTCAGTTGAGTGTCAAAAAGCATGGCTGTATGGGCATAGAGACCTCAAGGACAGCTTCAGATGTGTTCGTTGGTTTTCATGGAGTCTTGCAAATGACTCCATGCTTTTTCGCATGTCTTTCCTGCTTGCCAGCCCATGACCATATAAGAAGTTGTCAATAAAAGCCAAATATGAGAAGCTCTCAATAAAAGCCAAAGGACAGAAGAGGGGCCGTGCTGTGCTGTGCCGTGCTGTGCTGTGGGGAGGGCCTAGACTAATGGTCGCCCTGTGAGTTGGTTAGACTTTGCTGGCAGTGCCTGTGCAGCGGTCAGGGTCAGGCTCTTTGAGTCCGGTGGCTGGAGGCAGTTGTAGCGGGGAGCTCACAGCAGTGGTGTTCCTTGATGTGCTGCTACTAGAAGTAGCAGGAATTAGCTCTATTAGCTTGAGCAGTAGCATTCTTTTGATGCATAACTAAGACACAGTTTTGTAAGTCAGTTTGTTGTCTGAAGGATTAGGATTGCCTCCCAAGCATGCTGGTGTAAAGAAGAAGAAAGAAGAAAGCCTGTTGCCTCCCATGGCTGAGGAATGGAGCCGTTAATGTAGACTTGGTTGGGAAAAGCAGGCGCTGGGGTTGAATGCTGTGTGACTGACTGTCCAATCAGTGGATGCCTCCTGGGCTGTTGCGTGGTGTTTTCTCTGATCTCCAGTCCATCTGAAATGCCTCCTCTCTGTTTGCCTTGCACTGTAGTTGCCACTTGAGGCAGAAGAGTGTCAGAGAAAAATGGTGGCTTTTGTCCAGACAAGTTCCAGATGAAGAGGAAAACGATGCAAGAGCAACTGGCAAAAACTGTGGTTTCTCTCTCCCTTGCCCACACAGAGGAGAAGAAAGTGACCCAGAGGCTGGAGATGCCACAACAAGCGTAAGATTATGCCAGCTCCTGCCAAGGCCCAGGGGAGTGCAGCAGCATGGACTGCTGTGCTGCAGGGTCGCAGATCCTGAGGCCTTGGGTGGATGCGGCACTCTCTGCTCATTGCAGAATTATGCAGTTGCCATCTTTTACCATAGGAATTGTGCTGTTTCCACCTGAGATTGTTGCAGGAATTACGCAGTTGCCACCTGCTACCATAGGCATTACACAGTATCAGTGGATACCTGCTGGACTGTTGAGTAGTGTATCAGTAGTAGTGTTGCAGGATTTCCTCTGTTCCGTTTCTTTAAAGTCATGTTATCAGCATTCAGGTGGGTCAGCTGATACTTGTGGGCATGCTGGGGAGACAAGGCCTGTGTTGCATGTTGTTTAGGGAGCAATTCAACCTCCTGTGGCACACAGCTAGTTACTGAATATCCTAGTACCAATGGTCGACCTTTTTCCAGGATGGTAGCTGCAGCCGCAACTGATCTGATGCATGTGGGAGCTCCTTGCACAGCTGGATCTGAGTGAGCAGGGTAGTGTGCCACTCGCCTTTGATAGGGACCTGCTTTTTGAGTTAAAACTCCACTGGCTCCCTGCTTTTGTTCGTGCCTCTGTAGGTTAAAAGGCTTTGCGTAGCCCGGAAGTCCTATGGCTGGGGCTGAAGCTAGGGCCCCTTTTATAGCTCGAAAAGCCTTTTCTTGTTCTGATCCCCATTTGATAGGTTCTACTTTGTCCTTTTTAATTGCCTCTGTCAAATAGCAATTAAAATTTTCTCAAGTCTCCTAACCCTGGTGTCCATGGTGGGCAAAACCTGACTGCTTCTAAAATGCTTGTAGCTGGTTTTTTTTGTAACTGGTTAAGGAAATTCAGTGATGGCTTTTACCCTTTCTGGATCAGTTATTTACTGCCGCTCCTTTTGAATGAATCCCAAATACTTCACCTCTATACAACACAGGTGGAGCTTAGATGGAGATGCACAATGCCCTTTAGTTGCTAATGCAGTGCATAAATGTATAGTATCCTTTAAACAATCATCATAGTTTTTACTTGCTTTCAATAAGTCCATCCACATATTGTATTCAAGCTAATCCACCAGGTAGCTCAGTATCTTTTCAATCTTCCTTCAATATTCAAGTGAATATGGTAGAAGACCCAGTAAACCCCTGTGGAAGTCCACATTAACTGCTGTCCTTTCCAAGTACAGGCAAGTAAGGGTGGGCTCTCTTCATCTATTGGAATGCTAAAAAATGCGGCAGTTCAGTCGATCACAGTAGGATATCCAGCCCAATGTGGTATTTGCAAAAGTGTAGTAGAGCTGTTGGTTACCACTGGGTGCAGAACTATAACATGCTGATTAATTGATCTCCATTCCTGTACCAACCAAAATTATGCATGCCTGTCTTTCTCCAAGCTGTTTTCACTTCACGGTAAAATTGACATGTTGTACAGGGATTCACACGCTTTTAGGACCCTGGTTGTTATTGGGCAAAATGAATCTTCTAGGAATGGGTTTCCTGAAAGGACAGTCTTGGATAGAGAGCTAGGGAAGTAGGAAACTAGGAGTCCTCCAACTGCAGGAAAAAATCATCTCCGCACGGTTAAGCTTATGAATCTGCAACAACCACACGATTAAGCTTATGAATCTGCTACAGCTAGCCCCGCTCCTGCCTAACAGCAAAGCAGTTAAGGTTCCTCAGTGTAAGCTCCCTACACCTGCCATGAATCCTGTGGCACATTAGTCAAACAATTAGAGTAATGGGGTATTACAGAAAAAAACAATTCACGATCTAACAGCCTAATATGGCCTGCTTAAGAAATAGATGGATAGACAGATAGATAAATAGACAGATGGGAGGTGCCACATGACTCTTGACTATAGGACTTAATTAAAGCAAGTGGCCCTTTAAGAGCCGCCGTTCCTTATTGTAGTAGAGCTAGCTAATACAATAAATGAACATGTTTTTCCATGGATGGGCGTGTTAGATAGAAAAGCTATGCTCTTTCCAATCCCAATTCAAGAGCAGGACAACCCCAATTTTGCTTTGACTTAGGGTAGACTCCAATACACCTTTAATGGCCCACCCCAAGGTTTTCAACCTAGTGCCACCGTTGCCCATGTTATTTGAGCCAAAGAACTAGAGCCAAGCATCCTCTCACCTGAAGTAACCAGCTTACAATATAGAGATGATACTCTCAGCAGAGGACCAGAGGAGGACGCGGTCCACCAAAGTATGGACGCTACTGCCCAGCAATTGCAAGAACTCAGTAGTAGCATTCCCAACTCAAAAGGGCAAGGGCTGACTCAAGAGGTCCTTTATTTTTAGGTAGTCAATGGCTAGGAGGATTGGAATCTGCACCAGAATCTGTATCAACAAAACTACAGAATAAGCCAGCACCTTCCAATAACACAGAATTGTGAGCTGTTGGAGGACCATGGGGGTTTTGGAGTGCACACGTTCCTAGAGCCAGGGTCCTAGCAAGACCTATGTAGGACTGGCTGAAGAAAAAGGCAGTATGGAGCTGGGAACAGAAGTATTGGGCAGCATTAACTGTTTGAAAAGAGGAGACTGTGACTTCCCAGCCTGTGGGACCAAGCCACCCTACTCACTCATTTACATTCCACATAGCCCCAGGCAATCAGGGATGCCGATGGTTTTGTAGTGTGATCTCCGTATATTGCTGCCTCGCTTTGCTGAATCAAGAACCCCATGTAACATCAGACCTCTTCAGAGAAGTAAATGTTGCGATTGCACATTTTGCTATTAAGCATTGCATTCTCTGTGTGTGGACTATCTAAACAACCCTGGTGAGAGGGTACTGGCTTCTGACTCGGGGTCCCCAGACACCTGGTTCCCTGGGGACAGCGAGGCAGCGGATGTCTGGATCCATGGGGGGAGTGTGGTCTGGGTGCCGGGGTCCCTGCAGTTAAGGGGCCCCGGAGGCCGGGGTCCCTGAGCAAGTGCAGCTAAGAGAGGCAGTGCTTTGTGCAGCACTTTGCACAGAAGAGCGCAAGGAAGGGGCCCATGTTTCCAGGCACAGGAGCGTATACTTCCTCAGGTATGGGGCTGTGGGAGTCACTCCAGCAGAAAGAGCTGTGGGAACCTGCCCCAGGATACTACACCGGGATCCTGCCCTGGGATCTGCCCTGGCAACTGCAGTGGGATCCTACCCTGGGATGTGCTCTGGGGCATGCAGCAGGATGCTGACCCGGGCAGCTGCCCCGGGACCCTGCCTGGGAACTGCAGTAGGATGATGCCTGGGTGATGCTTTTCCCATTGCAGAAGGAGTACAACTGCACTTATCTTACCCTTTCTGTGTAAGTAACATATTTCACTCAGCAAAATGATGCCGTGGCAGTTTTAACTTAGCTGAAATAACTCCTTTCAAAGCCTACTGCTGTCTAAAAGAACTTGCATTATTGCTCTCTAATGATAACCTTCTTGATGGCTACTTCAGGTGTGTCTCTTCCTGGGCCAGCATTGCCCGTGAGCTTAGCCCGTGGTCCTCTGTCACTACAGTAACTTCTGTTAGGATTAGAGCCTGCAACCGTGTTTCCTCTCCCTCAGTTTTGCTCTGCTAAATGGAATTCTTCTGGTCTCCTGTTGCCTGCTAGGCATATCATTTTTTGAGCCTCTTCTCTCAACATTTCCTGGGCCACGAATAAAACTGAGTACGGAGAGGCAAGGGAGCCCCGATACTAAATACACATTTGCAGTTCTTCTGTTGAAACATTTTCCATTTCTCATCCCACTTTCTGGTATGTTTTTGCCTGCAAAAAGGCAAGCTGATGCAATCTATACCTCCTGTGAAAATAAGGAACACTTGGGGGTTGTACTCCATGGATCCTTCATTGCTATTTGTGAAGTAGAACTGTATCTGACTCTACTCTTTTGTGTATATGCAGCATTTGGATAAAGTTACTAGGTAGGCACCAAGCTGCAGTGTAATTGGGGCTGATTGTTCTTGTTCCCTTTAATTAGGAAAATCTGGATACATACTCCCAAGGAAAGCAACAGGAAGAAACTCAAGAACCTGAGGCAGAAATTGTCGGTTAGCTCTGGCTTTCCGTTTCCTTCCCCACGTTCCAGCCCAGAGCCTCACCTAAAAGGGAAATGAGCTGAACTACTGGCTCTTGTTCTGCTCTTCACAATTCCCTATTGCTGCAGAGCTTGCAAGCCTCCGGGGCCCTGCCCTTGTGAACTCTGTGCAGATGGTCAGCAAAGAGAACCGGTCCTTTCCCCAAATGCTTATGCGCTAACGCAGGGGAGAAGGCAGCAGTCTGCTGACATTCCTGCATTTTTGATGAAAGAGGAGAGTGCTAGAGGATGAAAGAGTGAGAATTTCCAGTTCCTAATCAGAAGCTCCTGGCATAAACTTTCTCTGTAGGCATCAGACTCTTTTTTCTTGTTGGGGAAGTTCCAGTGGGTGACTTGCCTGTAATTGCCTGTGGCAGAGCTATGGCAGAGGCGAGATCTGAAACCGCAGAAGCAGATGAAGTCTTGCTGCTGTCAGGACATTCCAAAAATGTCCCAGAAACACTACCTCACAATACCGAGAGGGAATTTTCTGAAACAGCTCTTCTCATGGTAGCTGCCACATTGCTAAGCAAGGTGACAGCAGAATGTGGCCCCTTGCTATGCTCATGGAGGCTGGTGACAAGTCACCCAGCAATTCCACCAAGGCCAGACCTTTGTCCATGACCTATACACATGCTCCTCTCTACTGATTCCATGCTTCTGGAATGTGTCATGCACAAACGGCTCTGGAGCTTTGGCAGGGTTTCACATCTTGTGTGCCATACCCATGCTGATAACAATAAAACCCATTGCTATCTGTGTGGTACCTTTTGGGAGTAATACAACTTGCAGCAGTGTTTGAAGAGTTCAATGTTGGCGACATTGTAAAGGTTCTGCTCTAACCAGCTCATCAGAAGAAGGTGAAGAGCAAGAAGATGAAGAAGGCACAGATACGTGAAGGGGCTATAGGCTTAGACAAAGGAAGGTTCTTGCATGGTCTCAATGGGTTATATGTGCAGTTTCTCTGCAGGGCTGATTTCTTGTGTACAGAGGGTAGAGAAGTTCTTGAAGGAAACTGTATAGGCACCAGGAATGATATCTTAGGTACTGTAATTGCAGGGTCATCAGAAGAAGATAAAAATCAAAAGGAGGAAGATTGCAAAGACCCTCTGAAGCAGTATAGCCTTCGACCAAGGCAGACTGGCATACGGTTTCGAGAGCCACTGGAATGTAGGCTGTAGGCACAATTTCTCCAAAGGGCTGATTTTTTGCGTGTAAGGGGGATATGGGTTCTTGAATGACAGTGTAGATGTGCACACACAAATAAGAAATGTTATCTAGGTTCTGTAAGTACAGGGTTGTCCAAAGGAGGTGAACACCCAGAAGCCGAAGGTGGCGAAGATACTCGGAAGCGGCATAACCTTCACCCAAGCAAAACCGTGGTGCAGGATCAAGACGCATTGTAAAATGCGATATTCACAGAACCTCTCTGAAGGGCCAGTTTCTTGTGTATAGGTGGGGCATAATTTTGTGAAGAAAAATCTATACACCTGCGCACCACGTTTATTTCAATTCCTTGCCTTCATTCTGCAAGTAAAAATCTCCACAGTTTTTCTTAGATGCCTGGTTAGAACTCAGTTTCTTTCTCTACTTGTTGCAATACCTTCTTGGGGTTTCACTGCACTGCTCTTATCAAAGTTTCACAGAATAAGCTTTGCTGTTTCTGCAGCTGAACTTCCCAAGTTTGAAAGAAAGATGTCCACGCAGAAGTAAAACAAATGACCTGTGCGTCCTCAAAAGTATAGTAGCAGAGCCCGCTTGCTTTTTGTGCTCTGTTCTGACTTTCAGTTCTCCTTCAGAAGCAGGTGTGCATTTAGTTCACTTGCCCTGAGCCTTGGTAAAAAAACACTTGGAACTTTCCTCTGGTCTGGAGTTCAAGACGGTGAAACCCATCCCACTTCCTGCCTTCTTGACGAACCAGGTGTACCTGAAAAGCATGTGCAATATTCTTGTAAATTTTTTGCTTTCAGTGGAGTTGGGACAAGCTAAGACATTTTATTCAGGGCCGTTTGCTTCTCCCACACAAAGAGCTACATCTACACGTGCTCGTCACAAAGCCCTGTCTGCAAAAGAACAAACAGGTTGGTGGGCGTATGGCTAGCAACAGTTCTTGTTTATCAGCAGTGGTGTCACTCCCAGCACCGAGTAATGGAACAATTGTAGCCTTGTAACCGTGGCAGTCTGACCTCCGTATAGAGGCACCAAGATTTTTTTCTTTGGGAGAAACAATCCTTAGCCACTAGAGTGACTTCCACTAGCCAGCAGTTTTCAGGAAGGCATGCTTTGGGGGCCAGTGATGAGACGATTCTGGAGGTAGCAGCTGAAATCCTTGTGTTCTGCACTTGAAGCCAGAATCCCCTTCCAGAAACTGTCACTTGGCAATTTCGTTGTGAAGTATAGAAACGATTTTCTTGATACACATAGGTAATTTAGTTAGAGAGAGAGTCTGTGGATAAATGTTCATATATTTTTAGTTGCTTCTGGTACATGATTCAAAGTAGTTTCATTTCATTTGACATGCAAGTGGAGGTGAGTTCTTGTTTCTATGGGAAATTCCATGCAGTGTTTTCTGCTTAGTGTAAATGAAGCTGTTGGGAGCAATTGTGGTTGTAAAGACAGCGTTGGCTATGACGCTCCATATTCCCATGGTCTGTAGGTCATTAAATCACCTGTATTTGTATCCAGTTTTGAATGCTGCCCGTTGTGTAGTCTGCACTGATTTTTAAAGAAGACTGAGAACTTAGGTCAAGATAGTCTTCTCCATCGGCAGGCTGCTTGATGCAGCCGTTCCAACCTGCTGAAAGCTCTGCATTTGCTTTTCAAGCACTCATAACGCTGCATGGTCTGCCTATGGCGGGGAGCAGAAGTCTTAAGGAAACAAAGGCAGGTGTGCTGGCCGGTCATGCTGGCCATTCCTTGTCCTGCTGCTTTGGGCAGCAGCTTTGAACATTAAGAGCAGAGGAAAGCAGGGGGCATATGGGGGGCACTCCTAGACTATGGTGACTTTGCACTGCTCTGGCAAGCCTTATGAAAATAAATCAGACCTGTTAGAAGCATTGTGGTGGGGGGATTTCAGTCACTCAACCGCTGACATGACTTTCTTCTCAGAACTGACATCACTAGTTCTGCTTGGAAGTGTTCCGAAGCAAGGAAGCTTCCCAACCAAGTATTCATGGCCCTATTGCTGACAAAGGCTTTTTGAATTCTGTAAGCAGCTAGGGCACGGAGAATGCCAGCGATTGCTGGATCTGAGCACTTAGGGATGTAAAAACGATCACTCAGCTAGTCTAATGCCACACAGGCCCACCCGTCTTTCTTTACTCTTGGCTATTGAAGACAAATCAATTCCCAGGAATATTTTGCTTTCTGGGAAGTTCGTGCAAGTTTGTAAGTGCTCCTGCCCTCCCTCGCCAACATGAAAGAAACGGGAATCCCTCTAGCTGCATGTTCATTCAGAAGGTGCCTTTCCCTTTCTCCTTCATTCACATCAGGTGTCTTCCCCTGAACTCTGGGGAAAAGGAATTTGAGAGAAATGGCAAGGATCCAATTAAAACTGGAACAGATGTGGCTGATCCAGTCGATCCAGTGCAAACAGATAGCTTGGTAAGTATTTGTCACTCACGGCTTTGGTGGGGACTTTTCCAGGGCTGATGAAATCTTTGCGTGCTGGGCTGTCTATGGCTGCCTCAGTTCACAGTTTTCTTTGAAGGAACTTCAATGACGTCCTCAGCGTCTCCAGTCTGCTGGCAGATGACAATTTCTGATGAAGCCTTTTCTTGGGGGCAGCTTTCTCTAACCTACGAACTGTGTTCTGTTGAATTTCTCTTCAGGTGCGGTTTGACGGTGTGGGAGGTCTCTCTGACCACATTTCAGCTTTGAAAGAGATGGTCATTTTCCCATTACTTTATCCGGAGTTCTTTGAGAGATTCAAACTGCGACCCCCAAGGTAACAGAAGGCGCATTAGAAGTGCACAAGCTAATGCCGCCGTGCTCAGGAGAACAGAAACCTGAGGTGTCAGTACAGCTGGGTGCTTCAAAAATTGTGGTCACCCCTGCTGAGCTTTTGCAGGGCTGTTAAGAAGTGATGTCTTAAAAATGGATCAAATCCAGACTACATTAGGCAAACTCCAAACGCAGTCAATGCCTTGCTATAGTTAAAGGCTTAGTGGCTGCTCTCTTACAATGAGAATCAGTCCTGTAAGCCTTAGGACTTCCAACTAAAACGTTGCTGCGTCTGTGATGCTTAGAATAAAATAAAACTAGTCCGCTTCTTACGTAGTTATATTGGTTCTGTGCTGTGAGATGCAATCACTCACAGAGAGCTTACTGTTGGGGTGCATTCTTTTTAACATGAATGTGTTCTTCTCTGTTGGAGGAGGGTAGTGTCCCTCATTGTCATAGTCATTGATTTAATGGTTAAAGGAAGGCTGTTAGTATCAAGTCTTGCCTCTTGTGAAAGCTTGCACCTGTTTTGACTTTTCTGCCACTTGAGCTCTGCCTGCTGCTACTTGATTAACTGATGAGTCCGTCACCATGAAGTTTTGCTGAATTGGAGAGGGTCTTCCCTGAGGATTTGAGAATCTTCTCTGAGGAATCTCTTTCCACCTAAGCTTTAGACTACCTTTTTTCCCCAAAGAGTGTTCAGTCTCATACGTGTGGAGACTCGCTTCTTTATAGATGCCAGAAATGCCTTTCGTTTGCTTCCTGCTCCTCACAAAGAGCTGAACGTGGCAAACTGAGAATCACTGATCTTGGGAGAGCAGGCAGTGCGTTAAGAGAACTCTAAAATTCCTACCATTCTAGCAGTGTAAAACTGGCAGTTATAGGAATGGGAGAGTGTTTTTGTGGGGTGGTTGGTTTGTTTTTCCCTGAGAGACGAACGTAAAGCAAAATGCCATCATTTTGTCTGTAAGCTCGAATAGAGATTCTCAAGATTCACACGAGAGCCTGGAGCCCTAAGCCGCTGGGTGCGTTTCTTGAGGAGCTGGCTGAAAAACGTGTTGGTAAGATCAAAAATGCATTGAGCTCCTGCTCGTGGCTGCATCCTGAAAGAGACCAAGCTTGTGCCAGGCAGTAAGCAAGCCCCTGTGCCTTGCCACAGAATTTGCCCCTGAGCTGGCTGGCAGGACTTGGTTGCTATCCAAGGATATCCAGCTACAAACCCCGTAAAGGAACTGCTCTGAAGAGCAGTAACTCTTTTCAAATCATCCACTGAACTGTTCCTATTTGGGCCACAGACAGAGATTTGACAAGCTGCCCTTTGGCAGCCATGTCCCTGACTTCTTTGTGCTGCCTGAGACTGACATGACATTTAACTCTTGTCTTGCACATTAGGATACCGTGGAGCCAATATTCAGTCTCTCTGTGCTGAAGCTGCCCTCTGTGCTTTGCGCCGACACTACCCGCAGATATACACGAGTCATCAGAAGCTGCAGATAGACATCGCTGCCATTGAAGTAACAGCAAGAGATTTTGCGGAGGCTCTGTGGAAGATTGCACCAGCTTCACAAAGGGCTGTGGCTTCACCCACAAAACCGCTGTCAGCCATTTGTAAGCCACTGCTTCAGAGGACTCTGGAGAGATTCCTAAAAGCGTTACAGAGAGTGTTTCCCCAGGCAGCGCTTGCACTAAAGAAGGACCAGCGGGCAGGTAGAACAGTAACATCACTGCCTTCAAATTCTGCCAAAGCAAACACTTCTAGCTGGTGCAGTCAGCAGAAACCAGTCCTTCAGTCATGATGGGATTGGTTTTAAATGGTAGAAACTTCTCCTTTGCCTACGCATGCCTTTACTTCAGGAATATCTGGAACAGAGTGCTGCCTAGCTTGTACTGTGGCTTCTAAAGCATTCCATGCTTTGATCAGTGGAGGCTGCTGACTGGTTCTGTTCTGATTGCTTGAGGCTGTCCTACCGCTACTATAAACTAGTAGAACTAAGGAGAGCTGCTAGATTCTTTCCTCTGGGTGAAAGAGAGGCAGAAAAGCACCGAGGAAAGGAAGGTGGAGAGGTGAGGGGGTTGGCAGAAACATGCCGCCCATGTTGCCCACCCTCCGTTACCTCCTCCTCGAGCGACCTTTGAGAGGCTGCATTTAGAAGGCACCCTGGTCTGTATATGCCGGCCCTGCAGTCCTCGGACAAATGGGAGTTTGCTGCCGCTCCGTTTCCTTAGTTGCCACTTGCTTAATGTGGGCTCTGGCTCCAGAAAGAAGTGACCTTGTTGGGTGCTTTAGGTGTCTAGCATTCAGTGTGTGCCCATCCAATGAAGGAAGACAAGCCCTGGCTTTCAGCACTCATTTCAAAGCTGTAGGAGTGCAAGGGAAGCAGGTGTGGGCTCTTCTGGACAGTTAACAAACCTCTCTTGTCTGTCAGATGGTGCAAATCCTATCTTAGGAAACGGCTGCACGTATAGTCATGAGGCGTCACCTTCAGATTTTGCAGAGGAGCTATTTCATCAAACAGCCAGTCCTCAAAAGGAAACGTTCCCTCTCTTGAACAGGTAAATGTCTGTGTGCTTTTGATGGCAGTTCTTCATCTTGCTGCGTCCTTGCTGGCAGTCTTGGCTGTGGAACTGTGAGGGGGGTAGACCCAAATGCTTTTGACAGGCGTGTTTCATAAGAATAAAGCAAGAATCACTAACAGCACATGGGGGAGGGATGCCTCAATAACTGAATTAAAAAAATGTCTTGCAGTTCCATGTACTTCCTGATCACAGAGCAGTTTCTCACCTCTTGTGCTGTGAGTGTGTAGTATTTGAAGAGGAAAAAGAAAAAAGCAAGGGAAAAGAAGGAGGGACTGAACATCTGTGTCTTTACTGATTACTTTGTTTCCAGAGTGCTTGCTTTCTTCTTGTTCTAGAGATGCTTACTGCCAGCCCACATGTTACAGGCCAAGGTTCTTAATAGCTGGAGAGCCCGGATATGGGCAAAATTCTCACTTGGCTCCTGCAGTAATACACGTGCTGGAGGAGTTTGCAGTTTACACACTGGACCTGCCGTCCACCTGAAGAAAGATGTGCACAGGTATCTCTTCTCTCTTGCATTAACAGGAGTACTCTTCTAGCTGGGTACAGTTACAAAATGTAGCTAATACTGAGCCGGTAGCACTGCAGTCTATGTCGTAAAGGCAAGGACTCCCAGAACGCTTTATACTTGTGCACCTGTGTCTTTTGTTTACCTGGAGAAACTGAGCTAGAGTTAGTTGTGTTTAGCTCAAGGTGAAAGTAGAATGCAACGTATAGGCTGAGTGCCGTTTTATTCCATTTTACTCTTGGGCAGGGAGTCGACTCTGTTTGGCATCACTGGATTTTCACATGTTAACCCTTAGTAGAAGCACTTGAGAGCCATGCAAGGGAGACTAGACATGTTCCATGGCTGGGGGCTCATCAGTCACAGAAAGGCAACATCTCCTTCTGGGTTATGTGACACTGGCATCTGTGTCCACCTAGCCACAGTGCCTAACGAGTGCCTGGATATACTGCTGGTACGTTCCATCCTGGAACAGCAACTGCCTGAGTGCTGGTCACCTGATCAGGTGCCCAAAGGTATTCAAGCCCGGAAAGGATGCTTGCCGCTCTGTTCATGGGGTAGATGCACTGCCACGTGGACTGGGCTGTTAGGAGTCACCTTACGTCTAAGCAGCTCTGAAATCAGGTCTCTTTCTAGTCTTGAGGCTTTCTTCTGCCCTTTTCTCATCAGGCACTGGCACTTTGTAGCATGTGTTGACTGATAATGGTGTTGCTTCTTAGCAGCTTATTCTATGTGGTTTAGAATTCTTATGCAAACTCCCATTTTACTAGTTGATCCGAGAAGCCCAGAGGACAGCACCAAGCATCCTTTATGAGCCTCATATCCACGTATGGTGGGAGGCTGCTGGTGTCACACTGAGAGCTACGTTTACAGTGTTATTGGAGAACATTCCAGCATACGCTCCATTTTTGTTGCTAGCAACATCAGATGTGTGTCATGCAGAGCTCACCCAAGAGGTATTTCGACTGCTGCTTTTCCTGCTTTTTTATGTCTCATTGAAACTTACCTCTCCAGTAAGCACCTGGCTACTACGCTCCCCAAAGCAGAGGGATCCTGGTGTTACCAGGGCAGCCTGCCTGAATCTTCGGAAATTTGCTTAGGCAGTAATCACTGCTGAACATGTTTGTCTACAAGACTTTTGAAGTCAAGAGCCTCACTTTGACCCAGCCTTCTCCACCCCTATCGCCTTCTCAGACAGATGCCTGAATTCCCTCCTGGACAATAATCCCAGTGACTTCCACACAGTTATTGACCTACTTAGTCAAGTGTATGCAGTGCTTGCATTGAAAAGGGCAAAAAAACATGCTTTCTAAAATGATTTCTTACGACAGGCTGCCGTTTCCAAAGGCGGTTATTACACTATTAACAGACGGCAGTTAATTTAGACTTTCCGTGCCTTAACAGAAATGATCGTTCTCCCTTCATGCAGGCCAAAGAGTCCCTTAAAGAAGATGTTTCAGGATGCCACAGTAGCCTATGAAAATCTAGTCTTTAAGGCCAAGTAGCTGACTTACTGTAGCTTCTCTTGTACTCAAATCATTACCCAGCCTAATTTGAAAAGATACTCATGTTCTTGGAGGTGAACCTGAATTTCTGTAGCCTTATATTTGCAATGTCTTTCCTCCTCCCACCTGAGGTCCGAGATTTATTTTCTGAGGCTTATGGAGAAGTTTTCCATGTCCAGTTGCCAGATAAGGAAGAAGGCAGAAAGTTCTTTGAGGACTTGCTTTTAAATCAAGCTGCTAAACCTGCTGCCTCCAAAGGAAAGCAGGTGAGGAGAGTTTACAAGGAGGGCTTTGCTTACTGTTATGGGAGCAGCCATTTGGCATTTGTCTGGGCAACAGATTTTCAAGCAATAACCTTTAGAAGGCTTGCACGCTTTAGTGTGCTTTGAGTACCATTGTCTAAAACACCTTCTGGCTGACTGCAGCTTGTCAGGAACAGAGCGTACAGCCTGCAGCATTTCCACCAGAGCCTCAACTGCCGGCAGAGGAGCAAATGAAACAGCTTGAGGAGCAAGTGGAGGAGACATTGCAAGTGGGGCTTCTACATTTCCATACACCCCTCCTGAGTGGCAAGTGGCATTTTTTTTTTGCCTTTCCTGCATGAGTTGCTAATGCCATTGCTATCCTCCCTGTTCTCACTGCAAACTCTCTTTCCCATGATGCTTTTGCTTCCTTTTCCTCTTCCTTTCCTTCAGACCTGCCTCCCCTGTGCCCAAAGAGACAGCAGTGTCTCTCCCTGTGATTTCCAGTTCAAAGGATTAGACCTGCCAACTCAAGTGGCAAAAAGAGGGAGTAAGAGTAATAGCTATCTGAAGGCAAGACCATTGTTTCTTCCCTGCCCTCTGCTTTTCCCGTGAGAAGGACACCAAGGAACAAGGGGCTGGGCTTTCTCTCCGCTAAGGCCCAGGGTATGACATGGTGTGACAGCTCCTTATCCTGCTGGCAGGACTGGGAATTCTGTCACTGGTTTCATCCATGAGTTTTGTGCAATGTTCAGTGAATGCCAACATTGGTGTCTTCTCCTGGAAGGCAGAAGCACAAGGTTGGTTGTAAAGCAGGTGAACTGAATCTGCAAGCGGACGAGCTGTAAGTGCTTAAGGAGCATTTCCCCTTCTCCAGCAAGTACTCCCTTAAGACTGCCTCTTTATCTCTTCCCACCGTTGAAGAAGAGTTTGTGTGCAATGGCTTTTCTGCTTCTCCTCTACATTAGGTCCTGTAGTAAGACAGTAAGCAACCTGTCTTGTTAAGATAAGCTTCCTTTGTGGTAAAGCGTTCTGCCTGAAGTCTGAGCTGCGCATAAAATCCTGCAGCTCACTATTCTGTGAATGACATTCTGTAATCAGTTCCTCTTCTTTTAAAATAGAAAAGCCAAATGGCCCCCTTCCCTTGCTCTCCCTACTTTCTCAATGTGCCTATATAGAGGCACAGCACAGGGGTACTTCAATGCCCTTGATCCTTCTCCTGGTACTCCATGTCAGGTGATGATGCTAGAACTGACGGAAGGACTACATCGGTAATGTTTTGTTTTGCGCTTTCTGATGTCTCTGTGCAGCTGTATGAAGCATAAAATGCAGACGCAACGCATCACCGTCAGTCAGCGTAGCAGGGAAGAGGAGGAGATTCCCATCCAGTGAGGAGAATGACACTCACATCTGTTTAAGGGTAGGTTGGAGCTGACCGCTCTGCCTTTGCTTCCTGATCTGCTTCAGACACTTGAGCTATCTGTTTTGCCAGCGCGGCTGTACACATGGTGAAAATTCAGCTCCTGGGTCAAGAGAAGGAGCTGGGGAGGCTCCTGTTTGCAGCTGCCCACACCATTTCCAGGAGACCCGTGGCCTCTCTCCCAAACAGTGCCTCGTACTGCACCAGTACGATCTAATCAAATGCAGTCGTGACTTTGCTGCGGCAGCCTCTACCCCTTACTGTGCACTGGGCCACAGCAGTTGCTGCTGTTCTAGAAGTTGCTTTGCCATTAGGATCGTTCATGGGATAGACTGAGAAGTAACACAATGCGAGCCTTGTAACACAGTCTAAGCCTTGCTTTTTCCCTTGGAGGTAGGACCAGTTCACTCATTTCTTTCCCCCCAAAATCCAGTGCAATCTTTAGTTTTGTTCTCGAAGTTTCACTCGTATTTTATTTTGCAGAAAAAGAAAGGAGGATGCCAGCTGTGTTAGAATGCCCTAGTTTAGTTACGGACAACACCAAGAGCCTGTTTGAAAGTGCTCATGTGCTCTTGCACTTGTCTTGTCTCCCTTTTTCCTTCAGCAACTGCTGAGTGCTGCTGCTGGGATAACAAAGAAGTTCAGCATCTTTCACCTGGAAAAACTGCATGTTGTGCTCAGCCAGTGTATTTAGCGGCATCGAAAAGAGGACGACAAGACTCAGTTAACAGAGGTAATATTTGTCATGGCACTTCCGATCACTGTTACACCGTTCCTGCATGGGTACAGTGTGGGTATTGTGTCTTCATTTTAATCTTCATCTCTTTCCTGCTTAGTAGTCCGTGTAATATCGGAGTGGTTCGTCTCTGCCTGGGAGAACTCGGTGCGTACTGCAAAGCCGGTTTTGCGTTTGGCATGGCTGTTGGCAGTTTCAGCAGGACTGAGACCGAGCCGGAAGACATGGGATTGCATGCACGCAGCCCTTTCAAAGCAGTTCACCTTGGAGTCTGTGAACAGCTTTTCTGTTGTACCTCTCTTTGGGGAGGGGGCTGTGAAAGAAGGGCCCTGGTCTCCGTTGTCACTTCCCCTTCCTCCCTTTGCAGGCAGGCAAGCGTGGTAAGGAGCTGGGAAGAGATTTTTCTTTAGTGCCACCACCATAACTCTTCTAGACTAGCGTGTGCGAGCATCTTGAATTGCACATGAGGGGAGATTTCTGCCTCGGCTGGTGTTAGATAGGCCAGAAATCCTGGCTTCACATTCAAGAGCCAGAAGGCAAAATTGGTTGTGCCTCTGCAGTTTGCCTTGAGAAAAGGAGGTCCCTTCTCCTAAGCCCTCCATCCCGTCTCACACACCTGACAAAGAGTGAAACCCACTTCTGCCTTTAGTTTTACAGACAGTATCTCCACTATTCTCCCTGCCCTGTGTAAGTAGGTAAGGAGCAAGCCCGAGTGTACACAGCCTCTAACAAGTAATTACTCCGAGTGCACAAAGCACCTCCTTTGGCTGTTAGTTGTGGCTTTTCAGGATGGCTCTCCTCAGCACAATTTTTGCAAGCACTGCTGATCCAGGCTCCCTCTCTTACTCTGCTTGGGACACACTGGGGGCTAAAAAGACATTGTGATGGTTTCAGCACACCTAGTTGCCGGGTATTCTTTCCTTTTTTAAGAAATGAAGAAGGAAATTGGAACGTTCCTTGGTGCCAACTAGTGTGAGCTTCTGAAGACTGACTTCAGCTCTGTGATGTTTTGTTTTAGTTGTATGCTGCATGGTTCTCTGTGCCTAACTCAGTCATGAGAGCTTTGGCTAGTTGGAGGCCTGTGGCTAGTGGAGTTGCCCAGGGCTCAGCACTGAGTGCAGTCCTGTTCAATTTATTCATCAATGACCTGGATGAAGGGACAGAGTGCCTCCTCAGCAAGTTTGCTGATGATCCCAAGCTGGGAGGAGTGGCTGTTACACCTGAGGGCTGTGCTGCCATTCAGAGAGATCTAGACAGGCTGGTGCTGCCATTCAGAGAGATCTAGACAGGCTGGAGATCTGAGTGGAGGGAAACCTTATGTGGCTCAAGAAGGGCAAGTGCAGAGTCCTGCACCTAGGGAGGAATAACTCCACACACCAGTACAGGCTGGGGGGGTGACTTACTGGAAAGCAGCTCTGCAGAGAAGGACCCGGGAGTGCTGGTGGATGACAAGTCAAGCACGAGCCAGCAATGTGCCCTTGTGGCCAGAAAGGCCAATGGTATCCTGAGGTGCATTAGGAAGAGTGTTGCCAGCAGGTCAAGGGAGGTGATCCTGTCTCTCTACTCAGCCCTGGTGAGGCCTCGCCTCGAGTACTGCGTCCAGTTCTGGGCTCCCCAGTACAAGAGAGACGCGGAGCTACTGGAGAGAGTCCAGCGTAGGGCTACAAAGATGATCAGAGGGCTGGAGCATCTGCCCTATGAGGAACAGCTGTGAGATCTGGGCCTGTTTAGCCTGGGGAGGAGAAGACTGAGGGGGGATCTTATCAATGTGTATAAGTACCTGAAGGGAGGGTGTCAAGGGGATGGAGCTAAACTCTTTTCAGTTGTCCCATGCGAAAGGACTAGAGGTAACCAGCACAAACTGAACCACAGGAAGTTCTGCCTGAACACAGGGAGGAATTTCTTCCCTGTGAGAGTGACAGAGCACTGGACCAGATTGCCCAGAGAGGTTGTGGAGTCTCCTTCTCTGGAGATATTCAAAGCCTGCCTGGATGCAACCCTGTCTGACATGCTGTAGGTGACCTTGCTTGAGCAGGGGGTTGGGCTAGATGATCTCTAGAGGTCCCTTCCCTTCCAACGTTACCCATTCTTTGATTCTGTAATACCAGTGTGCACGTTCAGATTTCAAATAGCTATTCTCTGTGAAGAGCCTACTTTACTCTTGGTTTATCAGGACTGTGGCAGCAGCAGACTTGGGAGGGAGACAAATGTATAATGAAGAATAGAAGTGTTTTCCAGGGTTGGAGTATGTGCACCCTTTCTGCTCCCCACACTTCAAGGGCCCACACCCAGTGACAAAACCACAAGGAGGTCACAGCCACACACCGAAGTGGGGTCCCCACATGTTGCCCCTCTACTGTCATGACATAACTCCATACCAGCTCCTCACAGCATCTAGCAGGGAGGATGCTCTGCCCAGCCTGGGCAGAGGTTGTGATGCTGGTGCTGTGATGTCTGGTTATGTCAAGCGAGATTTGCACTGCTGTTCTGGGCTGTTACTCTCCCATTCTTGCTCCCTCTCCCTTTCCCACTGTTACAGATGTTCAGGCTTCCAACATGCTGCTTCTCTGTCTCAATTCTTCTTATGTTCAAAAGCCTCTGTTTAGTTCCTAGGATACCGTTTAATCCAGCTGGTGGTTATCTTCCTCTTCAGTCTAATCAGTTTGGAGGTAAATGCCTTCCACACATTTTGAGTGACCATTCACACACACTGTTTACACCTATATTCATTCCCACTTTATCAGCTGTTGCTATCCAGGCCATTTTGCCAAGGGTGGGCACATGTCATCACCTTTCTGTCCTGTTTTGAGAGCAGAAGAGAGAAAAGGCCAATCAGAGAGCTCCATGTAAAAATAGTTAGGTATTTAACAGGAGCTTTAGAGATATTATTTGCTGTACCAACAGCCCAGTATTTTTCTAGCTCCTCCCTTTGTTAGGAGAGGATGGGATGAGATAAACGATGCATTATATGCACTTTGTTTTTGTTGGTGTTGAAGATAAGTAAACCAAAGAAGCAATTCTTTCTCACTGTATTTAATGAGATATACTGTTTTTCACCTGGGAACCTCCACGTGCCTTCAATAGCTCAGGATCTCTCGGTTCAACTCCCCTAGACTGGTCACTTGAGCTCTGGAGGTGAAGCTTGAATCTAGAAGACATATGGTTATTGAAATAGTACATACTGAAAAAATTAGCTCCTCATGCCTTTGCCAGGTTATGACCTGATGAGAAGAAATAGTGTTAGTGCATAGAGTAAAAGCAGGAAAAAAAATGCTGCGAAGGACCTGGGTGCCCAGCTGGATAGCAAGCTGACCATGAGCCAGTTATGTGTCCTTGTGACCCAGCAGGCCAACGGCATCCTGGGCTGCATTAAAAAGGACATTGCCAGCGGGTCGGAGAAATGATGCTTTCCCTCTATCAGGATGCCTGGTGAGGTCTCACCTGGAGTACTGTGTCCAGTTCTGGGCTCCCTCCCAATGTGAGAGACAAGGAGCTACTAGAGCGAGTCCAGCAAAGGCTGATGGAGATGATGAAGGGACTGGAGCATTTCTCATCTGATGAAAAGCCAAGAGAGCTGAGTTTGTTCAGCCCGGAGAAGGGAAAGTGGAACATACGAACATGTTTAAGTAACTGAAGGGAGACTGTCAAGAGGATATGGCCAAACTCTTTCCAGTGGTAGGATGAGAGGAAACAGGCACAAAGTGCAACACAGAAAGCTTCATCTGAACATAAGGAAAGACTTGTTTTCTGTGAGGGCATCAGCACACTGGAGCAGATTGCCCAGAGATGTTGTGTAGTCTCCATCCTTGAAGCTGTCTGGATGGGTTGCAGGGCAACGTGCCTGACGTGACCCTGCTTGAGCAGGGGGGTTGGACTAGCTGATCTCCAGAGGTCCCTTCCAACCTCAACCATTCTGTGCTGCTGTGATTCTGTTTATATATATAACATATATGTGTGTGTGTGTGTGTGTGTGTGTCCAACTTTCACCAGTGTATCTCCTATTACTTAAAAAGTCTAATTTATTAAAATGGGTTGGTAACATTTATATTTGTAAAGGTGTTTCCTACCTTCAAAGTGATAAATGGGAACTCTAGAACATCACTGTATATATGCAATATATTGTGCAGTCAAATTAGTCCTCTTCTGATGGAAATGTAGACAGATAACTTGTTGCTGGGAGACTAGCTCTGTGTGAATACTGAGTAATGTAAAATCAGCTAGTCTAAGGAAAATAAATATAATCTGGAACAAGCCCAATATGTGACATGTGTGATTCTAGAAGGTATTCTAAAGAACTATACCTATTTTCAGACAAACTTCATTGTTTTAAAACTGGAATTTTATGTGCTAGAATAACAGAGAGTAGTAGTGCATTATGGTGGGGACTATGAGCCCCTGTTGTACTGGTAGAAAAGCAAGCACGTGCATTAACACAGGTCTTCCAGGACCTTAACAATGTTTCACCTTAAATGCACTGTGCAACACTGATCATGTAGACTCTGGTTTGCAAAACTCCAGCACATGTGCTGAGAGTGACTCCTAGCATAATCTTGCTTTCACAAATCTATGATGGAGACAAACTTTGTCCTTTTAGTTTAGAAAGACAAGATGCGATATGACTGTTATCAATAAATATATCAGCAGCTGAAGAGCTGAAATTTAAAATATGCAAAAGATCAGGAGATGCTTCATTTTAAAATGTAACCTGCAGATGTAGTGATGGAAGTAGTGGGAAATAAGTGACGGTTTCAAACATTTGAGAAGAGCCTGGGTTTACTCATTAATGAGCTGCTGAAAGACCACCTGGAGGACAGCTGTTCTGAGAGAGTAAGTCTATCCTGCACCTTTTAAAGACAGCATTTTCCTTTAAAATGTGCCTCTAAAATGGAGCTCCCAGAGGGAAGGAAGACTGTTCATTTCCCCCTGTTTATCTGTTTGATTTCTTTTTTAAATCTCATTATGTATCCTTTTATAAAAGATTGATTTACCTCGGAAGGTAGGAAGGCCCAGCGTTGCTAATATGTGTATATATGACTATGGGTACGCTGAGAAGACTCAACACAATTGCAGTTCTTACAAACATACACTGGTTTTTCTAATAGTGTTGAGACACTGAAGTTCAGCTTCCGCTGAGATGTTTTTGAAATTTGTATTAAAAAATTCAAATAGAGAGAACTCAAAATACAGAATCGTAAAACACAGATAAATAGAAGAACACTACACTAGCCATATTTGGAAGGTTATGGAGAGAGCACAAAACTCTAATCACAACAGAATCTGTTTTAATGTTATTTTGAAGCCTATATTTCATATAATCTTAATGCTATCAAAAAGGCTGCTGCAAGACGGCACCACAGTACTTTGGATGATGACATTACCGTATCATAATAATGACTCTTTTCTTTGTGCAAGTATAAAATAAAATAGCTGTGGATCTAAGAAATGACCTTATTTGAAGACAATATGTATAAGAAAGAATCTTTAATGCATTTTGCTTATGGATTTTCCACATTTCTATACAATTAAATACTTCATTCTGGAGGAAGCTCTAGCCTGGGATGTGTTTCGTTCTGTCATTTCTCTTTCCATGGTGTGGACTACTTACAAAGGATTGTTTTCTTGGATAGTTTCATCAAAATAATTTTGATTTATATTTAAAAAATAAGGTTGACTTCAAGTACCAATACATGAGGAACAAGACTTGTGTTTCAGTGAGGACAGTAAAATACGAATTTGTTCCAATTTCAATCTCTTTTCATAGGGGAGAAACCCAACTTTTGTTAAGAAACTAAACTTGCCATTTTAATAGTTACTGAACTGAGTTCTGCCAGGAACCTAAAAGCATGCTTATTTAGTCAGGCATCCCAGCCAGAGTTCCTGGGGTTTCAGTCAGCAAGTAACTTCTTGATGAGACAGTAATCTGAAATTGAGACTTGTCAGTGGCTTTCCAGGGCTGCCAAGAAACTAGGTGGGCAAGCCAGCATGAAACGGGCAAATTTTCAGTGAAAACCTGCCTGACAAGTCAGGCTCTTGCATAGCCTGCCTGGGATCTCCAGAATTTTTTTAACATCTGCCTCCGCAGTTTTTTCGGTTTTACAAGTTTACATTCTCTGAAGAAAAAGTGTGAAGTCAGAGAGTCTTTGTAGTGTGTTTCATCCCTATGAATATTAAGTAATAGCAAATAACAAATAAACTCTCTGTGACCTATCTTCCTTGCTATTTAGAACAGCTTTGAGTCTAGGTCTGTAAGACACAATATCTAGAAATAAGTTACAAAGCTCTTGTACTGTAAAAGGAATGATAAAGAATATATCATGTTTACAAGCTTATTTTTTCTTTTTAGCTGGTATCGTTTTTTTGTGAAGGGTTAATTTCATATTTATTTCCAAATACTGTAAGAAGTCTGTTGCTGAAAATGGGCTGTGCCACTGACCATGCATATATTTCATTGGGAATGGGAAAATCATACTAAGCAAGATCAATGTTTTAGATAATTTCATCAAATTATAAATGGTTAAGTCAAGAAACACACTGGGTATAGAAATATATATATATATTTTATATATGTATGTATCTAAACTGATTCCGTAGGATCAGTAATAAGACCAATAACGTAATTTAAGAATCTTGCCTCACTTGAGTCTAATAACAATTCTAAATTTTATGCTTCATAAAGTTTAGATGGGTAGTTTGGCTATGTACTCTCTTTGTTTTACTCACAGGAATGACTATTCAACTCCTACTGCTGTATACTAAACTCTCCAGTAAATTAGGTGCTTTATGTCTGTGGAATTTCTTATGCAGTATGAAGGAACCACGATGTGAAAATAAGCATTTTACTTCTAAGGTGGACTACAGCATATGCTTGAAATAGGCTTTTTTCCCCCTGCCCACTGAAATTAACCTGACATGGTATTTAAATTGTTCCATTTCCAGAAGCTTATTGGTAACAGAAGAGGGTTTCTTTCTCCTTTTTCTTATGTTTTCTTTAATAAAAAGTGTGGTTTATTGAACACTAAATTCTTAAGAGAACTGGTGTTGGAGAGATGAACACTGAATTTTTGGCTGACCACTGAAAGCACGCAGTCCCATGAATGCTGAGGGGCTCACACTGTCTGATAGGTGCTGAGTGACCAGAGTTCATACAGTTTCCATCCTAATGAGAAGACACCTCTATCATATTAAAAAAAAAAAAAAAAAAAAAGTTCCTTTCCCCTCCAATTCTGTTCTAATTCAACAGGAGGAGAAAGTTGATGAGGCCTTCTATAGACTGCTGGAAGCAGCCTCAAGATCACGGGCCCTGGTTCTCATGGGGGACTTCAACCACCCTGACATCCGCTGGAGGGACTACACAGCAAGGCACAAACAGTCCAGGAGGCTCCTGCAATGCATTGATGATAACTTCTTGTCACAAATGGTGGAGGAGCCTACGAGGAAGGGTGTCCTGCTGGACCTTGTCCTTACCAACAGAGAGGGACTGGTTAGAGATGTGAAGGTTGGGGGCAGCCTTGGCTGCAGTGACCATGAGATGGTGGAGGTCAGGATCCAGCAGGAAAGAACTAAGGCAACAAGCGGGACTGCAACCCCGGGCTTCAGGAGAGCAGACTTTGGGCTCTTCAGAGACCTAATTGGTGGAATCTCATGGGTTAAGGCCCTAGAAGGAAGAGGGGTCCAGGGCTAGTATTCAAACATCACTTCCTCCAAGCTCAAGAGCGCTGCATCCTTATGAGTAAGAAGGGGCAGGAGACCTTCATGGGTGAGCAAGGAGCTCTCAGCAAAATTCAAACAGAAGAAGAAAATTCATGGAATGTAGAAGAGGGGGCAGGCTACTTGGGAGAATTATAGGGATGCAGTCAGAGTATGTAGAGATGCTGCGAGGAAGGCTAAGGCCCAGTTGGAATTGAGTCTGGCAAGGGATGTTAAGGACAACAGGAAGGGCTTCTTCAAATACATCAGCAGCAAGAGGAGGACTAGGGAAAATATGGGCCCACTTCTGAATGGGGTGGGGGCCCTGGTGACAAGGGATACAGAGAAGGCAGAATTACTGAATGCCTTCTTTGCTTCAGTCTTCTCTGCTAAGGGCGGCCCCCAGGTATCCTGTAGCCTTGATGTGAGGGAGAAAGTCTGGAGAAGGGGAGACTTTCTTTTGGTTGAGGAGGATAGGATTAGAGACCTTCTGGGCAGACATCCACAAACCTATGGGCCCGGATGGGATGCACTCACGGGTACTGAGGGAGCTGGTGGATGTTGTTGCCAGGCCGCTCTCCGTCATCTTTGAAAGGTCCTGGAGAACTGGAGAGGTGCCTGAGGACTGGAAGAAAGCTAATGTCACTCCAGTCTTCAAAAAGGGCAGAAAGGAGGACCCAGGCAGCTATAGGTCGGTCAGCCTCACCTCCATCCCTGGAAAGGTGATGGAATAGCTCATTCTGGGTGTCATCTCCAGACATATGGAGGAAAAGAAGGTGATCAGGAGTAGCCAGCATAGATTCACCAAGGGGAAATCTTGCTTAACTAATCTGATAGCCTTCTGTGATGGAATGGCTGGCTGGGTAGATGAGGGGAGAGCAGTGGACATTGTGTACCTTGACCTCAGCAAGGCTTTTGACACTGTCTCCCATAGCATCCTCCTAGATAAGCTCAGGAAGTGTGGGTTAGACGAGTGGACAGCGAGGTGGATTGAGAACTGGCTGAAAGGCAGAGCTCAGAGGGTCATCATCAGTGGCATGGAGTCTAGCTGGCAGCCTGTGGCTAGTGGCGTCCCCCAAGGCTCAGTACTGGGTCCCGTCCTGTTCAACTTTTTCATCAGTGACCTGGACGAGGGGACAGAGTGCCTGCTCAGCAAGATTGCTGTTGATACCAAGCTGGGAGGAGTGGCTGATCCACCTGAGGGCTGTGCTGCCATTCAGAGAGACCTGGACAGGCTGGAGAGTTCGGTGGAGAGGAATCTCCTGAGGTTCAACACGGGCAAGTGCAGGGTCCTGCACCTAGGGAGAAATAACTCCACACACCAGTAGAAGCTGAGGGCTGACCTTCTGGAGAGCAGCTCTGCAGAGAAGGACCTGGGAGTGCTGGTGGACGACAAGTCAAGCACAAGCCAGCAATGTGCCCTTGTGGCCAGAAAGGCCAATGGTATCCTGAGGTGCATTAGGAAGAGTGTTGCCAGCAGGTCAAGGGAGGTGATCCTGTCTCTCTACTCAGCCCCGGTGAGGTGTCACCTTGAGTACTGCGTCCCTGAGCAGTGCTGAGAGTGCTGAGCAGGGAGGTTGGACTAGATGATCTCCAGAGGTCCCTTCCAACCTTACTGATTCTGTGATTCTTATATTTCTTTTTTACAGTACATTCATGGCATATTCTCTCTTTCACTAAGCACAGTAGGGAAGCTCTGCAGAGGATCTGCAAAGCAGAATTAGGTTGATGGCTTTGGGGTTGTCTACAAGGGGGCACCTGTGCACAGGCTCAGCTAAAAAGGCACTTCATAGCTCCAAAGAGAGTTCATTAGCATCAGGATTTTCGGTAGGAGTTTGATGCCTTCTTATGGTCATTGCTGTAAGTGGGAAAAAGCTTCCTTCTCTTCTCACACAAGGGAAGAGTATTTGTAGAGTACCAGTAGCACAACCTGAACTAATGTCCATTATTGTCTCATTATCCCCACAGCAGGCTAGTTATGTTCCTGGGACGTTTCATTTATTTTCCAAATTTGCACTGCACCTCCATTCCCTCTACAGAGGCAGGAGGTGAGTCCCAGGCAAAGTTGGAGCTTTTAAACCTTTCTCATGGACATGAAGTCAGAGTAGCGCATTTCTGCAGAGCTTCCTTCTCCTGGGCTGTAAACCTTGGAGATATTTTCCATCTGTGGTCATTCAAAGCAGTGCCTTGCAGGTTCTGCTCCAAAATCTCAGGACACAGTTCCGGAGGCCTCAGGGTCTACCCAGCTGAGGGAATGAAAGCAAAGAGTCTCTCTTACTGCCATCAGGCACCTGAAAAACCTATCAGAAGTCTTGCCTTGGATTCACTGAAAGTTTATCAGACTTGAAATATGGAGTGAAATGTTTATGATCCAGCAAAATGGATTTTTTCTGATGAAATTTTTGCTTGGAAAATTTCTAGTTGCTTCTAGACAAGATTCACTTTAGGAATAGACAATATGGACAGTATGGGGGAGGATAATTAGACAAAAGTTAGAGATCATCAAATAGCCTGCTTGCTTTGGTTTGCTCTTAGGCTGGTAACGACCTATGCAGTTTGATGTCTGAAAATATGAAAGGAAGACACAGAAAGACAGGCATAGCATTCATTAACCCTATCTATGGGCAAAAAATGCAAGTCTGAAATTGCTTTTAAACATGCCTACCTAATAGCTACTCATACTCAAGAGTGGAAAATTTACCCCTAAGAGGTCCTCTACAAGAGTGTAGCCAGTGCCACATTCGGTTGCTCCCGAGCTCATTACTGTGGAAATAACATCTGTTCCTGGTTTAATATATTTGTAGAGTGTCTGTAATTGAAGTAAGCAGATGATCTCTCAAACTACAGCCATGTACAAAAAGCTGATGACCTTTTTTAGATTACAATATTATTTATTATATCGTTATCAACATATGCATACTCTATGCTACAATATCATTTCTCTGCATGTACTACTATTTCCTGGTTCCTGGATGTTTTTTAGGGAAAAAAAAAAAAAAAAAAAAAAAAAAGTAAGTTTAACTTTCAGTTTAGCTTCACTTTTGGAGGTAAGTGTAGAGAAAAGGAGAAAAGGTCTCTATACAGGTGTAGTAAGCATTTAATAAACACATATCCTCCCATACCTCTGGAGATCATCTAGTCCAACCCCCCTGCTCAAGCAGGGTCACCTAGAGCATGTTAAACAGGGCTGCGACCAGGTGGGTTTTGAATATCTCCAGAGAAGGAGACTCCACAACCTCTCTGGGCAACCTGGTCCAGTGCTCTGTCACTCTCCCGGGAAACTCCTCCTTGTGTTCAGGCAGAACTTCCTGTGGTTCAGTTTGTGCCCATCACCTCTAGCCCTTTCGCGTGGGACAACTGAAGAGTTTGGCCCCATCCCCTTGACACCCTCTCTTCAGATACTGGTAGACATTGGTAAGATCCCCCCTCAGTCTTCTCTAGGGTGAGAGTCTCTTCTCCAAGCTAAGTCACTGAGCCCTGTGACATGCCTTATGGTCCCTTTGGTGTGCCCCGAGGCCCTTCATTTGTGTTTTGGTTTGCCCCACAGCCCTGCGTTTGCCCTCGGATGCCCTCAGGAGCCTTCAGTTCACATTCTGGGTTGCCCCCACAGCCACCATGAGCCTCGGGGCCCTGTGTTTGCTCTGCAGCACACGACAGAGTTCTCTATTCAGCTTTCTCGTCTGCCGCAGAGCTTTTTGGGTGTGCCGGGGCCTCCTTTTGCCTTTTGGGGCTCCCAGAATCGTTCCGTTTGCTCTGACCTTGTTTTTTTTTTTTTTTTCTCTCTCTCTTTCCTTTTGCTTGTCACACCCGCAGCTCTCCATTTGTTCCCTTGGCCCCTGAATGCCTCCTTTTGTCCCCTGTGCACTCCCGGGCTCTCCCTTGAGCTTTCAGGACGCTGCTCTCAGGAGCGGGAGGGCCTCTGGGGCCCTGGCAGCCGCCGCTGGCCCCGCGGGGGCTGAGGGCCGTCACTCCTGCCCGCTTGCCGACGGGCGGCGGCTGTGGAGCCCGCGCCGTGACGGTGACGGCGGGGGCGGCGTGGGCAGAGGCCAGGAGCGGAGCCGCCTTCGGGGCGAGGTGGCGCCGGGGCCGGTCCGGGCCGAGGGAGCTGCGGCCGAGCGCCGCCCGCGGGCAGCGGCAGGGCAGCTGCAGCGCGGAGGAGGTGAGCGGGGCCGGGGGGTGCCCGCCCGCGCCCATGGCAACGTCCTGGGCAAGGCGGCGCCAGCGGGGCGCGCCGGGGCCGGGGCTGGCGGTGCGCCGGGGCCGCGGAGGGCGGCGGGAAAGGGGGCCGCGGGGGGAGGAGCGGGGCGCCCCGGGCCAGAGGGGGGCGGTGTCTGGGAGGGGAAGGAGGGATCCCAGGGGAAGCCCGAGGCAGGACCGCGAGGCGGGGAGGGGGCGGGGGGCAGAGGCGGTGTCGGAACTGACTCGGAGCTGGTCGCGGGAGGAGCCCGGACGGTGTTGGGGGTGGGACGGGACGGGATAGCAGGA
This sequence comes from Rhea pennata, assembly GCF_028389875.1. Lineage (NCBI taxonomy): Eukaryota > Metazoa > Chordata > Aves > Rheiformes > Rheidae > Rhea > Rhea pennata. Next base: position 35,883,959 of record NC_084670.1, read on the forward strand.
GGGTCAAACTTGGTCTCCCGGGTTCTCTCGGTTCTGCCTATGGGCTGTCCATCCCTTACCTACTGGAAGATCAAGTGTTTTGCATGCAAACATTTGGAAGGCAGTAGAATGAAGAGGGAAGTATGTTAGGGTGGGTTTTTTTGTTTGTTTTTTAGACTGGGAAATAGGTAAATGTAATAGCTGGATCTTTCATCAGTGGCTTTCGAAGTGATTCTTGATACATCTTTTTACAGACTGGAAACGTGGAAAATTCCAGATGGGAATGTCTTGGTCGAAGTCACCTTGCAGAGCACACAGCTCTGCGTTGATTTTCTGAGCTCTATTTTAGCCATATCAGCTATATCAGCCATATCTATGTGCTTGAAAGCCCACTAGCCTATCAAATCCATAATAAGCAATTAACAAGTAATAAATTAAGGAAAACTCTGCCTATTTACTGTGAAGAGTCTTGGAGCCTTAAAAAGTCAGGAAGTTTTACGGAGGTTTTGTTTCTTTCTTTCTTTCTTTTAGTTCTGTTTTTCCTTTCTAGGTGAATTATGCTGAATTAAGTCCTGTGCAGTTGGGGGGGGGGGGAGGGAAGAGGGAAGGAAGAGGGAATGTTTCCTCCATTTCTCATGTCTTCTTGGAGGAGAGTTGAACTTCTGAAGTGCCTCAAAGATTTTCTTTGTCACGTAGTAGTATAATTCAGTTGTTTTAAATGGAGCCACAGTTATTCATTCCAATGAAAGATTGACCCAGAAGCCCATATTCTTTCAGTCAAGTAGGCGAATCTACATTTCAGATGTGAAACTGGATGTTTTGAAGGTGTATCTGATGCAGAAAAACTTACTGGAATTCTGATGGAATTTTAACTTTTTGGAATAGATGACTGAAAGGAATGAAAAATCATGCTTCATATCTCATGTAAGTGGGATTTTATGCAGCCTTCTTCACAGTAACAGCATTTTTGGCTAATATTTTTTTAAAAAATACATCCTGAAAGAACCTGTCTTCTATTGTGTATGGAAAGTGTTTCTTTCTGCAGATCTATTGATCCATATTTGAATTGGGCTCTGTACACAGTAAAAATATTGTGGATAATCCTGTAAATCTTTCACAATATTGATCCCCAAATAGTATCATGGCATTGCTAGATGTTGTGATACTACTTAAATCATGAAATTTTGCAATTCTAGCTGGGGTAAGTGGATTTCTGAGGGGCATGATGTTGGATGCAGGCAGGAGTTTTTCTCTCTCTCCAGTTAATAATTTTCATTTCCCAGCTGATCGTATCTTTCTGCAGAGTCTAGGACCTGCCTTTTGCTGATGATCATGGCAGTAGTGAAAGGTGGAAATGAACAGCATGGAGCTCTCATGTTTTCTACTACCCAGTTATCAGATGAGAGTCCCTGCACAACTCCTTCCAGTGGTACGTCTTCCAGGATCACAAATTCCTTTTTCAGATACTTGAGAACTCCTTCAAACCTTTCTGTTGGAAGTCTTAGACTCTCCAGTAACTCGTGCATATGGTCACTCTCCTCTCCTCCATTTCCTGCCAAAGGATTGAAGAAAGATCTCAGCCTGCCTCCAACTCCCTTTTCTCTCATCTTTCTAAGACATAGCGCAGCATGGCTGTGTAGGCTGAGGAACCAGGCTAGCACTGTGGATTAAGGGATATTGTAAGAGAAGCAGCACTTAGCGATATTACAGTTGTTCACACCTCATGCAACTAAATCCTCAGGTGTACCATGGGGTAACTGGCCTAGTGGTCTTTCCTAGACCAGAGCCTTAGCCTCTCTCTATTCCCTCCTCTAGTCTGTGCTACAGAAACTTCCTGTGAAGCCTGACCTTGCACAATCCTGTTGCTCCAAAACTGAGTGTTTTTACCCTGTTCCTTTGGGACAAGAGTAAAAGCAATCATGGCATCTGAGAACAGCTTCTCTCCTTTTCCAGTAAATCAGATGTGATCAATTCTATTGATTTTAGATTTAGATTGATGACAGTAATGGAAGATCTGTATTTGTTTGATCCTGTTCCTAATAAAAAAAACTATAAGCCGTATTTGAGGTCAGGGATACTGAATCTGGTGCATAATTAACAGAATAAAATATTTTCTCAGCTGTAGCAAGTTTTTTCTTCAGGGGAATAATAGCGAGGAATGGAGCAGCGACACGCGTAGTTTTTGGAGGCAAACACACGTTGAAGCAAGACTGTTTGGTGTCTCCCATATCTGCTCACCATTCTCTGCCTTCCATTTCCTTTTTCATCTTTATTCTATAGCGCTTCCACAGAAAGGGCCACCCTGCTTCCTCGTCCAGAACATACAGTACCCCAGCCAAATGGGCTCTTCCTCCTGTGTTGTGATCGTTGGCTGGCTACACACTTGTTATATTCCTTCTCAGCCTCTTTCCGTTATCTCACCGTGCTGTCTTTCTCCACCAAACCCTTTGTTCCTGCTAACTGATTTGAACCGATAGGCACTTTTAAAAGAGCATTTTTAAATAGCAGCTTTCAGGTCATTTCCAACCAAGAGGACGTGCTGATAATTGATGAGCTAAGTACAGTCCTCAGGCAAATCCTGCTCTCATGGGGATGGTCACAGCAGAGCAACATGTAGGAAGCGGGAAAAAAGCTGCAATTCATTCCCTCTCTTGTGTCTGTGATGTGTGTGCAACCTGCTGAAACAGTGCTCAGGGTCCATTAACGTGCCACGCGGAGAAGGAACGCCTGCCGCTTGGGTTGTGAGTACAGCTAAGGCAACAGGAGACCTCCGCTGACCGCTTCCATTAGCTAGGCATGACTGGGTACATCTGTAAAGGTTTATCTGACGAACCCCTTTCTGCCTCACTTCCAAATGTCAGTCTTGAGCGTGGAGTTCTTTTTTGATACTGTTTTCTCTCACAGTAGTCACATTCTGTCAGTGTGTCTGTAAATTTACATAGGAATACAAAAATCAGGGGGAAAAGTGTTCTTTTTTTAATATAGCTCACAAATAGAACAAATTCTGCATATTAATATGCAGATCTGGATGCAATGGGGAAATCTGAACCACAGAGGAGCTGCAGAAATATACAACATACTTCCAAGCAGCCACCACTAGTTACCTCTCTGCCTCTGAAAGGGAATAATCGTAGACTACTGACTGCTTGCCTTGTACGCATCTGTGTGGCCAAAACTGCCTGTACCTGAGGCTTCTGGAAATCTGTTGTTTAAATAATAATCTTATAAGAACATAACTGTCTTGTGTTATTTTTCCCCATCAGCCAAGATCTTCATTAAGCTTCAGTTTTGCATGCCAAATTCAACGTTGCAAGGCTAAGATTTGAACACCCTCTGCCATGAATAAAATTAAATACCTGTCTGACAGCTGGTTAAAATTACCTGTATTTAATATCAGTTTTATTTGTAATGAAAAAACATGTTCCTTGCTGTCTGCTTTGGAGGTGCCGTGTTTTCATATCTTAAGTATATTTGTCACATAAAGGGCTAGGAATTTCTTCCCAATTTTACTAAATGAAAACAGAAATTTTCATGAAATCTCTCTACCAGTTCTTGGGTTTTAAGTAACAAAGATGGTAAGACACACAGAGAAAAAGTCTACTAATGATACTTTATTTGTAGCTCAAGTTTAATCCTGCAAAGAGTGGAGTCTCTCTGCTGCCTGCAAGCGAGCTCTTTCAAGTGAAGAGTAGTTTCTCCTGGGTCCTTGGTCTGGAGCTGTGTTTGGCTTGTCTCCGCTGTCTCGTCTTATCTCCCTCCTCGTATGACTCACTTATTGCCTCCCACTGTTGCATCCTGACTGCTCTTCAGAGTGCCCATGCCACTTGATTAATGTTAAACCAATATATTATTTTTCAGTATTTCCTCTGCCTGCTCCTCATAACATTCTCACTCTGTTCTTTCCTGATTTTCTCACTCTGCTGCCTGTTCCTTTGATTTTGCTGCTCACTCATCATTGCACACTTCTTTTTCCTTTCCCCTTCTCTCAGCCATTTACCTGCCTCCATCAAATGGTCTCAATTTTTCTCTCTTAGTTTTCTGCAGTGAAGTCCAGAGAACCCAATTCTTGTTTCCATGTTCTTTAAAAGCTGGGGAGATTAATTTCCAGACAATAAGAATGTGCTTCCCTTTTCTCTGTTAATAGAAACAACACTTTCTATTAGACAAGACAGAAGGCAGTCTTGATTTGCTTTTTGATGTAATCATGAGCGTTGGAAACCATTTTGAACAACAATAGAATTTCCCTACACTGCTATGAGAGATGATATGAAATAAAATTGAATAAAATATAGCTAGAAACATCACAATTTGTTTTTTGTTGAAGTATGTGAGAGCATTGGGTCACAATGTCACTAAGGAAGCAAGAACATTTCTCCCTGAACAGACATTTTTCTCCCCCCCTTAATAAATCCTCCTTGCTAAGGCTGGAGTGTTGAGAAGCTTTCTCAAGCACAGCTAACTGCTGTTGCGTATATTTTTAGAAGAAATGTAAGAAGAATGTAGAGCGCCTTATGGTAAAGGAGAAATGGAGAGGATTACAACAAAGAAAAAGAAGAATTTTCTTTAGGTTTCTGGACAGAAAAAGACTTTCTAGCTGTTAAATAGATGCTGTTAGTGCTACCTTGTTAGCACATCAGCATAACAGTGGCCACCAGAGGAACTAGAGAGAGCTCCTTCTCATGGGTATGGCATTAACCTTTTGTAACAAAGTGTGCCAAACCACTAGTCTTAGCTCAGTCTCTAGTTTATGTAATTGTTTAGAATAGTTGTTTGAATAATTGATTATTTGGCTCAATGGTTGAACCAAAAATAAAGAAAAAACGTTCTTCTGAGTTTACCTGAAGTAAAACAGTTTAAGCTTTCTGGTTAAAATAAAATAAAACTAAAATTGCTTACAATTACAATCATAACTTATGTTTCAGTAATTTTTATTTAAAAATAGGATAAAATTTAAAGCAATTCAGTTATGCAAGATAAAAGCAATAAATACCTCTCTTTTAGTAATACTCACTTTTTTTATAAAATACTCACTTTTTTTTTTTTTTTTTTTCCAAGAAAGGTTTTCTCTTTATTGCTAGCTGAAAGTATCTGATGATATTGTCCGGAGTTCAGTTGATATTAACCAGAGTTTAGTTCATTGGAGACTTCATTCTTAGTTTTTGAGGTACACAAGAGTGGTAGGTGTTCCTTTTCGCTAGCTTACTTCACAGCAAGCTGCAGAAGCTTTAAAGGGAGCAGATTAATATTTTTTAAAACGGCACTTGTGTAATCCCTATTCTTCTTCTGGGTCCTCGTTTCCCCATTTTCCAGTTTAGAACACAGAACTTAGCCATGCATGGCAAACAGCTGTGATTATGATGTTTGCCTCTCAGTACTAATGAAAAAGTCTTCTGAATATGTTAGAAAATTCTAGGAGAGATACCACAAAAATGACTGAAACTAAAAGTATAAACATAAACTCAAGTTGTGTTTTTAGAATTTAGTCCAAAATGTAGTTTTACTTAATAAAACTAAGGCATTCTAGGCAAGAGAAGTCAAAATCACTGTGTTTAGTGTTATTGCTTACAAGGCAGAGAGATCTACCCAAACACCAGTGTAAGAATAATTGAAAAATGACATAAATTTTGAAATCCATGGAGTTTCATCCACACAGAGTTTACTCTAACAATTCCTGTCTCAGACTATTGAACTACTGATATTGACTCGCGATAATGGTAAAATACATTCAAGACTACAAAAGGTGTCAGGATTAATGCGTGTGTCTACTCTGAAAGATGTTGCATTTATCGCTGAACAGGAAAAGATAAATATATCATGCCACAATAACTTCTTTAAGCCATTTAACCACATACATTCATTTTATTCCTTCCAAAGGCTCAGCCCTGTTAAGAAATTCAGTAAATGCAAGGGCCTTTCACAACTGCCATCTTATCTCATTCCGACAGGGAAAATGATTGTAGTTAGATCAAAGTCCAGTCCATCTCTTCTTGAAAGATGAAAGTGAAGAGCAGGGTGGTTCATTACTTACCCTTTGCTCAGCACTCTATGCACTTTTAAGAAGAAAAGGGAAAAAAAAGAAACAGAGACCTACTCAGAAGAAATTGTTTTAGAGTAAATCTACATTGCAAGCACCAAGAAAAGAAAGTTGACAGCACCTAAATTTGGCTCCGTTTCTTAGGCTAAGGCTCTTCAGAAACAGCATGAGGGCATCCAAGGACACAAGGATCCAACTGCAGAGTGGTGCAGGGAGGTTATTGAGTCAAGGTGAGAGCCTGAAAATGACAGAAGAAAGAAAAGAAAAAAGGCAAATGTAGAACCCACATGACTTCTGTACCATGAGCATGGAGAATAATTCATGTAGCTATCTAGAGGAATAAGGTATGTCGGGCTCAATGTACTGGTTGCCTCTCTCTTCAGTGCTTAGTCTTTGTACTTTGCTCTAGCACAAACCCTGTCCTTTCTTAGACCTACACAGGGTTTTCTTCCAAGGTATTTCTATGAAGGAAAGAAGGGCGTTGATTTAGTTTCATCATCATTATGCCACAGAGCCTGTATGGATACTTTTTTTTGCTTGTTTTTTTTTTTTCAAATAGTCCTTGATAAAGTGAGAATACATTTTATGGTGAAGACTGTAAAATTCAGAACTCAGGAAGTCATTTTTAGTTGGAAGAAAAATGTCCCACCCTTACTAGTCCACTAACATGTGTGGAAATTGCACTCATCAGGGAAACCAGGGATGTATGTATTGATATGGCTTTTAGCAGACTTAAGTTCTACTTCAGCCTTCCTCCAGAGAGTGCAAAATTTCTAGTCTCTCTGTTTCAGCTCTCTGTCAATAAAATTTCCCCCTAGATTTTCTCTTGTCTATTTAGATCAGAAATTATTCAGGATGAAACCTGTGTTTTATTCTAGATCGCCTCCTCAGTGGAGCGGTGACCTTTTTCTTTTCTTTGATCTCAAAGTGTTACTACTATAATGATCACTGCAGGCCTTCTCATTTTAAAACAAGCTTTTAACACCCAGGAAATCCATTTTAGATCGATCCTGAGACAATTTATTGAAATTTTACAAGTCATTTTGGAAGAATGATCTACATTTTTATTTAAAGCCAATGCAAATGGGATGGCATATTTAAGAAAGAAATTTAAATACAATTTTTAAGACGTCATACCATTCATCTGAAAAGTCCATCTGCCAACTCTAATGTAAGCACAAAGCTACTTACTTCATTCATAAAAGCAATATAAAGCGTGTATTGAAATTGGAACTGAGATAGGAATTGTGATGGGACTTTTGGCTACTGATAGATGAATTGTTGCACACATTTGATATCGACCTCCCTTCAGCTTCATTGAACCTTCCATTGAACTTTTCACAGAATCACAGAATGGGTAAGGTTGGAAGGGACCTCTGGAGATCATCTAGTCCAACCCCCCTGCTCAAGCAGGGTCACCTAGAGCGTGTTAGACAGGATTGCATCCAGGTGGGCTTTGAATATCTCCATCTCCAGAGAAGGAGACTCCACAACCTCTCTGGACAACCTGTTCCAGTGCTCTGTCACTCTCCTAGCAAAGAAATTCCTCATCATATTCAGGCAGAACTTTCTGTGGTTCAGTTTGTGCCCATTACCTCTTGTCCTGTCACATGGCTCTACTGAAAAGAGTTTGGCCCCATCCCCTTGACACCCTCTCTTCAGATACATATACACATGGACAAGATCCCCTCTCAGTCTTCTCTCCTCCAGGCTAAACACGCCCAGCTCTCACAGCTGTTTCTCAGAGGGCAGATGCTCCAGTCTTCTGATCACCTTTGTAGCCCTACAGTTGACTCTTTCCAGTAGCTCCATGCCTCTCTTGCAGTGGGGAGCCCAGAACTGGATGCAGTACTCCAGATGAGTACTGACACTGAAACAGCTCAATTCTGTTGTTCTCTGCTTCTCTCAGGCTTTACGGACCAGCAGCAAATGCATGTGACCAGGGCAATCCAGCGAAGCAAGCTAGTGGAGAGGTAAACTTGTGTTGTTTATCATTTCACTGTTAGGGAATGATGATTGAGTTTATTTAGCCATAAATGTTTGCATTCTTCCTGGTATGTTGTACAGAATGCTCTGCTGCCAGTATTTTTCCCAGGGGAAGGGGGAGCAAGTGGCACTTTCCCAGAGGTGGCCTGATGCTGCTGCTTTTTTTTTTTTCTGTGCCATTCTGAGTGCTCTGCACTCTGCTCTTTCACTTCTTTCTCTCTTATCTACTGGGTTATCCTTCAAAGCTCGCAGTGTGCGGGCTTAGTTGACTGACAGTACAAGCCTGCAACATATGTTTTGTCTTCTCTGACTTTTGTTGTGAGCTACCTAGTACATCTCTTTGCCTTTCATTTCTGATGAGGATGACATCTGAAATAGAAACTTACGCATGGAAGTGAGAAATAGGGATCTCTAGCTCGGCTCAATACCAATGTAGGGAGGCTTTGCAGAGCTTTCTTAATGTTCTTAACATCAAATCCACCAAACTTTGGGGCTCTTTGGCCTCTACTTTACTGTGGACACATTAGTACCTGGAGGCCCAGTTTGAAAGCAGCCATCCGTAAAAAGGACCTTGGAAACTTGGAAAGAGAGGAATGTGCTGGTTGACTGGTTGTGTACACAAAATAGCCTTCCTGCACTTTTATGCAGGAGGAAGGCTTTTTGCATTGCCTGCTAATCAAACAGCTTACTAGCACTTGGCTTGGAAAGGGTTAGCAGATCAAGGGTTCACTGAAGCCTAGAGAGTCATGTTACAGTCTGAGGAAAACGGTTTTTTGTTTTTTGTTTTGTTTTTTTTTTTTTTGTTTGTTTGTTTGTTTGTTTGTTTTTTGGGTTTTTTTTGTATTTTCTGAGCCAAGCCTCAAGCAAGAAGTAGATGCTATTGCAGATCCAAGTATCTTATCCTAACAGGCCCATGGGATGTTTGCCTGCCTTAAGCACACTTGGATGCCAACAACCATATTGCAACCAGTCAAATGCACACCATGGTGTTCCACTTGCCTGACTCCAGTGTTGTCATCTGTTTCCCCTTGTGTTGTCAGCTCAGCTCCCTTTAAAACTCACCAGCCTCAAGTTCTTCCAGGCTCCTGTCTTGGGTGCTATGGTGTAGGGAATACCTGCTGTGGTTGGCTGAAACCTCAGTGTTGGGAGGGCTGCAGCATCATGTGGCACAAGAGGCATTTACATTTGTTCTTGCGTTCATTCCTGAGCTGCTTGCCTGTGTTTGCTAGTCACCATGTTTTCTGCCCACTTCCTCTCTTTCCCCTGTTACTGCTGAAATAAGAACAGTTTAAAACAACCATACCCTTCCTAGTTAGGAGTGTGAAGCAAAGAACCGGGCTGCTATTGCTACCTGAGCAGCGAGCTGAGGAAGCCCGTGATCCTTTGCTCTGAAACATTATGACAGTCTCCAATCTTTCACTTAACAGGCTTTCTAGTGGGCCTTGTTTCAGCCGACTGCTGCACCCAGGTTCATTTGCTCACTACTTTCCCTCATAAGCCCTTTCTGCTGTAACTTTTTTTTTTCAGGCCATGGTGAGAGGGATCACTGCTGCATTGGAGGAGGGCAGGCCAGAGGAGATCATGAGCAGTGCTTTCAACCTCACTGCCACATCTGAGGACATTCATACACCAAGGAACCTTTGCTAATTGAAGGATGAGGTGACTTTTGCTGCAGTGCAGTAGTATTCTGTATTCCTATACCCCTTGATGGTGTATGTGAGTTTTCTTTTCAAATTCTTTTCAAATTTTTTGCTGACTTTTTCACTGCATTCAGCAGGAGGGAAAAGAGGAGGGAAAATGGAACCAAAGTATAGTGTGTAATTGCAAATTCTCAAATGCTTGCTTGTAGTTATCTGTCAAAAGGGAACATCTGTTGCTGCTGCTCCCCCCCCCCACCTAATGTTTTAGGAACCTCTCTAAGTACAAACTCCAAACCAGCACATGACATGAAGATAATGGAAGATCTTGGGATGTTCAGTGATGCAGAGAAAGTAACTATTTACTTGCCTTACTCTTTTTGTGAGAGTAATGGATTTTGCTATGAGTAATATTAGTGCTAGTTTCACAGCAATAGCTTATTCCAAAGAGTGTCACAGTCTGAGAGAACTTTTATTTTTCCTGTCTCATTATAAGTTACAAATTGATAAGTATGACCATATTGGAGGTATCCTCTAATCAAGAAGGACCCACCTTCTTCCTCAGAACATGTGAAATAACAGTGAGAGGTTGGTATATGCACCTTGTGCTGCATATACCACTCTCTGCATTGCCTTTTTGTGCGTTTTGGGAATGGGCACTGTTTAGAAACAGCTATTCTGGGACTTGTTATTCACTCTGAAACTTACCCAAATGATGGCTGGGCTTGAAAGAGGCAAAAAGATTGCCCGAGGCCTTCCATCACAGAGACACAAGCAGCTCTTCATCATCTGCTCTGATTTGCTCCTCCTTACTAAGTCGCCTCCTTCCTCATGCACAAAAGAACAATGTGTGCTTCATCAGTGGGGTTAGCCTACAGGCTATAGAAGGCATTGCTTAGCTTCATGTGCCTGTGCCTGTGACTCACATTTGGGTTTCTCTTTGGTTGGTTTTCCTTGACATCTCATCCCCACCCAAAGAATCTCCTGGGTCCTGTAGTTCAGTCACATATCCCAAGCAAATGTATAGTAGCATTGATTTCATAAACAGACTAGTACACTTTGAAATGATTAGCACTTCATTTCTGGAGCATCTTCATTGCCTGCCTTTGTTCTTTTTTGTTGGAATCTCATCTCCTATCTTTAAAAAGAGACTACAGAATTGTACACAGAACTTCCAATGCAGAGTTGAGAGCCTGGTGGGGCAGGAGCTGTGCAAGGGCACAGCAGCTTGCGCGGGCGAGTGAGTGAGCTGCCTCTCTGGGCTAACCAGCGCTCCTCTACAAGCATGCCGGGAGGTTTCAGGCTTGCAATGGGGGCTACCGCTGAGGATTTCTCTCGCCCAGGCTGCACAGCAACGCCCCTGGTGGGGAAACCCTGCTCGGAGCACCTTGACTTCCTGGCATCCTGGCAGTTGCCTCTCGGGACGTTGTTCTAGTTAGATTCCCGGGGGCCAAACGTCCAGTCTGGCAAGCCAGCACAAACACACACACACATACATACACACACACACACACGCTCTTCAGTAGCAAGCAGTTTATTAGTAGATACTTACAAACAGACCGACCCGATGGTAACCTCGAGAAGGACGACTCCAACGCTTGTCCCGATCGTCTGCATGATGAGAGAGAGTCGGCAGGCACAATCTTTTGGGGCGTCCCCGAGGAGGCAACGTGGTCCTCTGTTGTGTAGCAGCCTCCCTCTCCTTCGGAAATATTCCGGTATTTATGATTATTTGCGGTAGGCGGGAGTCCTGGCACCTGGGGCCAACAAGTGCAGGGAGTCTAGCCCAACTGCGCCCCGGTTGCATAACCGCGCTATGATACTGCACACGCGTGCAGACTTATTTCGGGGGCCACATTTGACTTGAGGGCATCGCTATTTCATTACTCTTCAACTTCTGACCTTCATGCTGACTGCTTCTCACGGTGGCTGCCCGCCACAGAATCTATAGGTAACCAACCGCTGTTCTTTCCCACAGATTTCCAGGACCTTGTCAGCTGCTTATTTGTATTCCGCTTAACACAGCAGTATTGTTCCAGACCCCAGCAAGTTACAACACAGCCCGTTCTCACCGAGTATCAGGTAGAGTAGAACAGATACAAAAGTTACAACACGGTCCCCTCCCACCCAGTATCACGTAGTGCAGGTGCAGACGTCATAAAAGGCTGCCCTGCATAAAAGCGCAGCCTGCAGAGGTGTGCAGCTCTGCAGGCAGGGAGGTTTGCAGAGGCCAGCAGGTGCTTTGGGAAGAGGCGCTTGGGTATTTGCAGCACAGCGACCTTTTCCCTCTTGCTGGTGACGTTTGCAAGTGGATTAAAGAAAATGCCAGCCGAGTCGGGCAGGTGGGTGCAAGGGGCCCCAAAAAGCAGGGAGGGGTAAGGCAAGGAGCCCTGTGTGCCGCCCGGGTTCCTTGGCGGGGACAGAGAGCCCCTGAGCACTGGGGCTGTGCACGGCACTGCCCTCCAGCCTGGGGAGCCAGGCAGCCCAGCGGACCCTTTGGGCGGGCAAGGCGCTGCCCCATCTCCTTGGGAGAGCCCAGTGGGACCAGGCTGCTGTGCGTGCGTCAGGCCAGAGGTCTTAAAGTGCCTTAGCGCCCACAGGGTGGGGTGCTCCAGCTCAGGGCTTCCTAAAGGCCCTCGGGCCCTGGGCTTCTGCACTCTGCTGAGCTGAGAAACCAGCTGGCAAGGAAGGCCCTAAACGGATCCCCAGGAAGTCCTAGCCCACCCTGTAGGCCTGGATAACACCAGCATTCCTTTCCTCTCTTTCAGGCGATTCCTCCCCTGGCAGAAGGGCAGGAGGGTCCTGAGGGTCCTTCTCCTGCTGGCCCCAGCCTTTGCTGGTGAGCAGTGCTGACCAAACATGTTGCCGGCAGGCGCAGGCGTACTAGATGCCAGCTTTCAGCGGGAGGGAGAGGCAGTAGCTCCTGTGACGCCTTCTAGCTTCACTTCTCTGTGACACAGTGAAGGCCAGAGAGGGTCTTTACAGGTGCACTGCAGCCTACCTGCCACCTTCTGGGGGTTCAGGCAGTGTGAGGAAGCGCGTAGGAGCATTGTGGCTAGAGGGCCCTCCTTGCTTCCGAGCTTTTGGCTGGGAAGGGCTCTGCAGAAACCTCCGTGGGCTGGTGCATTGTCTCTCGGCTCAGGACCACGTGCCTTGCTTAGTGTGTGGGTGCGTGGCCGTCGGGTGTAGGTATTTTTGCAAGCTCAGCGGCCTGGGGTTGGGGGGGGGTGTGCCCAAGGTGTTGGAGCCACATCCTCTCTGTGCTCTGGCTCCAGCCACAGCTGTCCCAGCCAAGCCATGGCCCGCTAGGTGTGGGAAGAGGAAAGGTGGCTGCAGGGAGCATTAGAAACCCTCTTAGCCTAACTGTCTCTTGATGCGCTGACTCACAGCTGGCGTTTACTGCTGGGGCTTGCTGCTCAGGGAGAGCAAGTGGCAAGAGGAAACGCCGCAGGTACGTGCCTCTTGCTGTGGGAAAGCAAACTCTGGTGGAGGCCGTAGCTTGGAGCACCTGCTCCCCTGCAAATGCTGGGAATCTGCTCCAGATTGCCAGGGCTCGTCATCAGAGAGACGTGCGGGGTGTGGGGACGCTTGTGCTTGTCACTCAGTCTCTGTAGCTGCTGAATGAGGTTTGACACGGAGACGCGCCTGAGCGAGCTCTGCAGGTTGACCGGCAGATGAAAAGGAGAACTTGGGCCGGAGGTGCCTTAGCTCCTGCAGTCTGCAAAGGGTCGAACAGGAAAAGGACTGCCCAAAGGCAGCAGCTGCAGAAAGGTCTGAACCCTCTGGCTTGCTCCAGACGGATGGAAAGCAGCAGCAACTGCTGCCCCTGGTTCCTAGGGAAGTCTCCTGTGGGAAGCCCGCACAGCGCTCCTTGTGCGGACTCTGGCGGAGGGCCTTTGTGTTTCAGGAGAGGTCTGGGGTGCCGGCAGCAGAGCTCACGACTCTCAGGTAAGAGGGCTTCCTTACCGTGGACCTGATGGAGCGGCAAAGCATGCAGGGCTCGAGGCTTCCCCGTGTGCTAAAGGTGAAGGTGCGGGGAAGCCTTTGTTAATGCGAGGGAGGGAAGAGGACGGGGGCAAGAACACGGCACCCTCCTCGTGAGTGCGTTGGGAGCCTGCCTGCAGGGGCTGGGCAGCTGTTGGACCCGATCTGCTTTCCCTTTGTCTTCAGCAACTCGCTGGCCTTGCTGCGGGAGAAAATCCGTGAGCGAGAGCTCCTAGAAGAGCAGGTGGCTGGCGTGCGTGCCGAAATGGGGGCTGCAAAGGAGGCCATCCTGCGCTCGGTGGAAGAAGCTTTGGAGGAGAGAGAGCTGGCTGAGCAGAAGAGAGGGGTAGGGAGGCTGGCTTTGCATCAAAGACATTGCTATCGTTTGGAGGCTCCCTCCTGCTGCTTCCTCTTGGCCCTTTTGAGAGTCAGCTCTGTCCTCTTGCTGCCCAGCGCACAGCTGGCTCTCAGGGCTCATTGGGGCCCTGACTGGTGACCTGAGGCGGGTCTGCACTGTGGCTCTGGAGACTGCTGTTCTCCCCGAGTCCTCCCTCGACTCGTCAGAAAGCACTGACCAAAAGGTGCGGCGCCTTTTTCAGCAAGCCTTGCCTTTGGTGGACTGACCCCCAGGCTCCCCTTTGCTCTGGGCAAGCCCTCAGGGTTCACGCAGAAGCGCCCGTTGGCGAGTGGGTGTCATTCTCTGCGTTCATCTCCGTGTCTGCCTTCGCAGTGTTTTTCCCAGGCCCTTCTCAAGTTGACACGGGCAGCACTTGAGAAGATAGGGGCAAAGTACCTGGAGATGGTGGACTGGGCTCTGAAAAGCACAGGTATGCCTACGGAAAGCCTGCTGGCACTCGCCTGCTCCATGGCCCTCCCAGAAAGGCTGCGCAGCCGGGCTTGCAGCCTGAGAAATACCGGCTAGCTCAGTGCTTCTGCTAGCCTCTGGCCCGTCCTACGCAGCTGCTTTGCACGTGCATTTCAGGGGCTACCATCGATGCAGAGAGAACATCCGGCACGTACAGCGGACAAGGCAGTGAGGCTTGCTGGCTTTGTGTTCCGTTCTTTTTGGTGGCCAACCCTCCGGATACTATTTTGCAGGTAATGGCATAGAGCGCCATGCCTTCTGAGGCAGTGCCTTGCTTTCAAGTTGGGGCCCCAAGCCCCCAAGCACCTCCCTTCACAGCAGCGGGATTGATGAGCCCTGCAGGGCTCACCCTCTGCCTCACCATCACCTGCGCTTCCCCACAGCGCTGCCTTCCCTCCTGGGGGGCAACGGAGCTGAAGCCAACGGCAATAGCCTGCCCACAACCCCTGCTGGCAGTTGGCTGGGGACCTTTGTGCTCCGCACCAGCATTTTCCCTCCTCAACTGCAATGGTCCCTTGCCAGAGAACGAGGAAGCTGTGGGGGGCCTGCCAAGCCACTGAGGCAAGGACAGAAGCTCCTGCAGGCCCCCAAGGCTGGCAGGATCTGGTGCGTTGCAGGCAGTGCGACGCCCGACGTGGGCCTCGTCTCTCCCGTGCAGTCTTTGAAGGCTCCTGGGGTGAGCTCCGCTGGGCAGACCCACCTGTCTCTGAATGCAATGCAGAATCAGAGCAGGATTTTGCAAAGGCGGTAGAGCCTATCTGTTTGCTAATGAAGATTTCCGTCTTCTGGAAAGAAGTTGGCCGGTCCCCTCCTGTCCCTTTCATCCACTTGTGTGCCTTTGCACGCACAATGTCAGCCAAGAGACCAAGCCAGGCCTGTGCTGCTTGCAAAGCCGCCAGTCCTGTGGGCTTTTGCAGTGCCTTGCCGTTGAAGGAGGCTGCTTTCTGGTTTCAGCCGCCTACTTCCCCCGGACAGTGCTGGGCTTTCCGAGGAGCAGAGGGCCAAGTGGTCATCCGGTTGCCTGAGGAGATCTGGCCAATGGCTGTCACCGTGGAGCACATCTCCAAGGCAGTCTCTCCTTCCGGGGAAGTCAGCAGCGCCCCCAAAGATTTTGCTGTCTCCGTAAGTCTCTGCCTTGCACCTCCGCGGAGGGCGGGGAGGGAACAAGGCGCTGAGGCCCTGGCAGAAAGCTGCAAGGGAGCCTTGTGTCTCCTGGCGGCTTCTCCCAGAGAAGCGTGGGCTGGTTTCTGCAGAGCACTGCATCCCTGCATGGGGTGCGTGGGGGCCCACGGTGGTGGTGTGCCACTCGGGCTGGCTGTATGCTTTCTGGCCAAGGGTCTTGGAGCACTTGCTCAAGGCAGCCTCACCCACCTGCACACGAAGCTCTTCCCGGCTCCTGCTAGAGGAGTGGCACATGAGGCAGGGTTCCCCCGTTCCGACTCAGCAGCAGACACTTTTGCTTCAGCTCTGCTTGAGTCTGACGTGCTCCCCTTGTCACTTGCCTTTGAGGGCGTGGATGAGGAAGCGGCAGAAGAAACTCTGCTGGGGCTCTTTGTATTTGATGTGGACCAGGAGGCTGTACAGACCTTCCGCCTGAAGGTACTGGGAGTGCGTGTGGGCACGACGCGAGCAGCAAACTGAGCTTTGCCTGCAAGTGCTTGGACGACAGAGCGTGGAGGATGAGCCAAAGCACCCTGTGCCGTGTGGCTCTGGCAGGGGAAGCATGGCTGCCTCCTCTGCCAGGGCTGCATTTTGTTCCCCAGCAGGGCCAGTGCCGGCAGAGGCAGCGCCCTTGCTCTTTACACGCGAGCAATGATGGCTCCCTCCGTTTCCTTTACAGAAGCAGCTGCCTAGAGCCTTCCGCTACATCAAATTCCGGGTGCAGAGCAACTGGGGGAACCCCAGGTACACGTGCCTTTACCGAGTGCAGGTTCACGGGGTGATGGCAAGGCAGAACTACCAGGTGAGCCACGAGACAAGAGAGCTGCTGTAAACAAGAATAAAGAGAGAAGAAAAGATGTGGCAGCTCTCGTTCCCGTCTTTCGCCCCACCTGGCGCTTGATTCTTGAGGCAGGCCACAGGCCAGTGTGCATGGTGAGCATCTGAAGAGAGAGCCAGGAGAGGAGCTGGGTCTCTGAAAAGCACGGCTATGCATCCAGGAAGTCTGAGGGCACTCGGCTTGTTCCGAGACCATTCTGCAGAGGACGGAAGCACCGAGACTCTTTGAAAAGGACCTTCCACAGGGCCTGTGATTCGTGACAGGCATACTACGTCACAGGTCCTGTGATCCGTAGCGGAGGGCCCTGTCTCTGCAGGGCCAGCGAGCCTGCCTCAGCCCTCAGCTCCTGCAGCGCTAGTTCCGCTTGCATCACTCCTGAGGAAAGGACCTTTCTGGCACTGTTGACCGACGGGCCCTGTCTTTGGCTCGGGGGGGGGGGGGGGAGCAGGGCAGGGCAGGGCCCTTGGACTCCAAGCAAAAGCCCCAGCTCGTGCAGCTGCAGCTTTTGCAGCAGAGCGGACAGCCTGCAAGTTCCATTCTCATGGGAGAGCAGCATGCCAAGGCAGGGAATACATTCCAGCTGGCAGAGCAGAGGAGTTGAAAGCAGGCCTCTCGGCAAGAGTCTGCCCGCTCTCTCCTTTCTCCAGTGGTGCTGGGAGACACAGAAGGCTTGAGGCTGTCCTGCCTTTTCAACTCACCATCTGCACAGTAACTGTTTTGTGCTTGAGAGGCTCTGCTCTCGGGGTGGTGGGGGTGGCGCCTACAGCTGGCTGCTCTCGCCCAGGTCTGGAAGGCGATGGGCAGCGGAGCTGCCTAAATGCGGGCAGGGTGGCCAAAGGCAGTCCTGCCTGCAGTCCTTGCAGGAGCCCGGGGCACCGGCACCAGTGGAGAAGGCTCTGGCCCCCGGCCTTGCGGGAGACAAAGCCATCCCTGATGCTGCTGGCCTGCGCCGTCTTGGAGCGCTCCTCTGAGCCAGCTCTGTGCTCTGCGGGTGGGAGCGCAGGCTGTCCGAGGCAGCAGGCTCCAGAGGGCTTTGGGCAGTAAAAGCCTCCGCCAAAGGCCTGAGAGTGACCCTCGGGGTGACAAAGCATACCCAGGTGCAGTGTCCTTAGGACTGCCATGACCGTGCACACACGACAAGTGCGTTGTGAAAGTACAGAGTAGCTTGCACTGCTCAAGGAAGTCCCCAAGAGGTGTCTGAATGCTCCAGGGAACACGTTGCCAAGGATCTTTGCAGAGTTGAGTGCCACGCAATCGTATTTTTCTAAACACACCACATCACCCGCTAAGGACATCAGGCTGTGTGAAGCCACAGCAGTGCTGCTCTCCTGCGATCTTCACGTGGTTTGGTTTGGGCTTGGGCTTTGGCTTTGCTGGAGGACTTGGCTGGCTCTTGCTTTCTGCACCTACCGGCAGCAGGGGATGACTAGACAAGAGGGGGAGTCAGCAGGAGCGCAGAGTGGTCTGCTCTCCTTCTTGGGCTCAGCAGCTGTGTGCTTGCTGCATCAGCGCCTGTAGAGTGAGCACAGGGAGCAATGTGAGATGATACTCCACACTTGCTCGGCCTTGCCTGTGTCCAGTGCTAAGTGTGGGCATGGGAGTGTGGGTGTGGAGGTGTGCACCTAGGGGAAGAGACATCTGCCTTTGTCCCAGCAAGCTGACCGCTCTATGCTTGCTTTCCTAGCTGAGGGGAGGTATGTTTTTGAGGGCCAGCAAGATCACCTGCCTGATGTCCTTGGGCTTGCTGTACTACCCTCTTCATGCCGGGGTGTGTGTCAAGAGGAGAAAGCTCTTGCCTCTCTGCCTTCTGACTTAGCGAGGGGTCTCCCTTAGCCCCTGGAGCCCTGCGCCGGAGGACACGAAACACAGAAGAGCCTGGTAGGGCAGGAGCTGTGCAAGGGCACAGCAGCTTGCGCGGGCGAGCGAGTGAGCTGCCTCTCTGGGCTAACCAGCGCTCCTCTACAAGCGTGCCGGGAGGTTTCAGGCTTGCAATGGGGGCTACCGCTGAGGATTTCTCTCGCCCAGGCTGCACAGCAACGCCCCTGGTGGGGAAACCCTGCTCGGAGCACCTTGACTTCCTGGCATCCTGGCAGTTGCCTCTCGGGACGTTGTTCTAGTTAGATTCCCGGGGGCCAAACGTCCAGTCTGGCAAGCCAGCACAAACACACACACACACACATACACACACACACACACGCTCTTCAGTAGCAAGCAGTTTATTAGTAGATACTTACAAACAGACCGACCCGATGGTAATCTCGAGAAGGACCACTCCAACGCTTGTCCCGATCGTCTGCATGATGAGAGAGAGTCGGCAGGCACAATCTTTTGGGGCGTCCCCGAGGAGGCAACGTGGTCCTCTGTTGTGTAGCAGCCTCCCTCTCCTTCGGAAACATTCCGGTATTTATGATTATTCGCGGTAGGCGGGAGTCCTGGCACCTGGGGCCAACAAGTGCAGGGAGTCTAGCCCAACTGCGCCCCGGTTGCATAACCGTGCTATGATACTGCGCACACGTGCAGACTTATTTCGGGGGCCATATTTGACTTGAGAGCTCCCTCCTGCCGAGGCTTAGAGGCGGACAAGCAGGAAGCTTCCCGCTGTGCATGCTGCTGTCTGCAACCAGCCTCCAAAGAAAGCAGGGCGCTGAGGCAAGACAACTAAGCGCACCCGGAGGGAATCTGCCTGCGAGGGAAGCTGTGCAGCACATCCCTTGTTCCGCTCGCCACTTCCCTCACTCTTAGGCAAAGGCCATCTCAGCTTGCTTGTAGGCGTGCCTCCGTGCTCCGAAGCAGCCCCGTGGCAGGCAGGAGAGAGCGGGAAGTATTGTGGGCACGCAGCGTGCTTGTTTGCATGCCCGGGACAAAGCGAGAGCAGGTGCCTCCCTTGCTCTTCTCTCTGCCGAGGCTTGGTGCTGGCCAGCGCGCACCTTCCCGCTGTGTGTGCTGCTGGATGCAAGCAGCCTCCAAAGAAAGCAGGGCGCTAAGGCAAGCGCTCTGGGCGCAGCAGGAGTGCTTCTGCCTGCCGAGGGCAGACCCGCAGCCACTTCCCTCACTCTTAGGCAAAGGCTCTGTAATAAATTGTAACTATTTGTTCATTGTTTAAAAGGAGGAATAAGCTGGTGGAGGGGGAGGAGGAGGTTTTACAACAACCAGGGTTGAGACATGGTGTCAGACAAATAAGTTATGGTAAGCACAAAAGCTTATATGACCCCTTGTGGAACCGGTGTCGGGGCCTTAGCTATCTTGCAGGACTCTAAAGAGCTGAAGTAAGCAACAAGTTGCGGCAGGCGGGAGTCCTGGCACCTAGGGGCCAACAAGTGCAGGGAGTCTAGCCCAACTGCGCCCCGGTTGCATAACCGCGCTATGATACTGCGCACGCGTGCAGACTTATTTCGGGGGCCACATTTGACTTGAGGGCGCCGCTATTTCATTACTCTTCAACTTCTGACCTTCGTGCTGACTGCTTCTCACGGTGGCTGCCCGCCACAGAATCTATAGGTAACCAACCGCTGTTCTTTCCCACAGATTTCCAGGACCTTGTCAGCTGCTTATTTGTATTCCGCTTAACACAGCAGTATTGTTCCAGACCCCAGCAAGTTACAACACAGCCCGTTCTCACCGAGTATCAGGTAGAGTAGAACAGATACAAAAGTTACAACACGGTCCCCTCCCACCCAGTATCACGTAGTGCAGGTGCAGACGTCATAAAAGGCTGCCCTGCATAAAAGCGCAGCCTGCAGAGGTGTGCAGCTCTGCAGGCAGGGAGGTTTGCAGAGGCCAGCAGGTGCTTTGGGAAGAGGCGCTTGGGTATTTGCAGCACAGCGACCTTTTCCCTCTTGCTGGTGACGTTTGCAAGTGGATTAAAGAAAATGCCAGCCGAGTCGGGCAGGTGGGTGCAAGGGGCCCCAAAAAGCAGGGAGGGGTAAGGCAAGGAGCCCTGTGTGCCGCCCGGGTTCCTTGGCGGGGACAGAGAGCCCCTGAGCACTGGGGCTGTGCGCGGCACTGCCCTCCAGCCTGGGGAGCCAGGCAGCCCAGCGGACCCTTTGGGCGGGCAAGGCGCTGCCCCATCTCCTTGGGAGAGCCCAGTGGGACCAGGCTGCTGTGCGTGCGTCAGGCCAGAGGTCTTAAAGTGCCTTAGCGCCCACAGGGTGGGGTGCTCCAGCTCAGGGCTTCCTAAAGGCCCTCGGGCCCTGGGCTTCTGCACTCTGCTGAGCTGAGAAACCAGCTGGCAAGGAAGGCCCTAAACGGATCCCCAGGAAGTCCTAGCCCACCCTGTAGGCCTGGATAACACCAGCATTCCTTTCCTCTCTTTCAGGCGATTCCTCCCCTGGCAGAAGGGCAGGAGGGTCCTGAGGGTCCTTCTCCTGCTGGCCCCAGCCTTTGCTGGTGAGCAGTGCTGACCAAACATCTTGCCGGCAGGCGCAGGCGTACTAGATGCTAGCTTTCAGCGGGAGGGAGAGGCAGTAGCTCCTGTGACGCCTTCTCGCTTCACTTCTCTGTGACACAGTGAAGGCCAGAGAGGGTCTTTACAGGTGCACTGCAGCCTACCTGCCACCTTCTGGGGGTTCAGGCAGTGTGAGGAAGCGCGTAGGAGCATTGTGGCTAGAGGGCCCTCCTTGCTTCCGAGCTTTTGGCTGGGAAGGGCTCTGCAGAAACCTCCGTGGGCTGGTGCATTGTCTCTCGGCTCAGGACCACGTGCCTTGCTTAGTGTGTGGGTGCGTGGCCGTCGGGTGTAGGTATTTTTGCAAGCTCAGAGGCCTGGGGTGGGGGGGGGGGTGCCCAAGGTTTTGGAGCCACATCCTCTCTGTGCTCTGGCTCCAGCCACAGCTGTCCCAGCCAAGCCATGGCCCGCTAGGTGTGGGAAGAGGAAAGGTGGCTGCAGGGAGCATTAGAAACCCTCTTAGCCTAACTGTCTCTTGATGCGCTGACTCACAGCTGGCGTTTACTGCTGGGGCTTGCTGCTCAGGGAGAGCAAGTGGCAAGAGGAAACGCCGCAGGTATGTGCCTCTTGCTGTGGGAAAGCAAACTCTGGTGGAGGCCGTAGCTTGGAGCACCTGCTCCCCTGCAAATGCTGGGAATCTGCTCCAGATTGCCAGGGCTCGTCGTCACAGAGACGTGCGGGGTGTGGGGACGCTTGTGCTTGTCACTCAGTCTCTGTAGCTGCTGAATGAGGTTTGACACGGAGACGCGCCTGAGCGAGCTCTGCAGGTTGACCGGCAGATGAAAAGGAGAACTTGGGCCGGAGGTGCCTTAGCTCCTGCAGTCTGCAAAGGGTCGAACAGGAAAAGGACTGCCCAAAGGCAGCAGCTGCAGAAAGGTCTGAACCCTCTGGCTTGCTCCAGACGGATGGAAAGCAGCAGCAACTGCTGCCCCTGGTTCCTAGGGAAGTCTCCTGTGGGAAGCCCGCACAGCGCTCCTTGTGCGGACTCTGGCGGAGGGCCTTTGTGTTTCAGGAGAGGTCTGGGGTGCCGGCAGCAGAGCTCACGACTCTCAGGTAAGAGGGCTTCCTTACCGTGGACCTGATGGAGCGGCAAAGCATGCAGGGCTCGAGGCTTCCCCGTGTGCTAAAGGTGAAGGTGCGGGGAAGCCTTTGTTAATGCGAGGGAGGGAAGAGGACGGGGGCAAGAACACGGCACCCTCCTCGTGAGTGCGTTGGGAGCCTGCCTGCAGGGGCTGGGCAGCTGTTGGACCCGATCTGCTTTCCCTTTGTCTTCAGCAACTCGCTGGCCTTGCTGCGGGAGAAAATCCGTGAGCGAGAGCTCCTAGAAGAGCAGGTGGCTGGCGTGCGTGCCGAAATGGGGGCTGCAAAGGAGGCCATCCTGCGCTCGGTGGAAGAAGCTTTGGAGGAGAGAGAGCTGGCTGAGCAGAAGAGAGGGGTAGGGAGGCTGGCTTTGCATCAAAGACATTGCTATCGTTTGGAGGCTCCCTCCTGCTGCTTCCTCTTGGCCCTTTTGAGAGTCAGCTCTGTCCTCTTGCTGCCCAGCGCACAGCTGGCTCTCAGGGCTCATTGGGGCCCTGACTGGTGACCTGAGGCGGGTCTGCACTGTGGCTCTGGAGACTGCTGTTCTCCCCGAGTCCTCCCTCGACTCGTCAGAAAGCACTGACCAAAAGGTGCGGCGCCTTTTTCAGCAAGCCTTGCCTTTGGTGGACTGACCCCCAGGCTCCCCTTTGCTCTGGGCAAGCCCTCAGGGTTCACGCAGAAGCGCCCGTTGGCGAGTGGGTGTCATTCTCTGCGTTCATCTCCGTGTCTGCCTTCGCAGTGTTTTTCCCAGGCCCTTCTCAAGTTGACACGGGCAGCACTTGAGAAGATAGGGGCAAAGTACCTGGAGATGGTGGACTGGGCTCTGAAAAGCACAGGTATGCCTACGGAAAGCCTGCTGGCACTCGCCTGCTCCATGGCCCTCCCAGAAAGGCTGCGCAGCCGGGCTTGCAGCCTGAGAAATACCGGCTAGCTCAGTGCTTCTGCTAGCCTCTGGCCCGTCCTACGCAGCTGCTTTGCACGTGCATTTCAGGGGCTACCATCGATGCAGAGAAAACATCCGGCACGTACAGCGGACAAGGCAGTGAGGCTTGCTGGCTTTGTGTTCCGTTCTTTTTGGTGGCCAACCCTCCGGATACTATTTTGCAGGTAATGGCATAGAGCGCCATGCCTTCTGAGGCAGTGCCTTGCTTTCAAGTTGGGGCCCCAAGCCCCCAAGCACCTCCCTTCACAGCAGCGGGATTGATGAGCCCTGCAGGGCTCACCCTCTGCCTCACCATCACCTGCGCTTCCCCACAGCGCTGCCTTCCCTCCTGGGGGGCAACGGAGCTGAAGCCAACGGCAATAGCCTGCCCACAACCCCTGCTGGCAGTTGGCTGGGGACCTTTGTGCTCCGCACCAGCATTTTCCCTCCTCAACTGCAATGGTCCCTTGCCAGAGAACGAGGAAGCTGTGGGGGGCCTGCCAAGCCACTGAGGCAAGGACAGAAGCTCCTGCAGGCCCCCAAGGCTGGCAGGATCTGGTGCGTTGCAGGCAGTGCGACGCCCGACGTGGGCCTCGTCTCTCCCGTGCAGTCTTTGAAGGCTCCTGGGGTGAGCTCCGCTGGGCAGACCCACCTGTCTCTGAATGCAATGCAGAATCAGAGCAGGATTTTGCAAAGGCGGTAGAGCCTATCTGTTTGCTAATGAAGATTTCCGTCTTCTGGAAAGAAGTTGGCCGGTCCCCTCCTGTCCCTTTCATCCACTTGTGTGCCTTTGCACGCACAATGTCAGCCAAGAGACCAAGCCAGGCCTGTGCTGCTTGCAAAGCCGCCAGTCCTGTGGGCTTTTGCAGTGCCTTGCCGTTGAAGGAGGCTGCTTTCTGGTTTCAGCCGCCTACTTCCCCCGGACAGTGCTGGGCTTTCCGAGGAGCAGAGGGCCAAGTGGTCATCCGGTTGCCTGAGGAGATCTGGCCAATGGCTGTCACCGTGGAGCACATCTCCAAGGCAGTCTCTCCTTCCGGGGAAGTCAGCAGCGCCCCCAAAGATTTTGCTGTCTCCGTAAGTCTCTGCCTTGCACCTCCGCGGAGGGCGGGGAGGGAACAAGGCGCTGAGGCCCTGGCAGAAAGCTGCAAGGGAGCCTTGTGTCTCCTGGCGGCTTCTCCCAGAGAAGCGTGGGCTGGTTTCTGCAGAGCACTGCATCCCTGCATGGGGTGCGTGGGGGCCCACGGTGGTGGTGTGCCACTCGGGCTGGCTGTATGCTTTCTGGCCAAGGGTCTTGGAGCACTTGCTCAAGGCAGCCTCACCCACCTGCACACGAAGCTCTTCCCGGCTCCTGCTAGAGGAGTGGCACATGAGGCAGGGTTCCCCCGTTCCAACTCAGCAGCAGACACTTTTGCTTCAGCTCTGCTTGAGTCTGACGTGCTCCCCTTGTCACTTGCCTTTGAGGGCGTGGATGAGGAAGCGGCAGAAGAAACTCTGCTGGGGCTCTTTGTATTTGATGTGGACCAGGAGGCTGTACAGACCTTCCGCCTGAAGGTACTGGGAGTGCGTGTGGGCACGACGCGAGCAGCAAACTGAGCTTTGCCTGCAAGTGCTTGGACGACAGAGCGTGGAGGATGAGCCAAAGCACCCTGTGCCGTGTGGCTCTGGCAGGGGAAGCATGGCTGCCTCCTCTGCCAGGGCTGCATTTTGTTCCCCAGCAGGGCCAGTGCCGGCAGAGGCAGCGCCCTTGCTCTTTACACGCGAGCAATGATGGCTCCCTCCGTTTCCTTTACAGAAGCAGCTGCCTAGAGCCTTCCGCTACATCAAATTCCGGGTGCAGAGCAACTGGGGGAACCCCAGGTACACGTGCCTTTACCGAGTGCAGGTTCACGGGGTGATGGCAAGGCAGAACTACCAGGTGAGCCACGAGACAAGAGAGCTGCTGTAAACAAGAATAAAGAGAGAAGAAAAGATGTGGCAGCTCTCGTTCCCGTCTTTCGCCCCACCTGGCGCTTGATTCTTGAGGCAGGCCACAGGCCAGTGTGCATGGTGAGCATCTGAAGAGAGAGCCAGGAGAGGAGCTGGGTCTCTGAAAAGCACGGCTATGCATCCAGGAAGTCTGAGGGCACTCGGCTTGTTCCGAGACCATTCTGCAGAGGACGGAAGCACCGAGACTCTTTGAAAAGGACCTTCCACAGGGCCTGTGATTCGTGACAGGCATACTACGTCACAGGTCCTGTGATCCGTAGCGGAGGGCCCTGTCTCTGCAGGGCCAGCGAGCCTGCCTCAGCCCTCAGCTCCTGCAGCGCTAGTTCCGCTTGCATCACTCCTGAGGAAAGGACCTTTCTGGCACTGTTGACCGACGGGCCCTGTCTTTGGCTCGGGGGGGGGGGGGGGGAGCAGGGCAGGGCAGGGCCCTTGGACTCCAAGCAAAAGCCCCAGCTCGTGCAGCTGCAGCTTTTGCAGCAGAGCGGACAGCCTGCAAGTTCCATTCTCATGGGAGAGCAGCATGCCAAGGCAGGGAATACATTCCAGCTGGCAGAGCAGAGGAGTTGAAAGCAGGCCTCTCGGCAAGAGTCTGCCCGCTCTCTCCTTTCTCCAGTGGTGCTGGGAGACACAGAAGGCTTGAGGCTGTCCTGCCTTTTCAACTCACCATCTGCACAGTAACTGTTTTGTGCTTGAGAGGCTCTGCTCTCGGGGTGGTGGGGGTGGCGCCTACAGCTGGCTGCTCTCGCCCAGGTCTGGAAGGCGATGGGCAGCGGAGCTGCCTAAATGCGGGCAGGGTGGCCAAAGGCAGTCCTGCCTGCAGTCCTTGCAGGAGCCCGGGGCACCGGCACCAGTGGAGAAGGCTCTGGCCCCCGGCCTTGCGGGAGACAAAGCCATCCCTGATGCTGCTGGCCTGCGCCGTCTTGGAGCGCTCCTCTGAGCCAGCTCTGTGCTCTGCGGGTGGGAGCGCAGGCTGTCCGAGGCAGCAGGCTCCAGAGGGCTTTGGGCAGTAAAAGCCTCCGCCAAAGGCCTGAGAGTGACCCTCGGGGTGACAAAGCATACCCAGGTGCAGTGTCCTTAGGACTGCCATGACCGTGCACACACGACAAGTGCGTTGTGAAAGTACAGAGTAGCTTGCACTGCTCAAGGAAGTCCCCCAAGAGGTGTCTGAATGCTCCAGGGAACACGTTGCCAAGGATCTTTGCAGAGTTGAGTGCCACGCAATCGTATTTTTCTAAACACACCACATCACCCGCTAAGGACATCAGGCTGTGTGAAGCCACAGCAGTGCTGCTCTCCTGCGATCTTCACGTGGTTTGGTTTGGGCTTGGGCTTTGGCTTTGCTGGAGGACTTGGCTGGCTCTTGCTTTCTGCACCTACCGGCAGCAGGGGATGACTAGACAAGAGGGGGAGTCAGCAGGAGCGCAGAGTGGTCTGCTCTCCTTCTTGGGCTCAGCAGCTGTGTGCTTGCTGCATCAGCGCCTGTAGAGTGAGCACAGGGAGCAATGTGAGATGATACTCCACACTTGCTCGGCCTTGCCTGTGTCCAGTGCTAAGTGTGGGCATGGGAGTGTGGGTGTGGAGGTGTGCACCTAGGGGAAGAGACATCTGCCTTTGTCCCAGCAAGCTGACCGCTCTATGCTTGCTTTCCTAGCTGAGGGGAGGTATGTTTTTGAGGGCCAGCAAGATCACCTGCCTGATGTCCTTGGGCTTGCTGTACTACCCTCTTCATGCCGGGGTGTGTGTCAAGAGGAGAAAGCTCTTGCCTCTCTGCCTTCTGACTTAGCGAGGGGTCTCCCTTAGCCCCTGGAGCCCTGCGCCGGAGGACACGAAACACAGAAGAGCCTGGTAGGGCAGGAGCTGTGCAAGGGCACAGCAGCTTGCGCGGGCGAGCGAGTGAGCTGCCTCTCTGGGCTAACCAGCGCTCCTCTACAAGCGTGCCGGGAGGTTTCAGGCTTGCAATGGGGGCTACCGCTGAGGATTTCTCTCGCCCAGGCTGCACAGCAACGCCCCTGGTGGGGAAACCCTGCTCGGAGCACCTTGACTTCCTGGCATCCTGGCAGTTGCCTCTCGGGACGTTGTTCTAGTTAGATTCCCGGGGGCCAAACGTCCAGTCTGGCAAGCCAGCACAAACACACACACACACACATACACACACACACACACGCTCTTCAGTAGCAAGCAGTTTATTAGTAGATACTTACAAACAGACCGACCCGATGGTAATCTCGAGAAGGACCACTCCAACGCTTGTCCCGATCGTCTGCATGATGAGAGAGAGTCGGCAGGCACAATCTTTTGGGGCGTCCCCGAGGAGGCAACGTGGTCCTCTGTTGTGTAGCAGCCTCCCTCTCCTTCGGAAACATTCCGGTATTTATGATTATTCGCGGTAGGCGGGAGTCCTGGCACCTGGGGCCAACAAGTGCAGGGAGTCTAGCCCAACTGCGCCCCGGTTGCATAACCGTGCTATGATACTGCGCACACGTGCAGACTTATTTCGGGGGCCATATTTGACTTGAGAGCTCCCTCCTGCCGAGGCTTAGAGGCGGACAAGCAGGAAGCTTCCCGCTGTGCATGCTGCTGTCTGCAACCAGCCTCCAAAGAAAGCAGGGCGCTGAGGCAAGACAACTAAGCGCACCCGGAGGGAATCTGCCTGCGAGGGAAGCTGTGCAGCACATCCCTTGTTCCGCTCGCCACTTCCCTCACTCTTAGGCAAAGGCCATCTCAGCTTGCTTGTAGGCGTGCCTCCGTGCTCCGAAGCAGCCCCGTGGCAGGCAGGAGAGAGCGGGAAGTATTGTGGGCACGCAGCGTGCTTGTTTGCATGCCCGGGACAAAGCGAGAGCAGGTGCCTCCCTTGCTCTTCTCTCTGCCGAGGCTTGGTGCTGGCCAGCGCGCACCTTCCCGCTGTGTGTGCTGCTGGATGCAAGCAGCCTCCAAAGAAAGCAGGGCGCTAAGGCAAGCGCTCTGGGCGCAGCAGGAGTGCTTCTGCCTGCCGAGGGCAGACCCGCAGCCACTTCCCTCACTCTTAGGCAAAGGCTCTGTAATAAATTGTAACTATTTGTTCATTGTTTAAAAGGAGGAATAAGCTGGTGGAGGGGGAGGAGGAGGTTTTACAACAACCAGGGTTGAGACATGGTGTCAGACAAATAAGTTATGGTAAGCACAAAAGCTTATATGACCCCTTGTGGAACCGGTGTCGGGGCCTTAGCTATCTTGCAGGACTCTAAAGAGCTGAAGTAAGCAACAAGTTGCGGCAGGCGGGAGTCCTGGCACCTAGGGGCCAACAAGTGCAGGGAGTCTAGCCCAACTGCGCCCCGGTTGCATAACCGCGCTATGATACTGCGCACGCGTGCAGACTTATTTCGGGGGCCACATTTGACTTGAGGGCGCCGCTATTTCATTACTCTTCAACTTCTGACCTTCGTGCTGACTGCTTCTCACGGTGGCTGCCCGCCACAGAATCTATAGGTAACCAACCGCTGTTCTTTCCCACAGATTTCCAGGACCTTGTCAGCTGCTTATTTGTATTCCGCTTAACACAGCAGTATTGTTCCAGACCCCAGCAAGTTACAACACAGCCCGTTCTCACCGAGTATCAGGTAGAGTAGAACAGATACAAAAGTTACAACACGGTCCCCTCCCACCCAGTATCACGTAGTGCAGGTGCAGACGTCATAAAAGGCTGCCCTGCATAAAAGCGCAGCCTGCAGAGGTGTGCAGCTCTGCAGGCAGGGAGGTTTGCAGAGGCCAGCAGGTGCTTTGGGAAGAGGCGCTTGGGTATTTGCAGCACAGCGACCTTTTCCCTCTTGCTGGTGACGTTTGCAAGTGGATTAAAGAAAATGCCAGCCGAGTCGGGCAGGTGGGTGCAAGGGGCCCCAAAAAGCAGGGAGGGGTAAGGCAAGGAGCCCTGTGTGCCGCCCGGGTTCCTTGGCGGGGACAGAGAGCCCCTGAGCACTGGGGCTGTGCGCGGCACTGCCCTCCAGCCTGGGGAGCCAGGCAGCCCAGCGGACCCTTTGGGCGGGCAAGGCGCTGCCCCATCTCCTTGGGAGAGCCCAGTGGGACCAGGCTGCTGTGCGTGCGTCAGGCCAGAGGTCTTAAAGTGCCTTAGCGCCCACAGGGTGGGGTGCTCCAGCTCAGGGCTTCCTAAAGGCCCTCGGGCCCTGGGCTTCTGCACTCTGCTGAGCTGAGAAACCAGCTGGCAAGGAAGGCCCTAAACGGATCCCCAGGAAGTCCTAGCCCACCCTGTAGGCCTGGATAACACCAGCATTCCTTTCCTCTCTTTCAGGCGATTCCTCCCCTGGCAGAAGGGCAGGAGGGTCCTGAGGGTCCTTCTCCTGCTGGCCCCAGCCTTTGCTGGTGAGCAGTGCTGACCAAACATCTTGCCGGCAGGCGCAGGCGTACTAGATGCTAGCTTTCAGCGGGAGGGAGAGGCAGTAGCTCCTGTGACGCCTTCTCGCTTCACTTCTCTGTGACACAGTGAAGGCCAGAGAGGGTCTTTACAGGTGCACTGCAGCCTACCTGCCACCTTCTGGGGGTTCAGGCAGTGTGAGGAAGCGCGTAGGAGCATTGTGGCTAGAGGGCCCTCCTTGCTTCCGAGCTTTTGGCTGGGAAGGGCTCTGCAGAAACCTCCGTGGGCTGGTGCATTGTCTCTCGGCTCAGGACCACGTGCCTTGCTTAGTGTGTGGGTGCGTGGCCGTCGGGTGTAGGTATTTTTGCAAGCTCAGAGGCCTGGGGTGGGGGGGGGGGTGCCCAAGGTTTTGGAGCCACATCCTCTCTGTGCTCTGGCTCCAGCCACAGCTGTCCCAGCCAAGCCATGGCCCGCTAGGTGTGGGAAGAGGAAAGGTGGCTGCAGGGAGCATTAGAAACCCTCTTAGCCTAACTGTCTCTTGATGCGCTGACTCACAGCTGGCGTTTACTGCTGGGGCTTGCTGCTCAGGGAGAGCAAGTGGCAAGAGGAAACGCCGCAGGTATGTGCCTCTTGCTGTGGGAAAGCAAACTCTGGTGGAGGCCGTAGCTTGGAGCACCTGCTCCCCTGCAAATGCTGGGAATCTGCTCCAGATTGCCAGGGCTCGTCGTCACAGAGACGTGCGGGGTGTGGGGACGCTTGTGCTTGTCACTCAGTCTCTGTAGCTGCTGAATGAGGTTTGACACGGAGACGCGCCTGAGCGAGCTCTGCAGGTTGACCGGCAGATGAAAAGGAGAACTTGGGCCGGAGGTGCCTTAGCTCCTGCAGTCTGCAAAGGGTCGAACAGGAAAAGGACTGCCCAAAGGCAGCAGCTGCAGAAAGGTCTGAACCCTCTGGCTTGCTCCAGACGGATGGAAAGCAGCAGCAACTGCTGCCCCTGGTTCCTAGGGAAGTCTCCTGTGGGAAGCCCGCACAGCGCTCCTTGTGCGGACTCTGGCGGAGGGCCTTTGTGTTTCAGGAGAGGTCTGGGGTGCCGGCAGCAGAGCTCACGACTCTCAGGTAAGAGGGCTTCCTTACCGTGGACCTGATGGAGCGGCAAAGCATGCAGGGCTCGAGGCTTCCCCGTGTGCTAAAGGTGAAGGTGCGGGGAAGCCTTTGTTAATGCGAGGGAGGGAAGAGGACGGGGGCAAGAACACGGCACCCTCCTCGTGAGTGCGTTGGGAGCCTGCCTGCAGGGGCTGGGCAGCTGTTGGACCCGATCTGCTTTCCCTTTGTCTTCAGCAACTCGCTGGCCTTGCTGCGGGAGAAAATCCGTGAGCGAGAGCTCCTAGAAGAGCAGGTGGCTGGCGTGCGTGCCGAAATGGGGGCTGCAAAGGAGGCCATCCTGCGCTCGGTGGAAGAAGCTTTGGAGGAGAGAGAGCTGGCTGAGCAGAAGAGAGGGGTAGGGAGGCTGGCTTTGCATCAAAGACATTGCTATCGTTTGGAGGCTCCCTCCTGCTGCTTCCTCTTGGCCCTTTTGAGAGTCAGCTCTGTCCTCTTGCTGCCCAGCGCACAGCTGGCTCTCAGGGCTCATTGGGGCCCTGACTGGTGACCTGAGGCGGGTCTGCACTGTGGCTCTGGAGACTGCTGTTCTCCCCGAGTCCTCCCTCGACTCGTCAGAAAGCACTGACCAAAAGGTGCGGCGCCTTTTTCAGCAAGCCTTGCCTTTGGTGGACTGACCCCCAGGCTCCCCTTTGCTCTGGGCAAGCCCTCAGGGTTCACGCAGAAGCGCCCGTTGGCGAGTGGGTGTCATTCTCTGCGTTCATCTCCGTGTCTGCCTTCGCAGTGTTTTTCCCAGGCCCTTCTCAAGTTGACACGGGCAGCACTTGAGAAGATAGGGGCAAAGTACCTGGAGATGGTGGACTGGGCTCTGAAAAGCACAGGTATGCCTACGGAAAGCCTGCTGGCACTCGCCTGCTCCATGGCCCTCCCAGAAAGGCTGCGCAGCCGGGCTTGCAGCCTGAGAAATACCGGCTAGCTCAGTGCTTCTGCTAGCCTCTGGCCCGTCCTACGCAGCTGCTTTGCACGTGCATTTCAGGGGCTACCATCGATGCAGAGAGAACATCCGGCACGTACAGCGGACAAGGCAGTGAGGCTTGCTGGCTTTGTGTTCCGTTCTTTTTGGTGGCCAACCCTCCGGATACTATTTTGCAGGTAATGGCATAGAGCGCCATGCCTTCTGAGGCAGTGCCTTGCTTTCAAGTTGGGGCCCCAAGCCCCCAAGCACCTCCCTTCACAGCAGCGGGATTGATGAGCCCTGCAGGGCTCACCCTCTGCCTCACCATCACCTGCGCTTCCCCACAGCGCTGCCTTCCCTCCTGGGGGGCAACGGAGCTGAAGCCAACGGCAATAGCCTGCCCACAACCCCTGCTGGCAGTTGGCTGGGGACCTTTGTGCTCCGCACCAGCATTTTCCCTCCTCAACTGCAATGGTCCCTTGCCAGAGAACGAGGAAGCTGTGGGGGGCCTGCCAAGCCACTGAGGCAAGGACAGAAGCTCCTGCAGGCCCCCAAGGCTGGCAGGATCTGGTGCGTTGCAGGCAGTGCGACGCCCGACGTGGGCCTCGTCTCTCCCGTGCAG
Organism: Rhea pennata; assembly: GCF_028389875.1. Classification (NCBI taxonomy): domain Eukaryota; kingdom Metazoa; phylum Chordata; class Aves; order Rheiformes; family Rheidae; genus Rhea; species Rhea pennata. The sequence goes on from NC_084670.1 coordinate 35,915,892, forward strand.
TCTTTGAAGGCTCCTGGGGTGAGCTCCGCTGGGCAGACCCACCTGTCTCTGAATGCAATGCAGAATCAGAGCAGGATTTTGCAAAGGCGGTAGAGCCTATCTGTTTGCTAATGAAGATTTCCGTCTTCTGGAAAGAAGTTGGCCGGTCCCCTCCTGTCCCTTTCATCCACTTGTGTGCCTTTGCACGCACAATGTCAGCCAAGAGACCAAGCCAGGCCTGTGCTGCTTGCAAAGCCGCCAGTCCTGTGGGCTTTTGCAGTGCCTTGCCGTTGAAGGAGGCTGCTTTCTGGTTTCAGCCGCCTACTTCCCCCGGACAGTGCTGGGCTTTCCGAGGAGCAGAGGGCCAAGTGGTCATCCGGTTGCCTGAGGAGATCTGGCCAATGGCTGTCACCGTGGAGCACATCTCCAAGGCAGTCTCTCCTTCCGGGGAAGTCAGCAGCGCCCCCAAAGATTTTGCTGTCTCCGTAAGTCTCTGCCTTGCACCTCCGCGGAGGGCGGGGAGGGAACAAGGCGCTGAGGCCCTGGCAGAAAGCTGCAAGGGAGCCTTGTGTCTCCTGGCGGCTTCTCCCAGAGAAGCGTGGGCTGGTTTCTGCAGAGCACTGCATCCCTGCATGGGGTGCGTGGGGGCCCACGGTGGTGGTGTGCCACTCGGGCTGGCTGTATGCTTTCTGGCCAAGGGTCTTGGAGCACTTGCTCAAGGCAGCCTCACCCACCTGCACACGAAGCTCTTCCCGGCTCCTGCTAGAGGAGTGGCACATGAGGCAGGGTTCCCCGTTCCAACTCAGCAGCAGACACTTTTGCTTCAGCTCTGCTTGAGTCTGACGTGCTCCCCTTGTCACTTGCCTTTGAGGGCGTGGATGAGGAAGCGGCAGAAGAAACTCTGCTGGGGCTCTTTGTATTTGATGTGGACCAGGAGGCTGTACAGACCTTCCGCCTGAAGGTACTGGGAGTGCGTGTGGGCACGACGCGAGCAGCAAACTGAGCTTTGCCTGCAAGTGCTTGGACGACAGAGCGTGGAGGATGAGCCAAAGCACCCTGTGCCGTGTGGCTCTGGCAGGGAAGCATGGCTGCCTCCTCTGCCAGGGCTGCATTTTGTTCCCCAGCAGGGCCAGTGCCGGCAGAGGCAGCGCCCTTGCTCTTTACACGCGAGCAATGATGGCTCCCTCCGTTTCCTTTACAGAAGCAGCTGCCTAGAGCCTTCCGCTACATCAAATTCCGGGTGCAGAGCAACTGGGGGAACCCCAGGTACACGTGCCTTTACCGAGTGCAGGTTCACGGGGTGATGGCAAGGCAGAACTACCAGGTGAGCCACGAGACAAGAGAGCTGCTGTAAACAAGAATAAAGAGAGAAGAAAAGATGTGGCAGCTCTCGTTCCCGTCTTTCGCCCCACCTGGCGCTTGATTCTTGAGGCAGGCCACAGGCCAGTGTGCATGGTGAGCATCTGAAGAGAGAGCCAGGAGAGGAGCTGGGTCTCTGAAAAGCACGGCTATGCATCCAGGAAGTCTGAGGGCACTCGGCTTGTTCCGAGACCATTCTGCAGAGGACGGAAGCACCGAGACTCTTTGAAAAGGACCTTCCACAGGGCCTGTGATTCGTGACAGGCATACTACGTCACAGGTCCTGTGATCCGTAGCGGAGGGCCCTGTCTCTGCAGGGCCAGCGAGCCTGCCTCAGCCCTCAGCTCCTGCAGCGCTAGTTCCGCTTGCATCACTCCTGAGGAAAGGACCTTTCTGGCACTGTTGACCGACGGGCCCTGTCTTTGGCTCGGGGGGGGGGGGGGGGAGCAGGGCAGGGCAGGGCCCTTGGACTCCAAGCAAAAGCCCCCAGCTCGTGCAGCTGCAGCTTTTGCAGCAGAGCGGACAGCCTGCAAGTTCCATTCTCATGGGAGAGCAGCATGCCAAGGCAGGGAATACATTCCAGCTGGCAGAGCAGAGGAGTTGAAAGCAGGCCTCTCGGCAAGAGTCTGCCCGCTCTCTCCTTTCTCCAGTGGTGCTGGGAGACACAGAAGGCTTGAGGCTGTCCTGCCTTTTCAACTCACCATCTGCACAGTAACTGTTTTGTGCTTGAGAGGCTCTGCTCTCGGGTGGTGGGGGTGGCGCCTACAGCTGGCTGCTCTCGCCCAGGTCTGGAAGGCGATGGGCAGCGGAGCTGCCTAAATGCGGGCAGGGTGGCCAAAGGCAGTCCTGCCTGCAGTCCTTGCAGGAGCCCGGGGCACCGGCACCAGTGGAGAAGGCTCTGGCCCCCGGCCTTGCGGGAGACAAAGCCATCCCTGATGCTGCTGGCCTGCGCCGTCTTGGAGCGCTCCTCTGAGCCAGCTCTGTGCTCTGCGGGTGGGAGCGCAGGCTGTCCGAGGCAGCAGGCTCCAGAGGGCTTTGGGCAGTAAAAGCCTCCACCAAAGGCCTGAGAGTGACCCTCGGGGTGACAAAGCATACCCAGGTGCAGTGTCCTTAGGACTGCCATGACCGTGCACACACGACAAGTGCGTTGTGAAAGTACAGAGTAGCTTGCACTGCTCAAGGAAATCCCCCAAGAGGTGTCTGAATGCTCCAGGGAACACGTTGCCAAGGATCTTTGCAGAGTTGAGTGCCACGCAATCGTATTTTTCTAAACACACCACATCACCCGCTAAGGACATCAGGCTGTGTGAAGCCACAGCAGTGCTGCTCTCCTGCGATCTTCACGTGGTTTGGTTTGGGCTTGGGCTTTGGCTTTGCTGGAGGACTTGGCTGCTCTTGCCTTCTGCACCTACCGGCAGCAGGGGATGACTAGACAAGAGGGGGAGTCAGCAGGAGCGCAGAGTGGTCTGCTCTCCTTCTTGGGCTCAGCAGCTGTGTGCTTGCTGCATCAGCGCCTGTAGAGTGAGCACAGGGAGCAATGTGAGATGATACTCCACACTTGCTCGGCCTTGCCTGTGTCCAGTGCTAAGTGTGGGCATGGGAGTGTGGGTGTGGAGGTGTGCACCTAGGGGAAGAGACATCTGCCTTTGTCCCAGCAAGCTGACCGCTCTATGCTTGCTTTCCTAGCTGAGGGAGGTATGTTTTTGAGGGCCAGCAAGATCACCT